>NW_006159676.1:992413-995386 GCF_000334495.1 Tupaia belangeri chinensis | reverse complement strand
AGAGAGAGGGAGGGAGAGAGAGAAAAATCAAGCTATCGGGTCTGGGACTTGAACCACAGTTGGCCATGTGAGAGTCCACCTTCCGGTCCCTACTTTTGCTTTTTTGAAAGAGAGATTTTTCTCTTTTTGGAGAGGTTTTTGCTATAGGGCACGTGCGCTCACCAGAGAGACAGAGAGAGAGACAGAGAGACAGAAAGTGAGAAATCACCCCCCAGGGGGTTGGCCACACCGCAATCCCTTCCCCTCCATTCTCCTCTCGGGATCTTGGGCACGCACGCACACGCACCCGGTGTGAGTTTAAGCCACTGGGTCCGGGACGCGAACCGCGGTCGACTACGTGAGAGTCCAGCGACATAGCCATGACGCCAACTGTTGGTCCCAACAGAAAGATTTTTGCTCGCCAAAGAGACAGAGAGAGAGACAGAGATCTCCGTAGAGACGGAGAGAAAGAAAGCAAGAAATCGCCCCCCAGGGGGATGGCCATGCCGCAATCCCTTCTCCTTCATTCTCCTCTCTGGATCTTGGGCACGCACGTACACGTGTGTGTGTGTGTGCGCGTACACACACACACACACACACACACACAATGTAAATTTCAAGGCACCCGGTCCAGGACTTGAACCACCATCGACTATGTGGGAGTCCAGCCATGTAAACATTCCACCATCTGCTGGTCCCACCTGCTCCCATTCTGGGGCATGGGGGAGTCTGGAACCTTCGACGAGCAGGTGCGTGGAGGCTTCCGGGCAGGGCAGGTGTGTGTGTGGGGGGGTGGCCTACCTGGGGGTCCTGCAGGGAGGAAGGGGAAGCTCCCCAGCGGGGGTCCCGGGGCTGCAGCGGAGCAGGGACTCTGCAGGCTCCCGTAGAGGCTTCTCTGTGGGGGAGACACGATAAAGGGGAACCTGAGGCCGACCCCCCATTGCCCCCGTCAGCCTCCCTTCACGCACCCTCCTCTTACTCACAGAGGCGCTCAGTCCCCCTCGAGTCCCCGCCAGGCCACCGGGCAGGTCCGGCCTCCGCCCGTCTGCGGCCAGGTACAGCGGGGGTGGTGTCTTGCTGGCAAGGTGACTTGGTGAGAAGAGAGGGTGCACCAGGCCTGGGGAGGAGGGGACCCCAGAAGGGGCAGATGGGTCATGTCATCTAATGATGTCAGGTTTTTTTATTCTTTTT
Source organism: Tupaia belangeri chinensis (assembly GCF_000334495.1). Lineage (NCBI taxonomy): Eukaryota > Metazoa > Chordata > Mammalia > Scandentia > Tupaiidae > Tupaia > Tupaia belangeri. Next base: position 994,216 of record NW_006159676.1, on the reverse strand, counting down.
TTGGAGAGGTTTTTGCTATAGGGCGCGTGCGCTCGCCCGACAGAGAGAGACAGAGAGATAGAAAGCGAGAAATCACCCCCCAGGGGGGATGGCCACGCCGCAATCCCTTCTCCTCCATTCTCCTCTCGGGATCTTGGGCACGCACACACACGCGCCCGGTGTGAGTTTAAGCCACCGGGTCCGGGACTCGAACCGCGGTCAACCACGTGGGAGTCCAGCAACATAGCCATGACGCTAACTGCTGGTCCCTAATGATGTCGGGTGTCCAGGCAGAGCCTGGCAGCATCAGTGCTGAGATCCACCCTACACTCCCCCAACTCTGGGACCTCCACTCCCTCCAGGCACCCACCCAGGGTCCAAGCCCCATGCTCAAATCTCACCTGGGGGTCCAGCTTTGGGGGCTGCCGGTCGGAAGGGAGATGGGCGGCTCTGGGCGGGCAGGGCCTCCCCAAGCCCATTGGGGTCGCAGCCTGGCGGAGGCAGGGCCCCGTACACTATATCCGGGGTTGGCATAGCGGGAGCTGCAGGCTGTGGGCAGAGAGGCAGGGTGGGTGGGAGAACCGTGCCCACTAGAGAAAATGTCCATGAGTCTAGGGCCAGCTTCCGCCTCCAGGAAGCCTTCAGGAAACTCCCTTGGCTAAACCCACAGGGAAAGCCTGTGTCTGGTTTTATCTTTCCTGGACAGCCAGGCCCAGAGCTGAGGCCTCTCATTCTACACAGAATTGGTGCTGAAGGGGTTGACCCAGGTATTGGATGAATCAAAGAAAAAAAAAAAAAGAAGGAAGAAACGCTTGTCTGTTGAACTCCTATTCATCCTTCAAAACCTCAGCTACAATGCCCACTCCTTGAAGTAGTCTTCCCTGCCCACTAAGGCAAATTCCAAGCCTTAGGTTTCTAGAGGTAGGGCGAGGACCCCATGCATGGGAGGGTCACTTACATAGAGCCGGGGTCGGGGCAAGGCTGGGTCACCTCCTTCCCCTGCCAGCCGCCGTAGCTTCTCTCCGGGTCCCTCAGGCCCCTCATCTGGCTCCAGTTCTGGCCCCTCAAGGCCCACACCCCTCCGCTTCAGTGTCTGTGAGGACAAGAGACACCAGGATGGACCCTACCCCTCTCCCAGTCAGGGAGCCCTGTTTTATGAGAGAGGCCTTCTCCGCTCAGTTTCGCATATGGGGTGGAGTGCAGGCACGGCTTGCTCCAGCTGACCACCCCACCCCAATTGTGTTTCCAATTGTGTGTAAGGAAGGGACTATTCTGTCTGGGATCAGAGAGGCCAAGGGCCTAGCCAGGTCACACAGCAGAGGCTGGGATCCATACAGGCCTGTTGGGATTATTTTGTTGTTGGGTTTTTTTTTTTTAAGAGGTTTTTGCTATAGGGCGCGTGCGCTCGCGAAAAAGACAGACAGAAAGACAGAAATCACCCCCCAGGGGGGATAGTCACGCCGCAATCCCTTCTCCTCCATTCTCCTCTCGGGATCTTGGGCACGCACGCACGCACACGTGCCTGGCGTGAGTTTTAAGCCACTGGGTCCGGGACGCGAACCATAGTCGACTACGTGGGAGTCCAGCGACATAGCCATTCCCCTAACTGCTGGTCACTCAAAAATGTTTGTAATAAATAAATTTTAAAATAACTAATTTTATTTATTATTATTACATTTTAAAAGAATAATTATTATTTAACTTTATTTATTTATTTATTTTAATTTGACCAGAAAGGAAGAGAGAGAGGACGTGAGAAAGCAAACTGCCAGGTTTGGGACTCGAACCGTGGTCAGCCATGTGGGAGTCCAGCATCCTTAACCA
>NW_006159676.1:991248-992402 GCF_000334495.1 Tupaia belangeri chinensis | reverse complement strand
GAGAGAGACAGAGAGATAGAAAGCGAGAAATCATCTCCCAGGGGGGATGGCCACGCCACAATCCCTTCTCCTCCATTCTCCTCTCGGATCTTGGACACGCACGCACACGCACCCGGCGCGAGTTTAAGCCACCGGGTCTGGGACGCGAACCGCGGTCGACTACGCGGGAGTCCAGCGACATAGCCATGACGCTAACTGCTGGTTCCCTACGTGGTAACATTTTTTAGAAAAATAATTTTATTCAAATAAATAACTTATTCATTCCTTCATGTTAATTTGACCAGAGAGGGACAGAAATAGAAATAGAGAAAGAAGGAGAGAGAGAGGAAAAGTGAAAAAGCAAGCTACCAGGTCCGGGCCTCGAACCACAGTCGCCCAACCACCCCGCCCCCTGCTGGCCCAGCGCTTCCTGTTCTTTCCCACTCTGTCTCGGCGCGCAGCCATCCTTAGCGGGAACAGCCCTCTGAGACCCACGCCCGCCGGCCCAGCCTGTCCCTGCCCTGCCGAGAGCCGGGCTGTGCGGGCCGCCCTGCGGCGGGGCGCGAACCGGGTACCTCGAGGATGTCGGTGTTGGTGCGGCTCTCGTGGGGCTCGCTGTACTCCGTGTACTTGAGCAGCACGCGGTCCATGTCGGTGCTGGCGTACTGGAAGAGGCGGTTGGCGGTGTTGAAGATGATGAGCGCGATCTCGCAGTCGCACAACACGCTCAGCTCGTATGCCTTCTTCATCAGCCCGAACTTCCGCTTGGTGAACGTCACCTGGACCCGGGACCCCCAGGGGTCGGGGCAGAGAGGCCGGAAGACACAAAGATTGAGGGTGGCAGTGAAGGAGGTGGAGGGACCTGATTGTTCCTAGAACATGTCCCTGTGACCCTCTACGTGGCTGACCTGGTCTATCTCAATAACTCAATCAGGCAAACTCCTAGGGAGGCGTCAAAACCCCACCCAAATGCTCCTTCTTTGGGGGAAGTTTTTCGTGGCCTGCTAGACAGAGGACACAGTTACTCTCCACAATCCTGTGCCTCCCTTTGGTCCAGTCCTCTGAGCTGGGCGTGTCTGTGTTGATGTTTTTTCTCCTCTATAAGTGGGCTCCAGTTATCAAAAAGAATCAATGGGGACCAGCAGTTGGCATAATGGCTATGTCACTGAACTCCC
>NW_006159676.1:989780-991047 GCF_000334495.1 Tupaia belangeri chinensis | reverse complement strand
TTAAAAAACTCAAAACCTCTCCAAAAAAAAAAAAAAAGAATCAATGAATAAATGCCCACCCCAAAGGTGCTTCTCCTTCTCCCGTTCCTTCTCCTGCTTTTTTCTTTTTAAAGAACCATTTTCATTTTATTTACCTTTATTTATTTATTTTAATTTGACCAAAGAGGGACAGACTGAGAGAGAGAGAAAGAGAGGGAAAGTGAGAAAATAAGCTGCTAGGTTCAGGATTCGAACCACAGTCGGCCATGTGGGAATCTAGCGCCCTTAACCACCATGCCACCTGCTGGCCCCTCTCCCTCTTTTTTTCTTATTTCTACTTATCAACATGGAAAACTCCTAGGGGTACTTCAAAACCCAGGTCCAATGTCCCCTCCCATGAGAATATTTTTGGTGCCTAAGTTCCGTGTGTCTGCATTGAACTTTCTCTGTTCTAACTGGGGCCCCAGACATGAAGGAGAATCAGTGAATAAATAGCCATGAAAATAAACAAGGGCCCCCCCTTGAATTCCTCACTCTGCTTCAAGGCTCCTCCCCTTTTTTCTCCCTGACCCTATTTTTCAACCTGGAAAACTCCTATTGATACTTCAAAACCCACCCCAAATGTTCCCTCCTTCGGGAAGCTTTCCTTGACCCATCAGGCTTTCACTCTTGGCTTCCCAGTTCCTGTGCTCCCAATTGAATCAATAAATAAATGAGTGTAAAGCCAGCAGGTGGCATGGTGGTTAAGGTGCTGGACTCCCACATGACCAACCATGGTTCAAGTCCTGGACCTGGCAACTTGCTTTCTCCCTTTCTCTCTTGCAAACTCTGTCCCTTCTGGTCAAATTAAAATAAAGAAATAAAAGTTAAATAAAATAATTCTTTAAAAATAAATAAATAAGTGAGGGTGAAAATGAATTAGTGAGGCTGCTCGGTGGCGTGGTGGTTAAGGGCGCTGAACTCCCATGTGGCCGACTGTGGTTCGAGTCCCAAATCGGGCAGCTTGCTTTCTCACTTTCTCTCTCTTGCTCACTCTCCCTCACTCTGTCCCTCTTGGGTCAAATAAAATAAATAAAGTGAAATAAAAAATTCTTTTTTTTTGGAAAGGTTTTTGCTATAGGGCGCGTGCACTCGCCAGAAAAACAAAGACAGGGAGACAGAGAGACAGAAAGTGAGAAATCACCCCCCAGGGGGGATGGCCACGCCGCAATCCCTCCTCCTCTATTCTCCTCTCGGGATCTCGGGCACGCATGCACATGCACCCGGCGTGAGTTTTAAGCCACCGGGT
>NW_006159676.1:988921-989761 GCF_000334495.1 Tupaia belangeri chinensis | reverse complement strand
AAGAAAAAGAAAATGAGTAAATGCACCGCCTTCATACCTGGCACTGCATCAGGCCTCCTCCCACCTCCAAGTCCTCCTGCAGGCCCCCGATGGCCAAGCCTTTGCCCAGCCTGTGAGCCCACCCGGATCCCTTTTCTTCCAGTCCCTGCTTCCACCGGGAAGCTCACCTGTCTGTTCCTCTGGTCCAGGATGCGCGAGATCTGGATTTTTTTCCTCCCCATCGTTCCAGGCTGGGCAGAGAGGCCTTAATCTGCGGGAAAATCAGGGAAGAAGAGAGTTGCTGGGTGCAGCGTGGGGAGGGGCACCCCGACCTCCCCTCTGCTCTCCCCCTGCCCTGCAGGCACATCCCCGTGAATCACCCCTCGCAGGGCCGGGTGATGGTGCGCTGGAATGCAGCAGCGTCCACGTGGGAGAAGTCCCGGTTCACGTCCCGGAAGCTCCCTGAACACGCTGGCTGCACGCATGTGTCTAAGACCTGGCCCACCTAAGGGTGGGGGTGGGTCACGGCATGGGGATCTTATTGGGGGGTATGTCTCACAGAAGAGAGATAGAGAGATCTGTTTATTCTTTTGTTTAAAAAAAGAATGATTTTATTTAACTTTCTTGATTTTAATTTGATCAGAGAGAGAGAGAATGAGAAAGCAAGCTGCCAGGTCCAGGACTCGAACCATGGTCAGCCATGTGGAAGTCCAACGTCTTTTCCACCATTCCACTGCCAGCCCCTATTCTTTTCATTGCTTTCTCTTTTTGGGGGGAGTGATTTTTGCTATAGGGCGTGTGTGTTCGCCAGACAGACAGAGACAGAGAGACGGAAAGCGAGAAATCACCCCCCAGGGGGGA
>NW_006159676.1:988360-988830 GCF_000334495.1 Tupaia belangeri chinensis | reverse complement strand
CTCGAACTGCGGACGACTACATGGGAGTCCAGCGACATAGCCATTACGCTAACGGCTGGTCCCGATAAATGAATAATTCTTTAAAATAAAAAACAAACAAACAATGCAATCTGACAACCATGGGACCATGGGTGAGCCTGACCCCCCGGGGCCTGACCCCCCGGGGCCTCAGTTTCCCCGACTGCGCAGTGAGAACCAGTGGTATGGGCTGCCCAGGGCTGTCAGGAGCTGAAGTGAGTGACCCCTCCATGAGGAATTCGGATCGGGCCCCCCATGACAGGTCCAGGGTACTTGAGGCTCTTGTGACTATTCCAACAGCGTAAAAACCAGGCCAGCAGGTGGTGTTGTGGCTATGTCACTGGACTCCCATGGGGTCACTACGGTTCGAGTCCCGGACCCGGTGGCTTAAACTCACGCCGGGCGTGTGTGCGTGTGTGCCCAAGATCCCGAGAGGAGAATGGAGGAGAAGG
>NW_006159676.1:987645-987992 GCF_000334495.1 Tupaia belangeri chinensis | reverse complement strand
CCCACATGGCCGACTGCGGTTTGAGTCCTGGACCTGGTGGCTTGGTTTCTCACTTTCTGTTTCCCTCTCTGGTCAAATGAAAAAATAACAACAAATAGAATGAAGTAATGTATAAGACCAGCAGGTGCCATGATGGTTAAGGGCGCTGGACTTCCACATGGGTGACCACGGTTCGAGTCTCGGACCCGGTGGCTTGCTTTCTTACTTTCTGTCTCTCTCTTATGCTCTGTCCCTCTCTGGTCCAATTAAAACAAATAAATTAATTAATTTTTTAAAAAAAGTTTAAAAAGAGGGACCAGCAGGTGGCATGGTGGTTGGGGCACTGGACTCCCACACGGCCGACCCCG
>NW_006159676.1:985867-986755 GCF_000334495.1 Tupaia belangeri chinensis | reverse complement strand
GGGTGCCCACGGCTGGGAGGGATCGTCCCCACCCGGGCAGGTCCCTGGAGGCTGCAGGGGGGAGGCACCAGCCGGAGGTCCCAGTGCCCAGATGACTCCGGAAATGCCCCTACCCTCCGGGTCCCATGAGAACAGGGCCCAGGCTGGACCTCAGGCCTGCAAATCTCAGCTCTGGCTCTTTCTCAGCTTGTCCCCACGGTAGACATGACACGGGCAGGGACTCACATGACACGGCAGCCCCAAGAGCCAAGACCGGAAGTGAGTTGTGTGTGTGTATTTGTGGGGGGATGGAGGGGTCTGTCTGAACTGAGACCCAGGAACCCAGACAGGAAGTGAATTCCAGGCAGAAGGAACAGCAGGTGCGAGGGCACTGAGGAGGGCCAGGTGCCAGAGTGGTTAAGGCCCCGGACTCCCGCATGGCTGACCACGGTTCGAGTCCTGGACTGGCGGCTTGTAACATCGTACTGGGTGCATATATGTGTGTGCAAAATCCCAGGAGAATGGAGGAGAAGGGATGGCGGAGTGGCCATCCCCCCTGGGGGGTGATTTCTTACTTCCCCTGTCCCTGTTTTTCTCATCTCTCTGGTCAGTGCACACACGTCCTGTGGGGGTGAAAAATGGCTAAGGGAGCTGGACTCCCACATGGCCGACCACAGTTCGAATCCCGGACCTGGCTGTTTACTCTCCCTCTCTCTGTCTCTCATTCTCTGTCCCTCTCTGGTCAAATAAATAAATATATACATAAAGTGAAATAAAATAATTCTTTTAAAAAAAAGTGAGGAAGGAGAGAGAGACCCCAGGGCTCCTTTTTTATTGAGAGGTTTTTGCTATAGGGCGCATGTACTCTCTGGAAAGACAGAGAGAGACAGAGAGACAGAGAACGAGAAG
>NW_006159676.1:983980-985767 GCF_000334495.1 Tupaia belangeri chinensis | reverse complement strand
GGACGCGAACCGCGGTCGACTACGTGGGAGTCCAGCGACATAGCCATTACGCTAACTGCTGCTCCCTTGTTTGGTTCTTTTAATTTGCCAGAAAACATGAGTGTTTGCCAGAGAGAGACAAAGAGACAGAGGGAAGGAGAAAGCCCCCCCCCTAAGTAGGTGTGGTCTTGGCACAATCCCTGCTCTTCCATTTCTCTATCGTGTTGGGGTTGGGGCACATGCGTGCCCCTGGTGTGTTTTTGAAGCCACCAGGCTTTGGACTCAAACCACAGAGTCAGCCCTGTGGATTCCAGCCATGGAACCCGCTATCCCATTGCCCCTTCTTAGCTCAGCCAACTCCTATTCATACTTCAAAACCCAGCTCAAAAAAAAAAAAAAAAAAAAAAAAATTTAAGCCTCCGGGCCACCAGGGGGGGGGGGACTCCCACTTGATCAACTGCAATTCAAGTCCTGGACCTGGCGGCCTGAAACTCACATCGGACGCGTGTGCGTGCGTGCCCAAAATCCCAAGAGGAGAATGAAGGAGAAGCGATTGCAGCGTGGCCATCCCCCCTGGGTGGGGGGAATAATCTCTCACTTTCCACCTCCCTGTGTCTCTCTGCCTATTTGGGGAACGCACGTGCCCTATTGCAAAAATCTGTCTCTCGGGACCAGCAGTGACGTGGTGGTTAAGGCGCTGGACACCCCCACATGGTCGACCATGGTTCAAATCCTGGACCTGGTGGCTTGCTTTTTCACTTTCTCTGTCTCTCTCTGATCAAATGAAATGAATGAACAAATAAAGTTAAATAAATTATTCTTAAAAAAAAAAAAAAAAAAAAAAAAAGCTCTCCAAAAACAACAAGAAAAAATATCCACTCCTCCAGGAAGTCCTCCTTGCTTGTTCCACCGAACTCCCACCGTCTCCATGCCTCCTGCAGTCCTGACTTCACACGTGTCTATCCAGCCGCCTCCCCCCAGATCACATGTCTCTCTGGATCCGGACCAGAGCGGCCAGGAAGATGTGATCAGTGGAGCGAATCAAAAGAGATAGAACGAACCCCCCCTGAACCCCAGCTTCCCTCAACAACTTCCTCTCAGACGCCCCCAGCTGATGCTCAGCCCCGAAATACACACGCATGCAAATCCAGCCGTGCGGTGTTGACCTGTCTCGGGCCCAGGTGTGAAGGGGCCGACCAGGGAATGCGGAGGCGGAGGGTGCAGGCCTGGCGTGTCTATTTGTACGTGCATGCAAATCCCCACCCGGGCCGCAGACAGACCCCAGCTGGGGGAGGTGGCGGTAGACACTGACAGCGCCAGGGACACAGGGATGGGCAGGGGGAGGCCAGGGTTTGGGGAGGCCTCTTTCCCATCCACCTAGCCAGTCCAGTTGGAAGGAAGAAGCGGAGCTTATGGCCTGTACCCAGCCTTGGCAGAGAGGCAGACCCAGGTTGGAGGAGGGAAGTAAAGACCGGAGAAATCCAGGTGGACAGCTCAGAGGAGGCGGCACATCAGTGGACCTAGATGGCAATGCTGGGTCTGAGCAGATGGGCAGGGGGTGGGCAGTTGAAGCTGAGTTCAGCACAACCACAGAGCTGAGCTGGCCTCAAGAGATATAAAAAGCAAGGAGCCAGCAGGTGGTGTGGTGGTTAAGGGGCTGGACTCCCACATGGTCAACTGCAGATCGAGTCCCAGATGTGGAGGCTTGTTTTCTTGCTTTCCTTCTGTCTCTCTTTCTCTGTGTCTCTCTGGTGAGTGCACATAACCTATAGCAAATTAAAATAATAATAATAATAATAAATAAAATT
>NW_006159676.1:981887-983676 GCF_000334495.1 Tupaia belangeri chinensis | reverse complement strand
AAAAAAAAAAAAAAAAAAAAAAGGAGGTCAACAACACAGAAGATAGAAAAGGGACTTGAGACTAAACCGCGAAAAAGGCACCAGGCCCAGATGGGTTTACGGATGTTTTTTTGGTCAAACCTCAGAGAACAGGCAAGTCCGATGGTATTTAAACGAACTCGGCCTTTGAAATGGAGGATGAAAGGTGCCCGGCCTTTTTTATTTCTTGCTCGAGGGCATGAGAGAGAGAGAGAGAGATGGAGAGACAGAAAGAGACAGTGAGTAGAAAGCACGCAGCGTGGGAAACAGTCACGCTAAAATACCTTTCTCTGCCATCTCGCGTCCCTATTGGGATTTTGGGCACCCACGTCTAGGCACCTGGCAGGTTTTCTAGTTACCAGATCTGAGACTCAAACCATATGGCTTTCAGCACCAGAGTGTAGACCAGTCCCAGGTCAGCCATGTGGGGGAATCCTGCTGGTCCCCATTTTTAAAAGTTTACTTATTAGGGCTGGAAGGTGACATGGTGGTGGGCCCCCATAGAGTCGACCTCAGTTCAAGGCCTGGGCCTGGCAGCTTGCTCTCTCACTTTCTCTCTCTCTCTCTGTCTCTCACTCTGTGCCTCTCTGGTTTAATTTACATTCGCTTTCCTTGAAGTGACAGACTCATTTGTTCATTTTTAAGAAAATGTCTGCCACATACCTAAATCTGCATAAACATAGCTTTGTATGTTCTTTTAAATAAATAGTGTGTTTATAATTCAAATGCTAGTCTAAGTACTTTTTCTAGGAAGATCCTCTGTATCTAGCAACATTGTTTTTATGTCTTCTCCTTTGTCACATAGATTGTTGTTTTATTGTTTTTTTTTTTTTTTATTTATTTATTTATTTTAATTTGAAGAGAGAGAGAGAGAAAGAGAGAAAGCAAGCCACCAGATCTGGGATTGGAACCATGGTGGGCCATGTGGGACCAGCAGTTGGCATAATTGCTATGTCACTGGAATCCCGTGTAGTCGACCCTGGTTCGAGTCCTGGACCCGGTGGCCTGAAGTCACGCCGGGCACGTGTGCGTGCATGCCCAAGATCCCGAGAGGAGAATGGAGGAGCAGGGACTGCAGCGTGGCTATTTCCCCTGGGGGGTGATTTCTCACTTTCTGTCTCTGTCTCTCTCTCTGTCTTTCTGGTGAGCCCACACGCCTGATGGCAGAAACCTCTCAAAAAAAAAAAAAATCCATCATTAAATTTTTTTTTTATAAAAAGAAACCAGGGAGCCAGCTAGATCGTGTAGTGGTTAAGGCAGCTGGATCCCACATGGCTGATTGCACAGTTCGAGTCCTGGACCCGGTGGTTTGAAAAACACACATGGCGTGAAAAAAATAAGACAGGAAGAGACAGGACACCCCGTCGGTCCGTGCGCCCAGATGGATGAATCTCACAGACCACGACTCGATTCCGCAAAGCTGAATTCCACAGAGGGGAGGTGCCCTGTGATTCCATGCGGCTAAGTTCCAGAACAGTCTAAGCTCAGTCCGGCGAGGGATCGGCACCAGCAGCCATGCTGAGCACAGGCCATGACAGGGTAGGGACCCAGGGGGGAAGTCCCGGGCCCTGAGAGTCTCCTGCTCCGTGATCCGGGGTCTGGGTACACAGGTGTGTTCAGCTGCTGCAAATCTAGTGAGTTCTACTCTGACAAAGTGTGCATTCTCCTAAGTACAACTTATTTATTTTAAGAATTATTTTATTAAAGTTTATTTATTTATTTAAATTCTTTTTTTTTTTTTTTTTTTGGAGGGGTTTTTTCGATAGTGGGC
>NW_006159676.1:976352-980738 GCF_000334495.1 Tupaia belangeri chinensis | reverse complement strand
CACGCGCCCGGTGTGAGTTTAAGCCACCGGGTCCGGGACTCGAACCACGGTCGACTACGTGGGAGTCCAGCGACACAGCCATGACGCTAACTGCTGGTTCCCTAGAGGAAAGAAGATCTCACGAGGACTCCCTATGGTCGTCTCTGTGGTCATTAAGTCAACCGACAGACACACTCGAGGTCCATCAAGATATAACCTGCCTCCTCCACCGCCTGGTGCCGTTTCCTGGTCCCCAGGTGACGGTGCTGGGGAGGGGGCTAAAAGGAATCCCACCTTCACGGGACCAATAGATGGCATCATCGTTATGTCGCTGGATTCCCACATAGGCGACTGCGGTTCGAGTCCTGGACCCGGTAGTTTAAACTCACGCTGGACACATGAGCATGCCCCAAATCCCAAGAGGAGAATGGAGGACAAGGGATTGTGGTGTGGCCATCTCTCTAGAGGGGAGATTTCTCACTTTCCCTCTCTCTTTCTCTGTCTCCCTCCAGTGAGGGCACACAGCCTATGGTCAAAAAAAAAAAAAAATTAAAAAAAAAAAACATACAAAAAACAAAAAAAATACACTCCTCTGGCCTCTGCTCTGCACCCCTCTGGCCTCTGTTCTGCACCCCTCTGGCCTCTGCTCTGCACCCCTCTGGCCTCTGCTCTGCACGTGGGAGGCCTCAGCCCGCTCCCCTGTCAACCCAGTCACCCTCCTTCTCCCACCTAGGCTGGATGGAGGTGAGGAGGAGGAGGCAGCCAACCTTGTCCTCCCGTGTCCCAGAAGCCGAAGTGGCTTTGCAGCTGGGGGCACGCTGAGTCAGCGTGCCAACCTTGCAAGACCACGGACCCGTGCCCCGCCGCCACCTCCCGGTCCCCACTTCCTCCCCCTCTGCAGTGGGGGGTCACAGGATCCTGACCTCAGAGGGCTCGTGTGCACAGACCCAGTTCCTCTTCTGGGGCTCCCAGTGGAGCATTAATGAGGGGACACTCGGGCAGACCCCAGAGCCCGCAGGGAGGCCGCAGCTTAGCGGGGTGGTGGTGGTGCTGGTGAGGTGAGGGAAGGGGAAGTGAGAGGCAGGTGGGTAAGGCTCCCAACGCTGCAGCGAATCAGGCCTGTGGCCCGGCCTCACGCAACCCCAGGCTGGGTTTCATCACCTGCTCCCCAAGCACCTCATTAGGGGCGACAGGAAGAGCCCTTTGGAAAGCGGGGACCCTTCCTCCCCTCTCTTGGGGGCCCACCCGGGCTGCCTGAGACCCTCCCTCCCTAGTTGGAGCCCTGGACCTGCCTCGTCCTGCCGGGGAAGGGGTGAAGGGGTGGAGCCCAGATGTGGGGGTCTCTGCGGGGGGGTGACCTGGAGGGCCTGGCTCGGTCCCCACTGGCAGCCGCTGGGGGCCTCCTGCTCGGACAGCGACTCCCCTGTGGCCTCATTTCTCTGGGTCTCGGTTTCCTTCTCTAAAACATGGGAAGACTTGGGGCTACTTCCTGGTGACTTGGGCCCCTGACAGCTCCCAGGATGGGGTCGCGTCTCCTTAGCTCTGGGGGACACGGGAGGACCAGAATGACCGTCCCAAGCTGTCCCAAGCAGGCATGCTGGGGGATGAGGGGGGGCAAAAAAAAAATCCATTCCTCTTACGGAAAACCTGGGGGGTTAGGGAGGCTCCCGGCCACACAGAGACCCCCCAAACACATGCAGAGCCCCTCAAAAATCAGGATGCGGGACCAGCAGTTGGCGTAACGGCTATGTCGCTGGACTCCCATGTAGTGAAACACAGTTCGAGTCCCGGACCCGGCGGTTAGTGTAATGGCTGTGTTGTCGAACACCCATGTAGTTGACCGTGGTTCGAGTCCCGGACCCAGTGGTGTAAACTCACGCCGGGCGCGTGTGCGTGCGTGCCCAAGATCCCGAGAGGAGAGTGGAGGAGAAGGGATTGCGGTGTGGCCATCCACCCTGGGAGGTGATTTCTCGCTTTCTGTCTCTCTGTCTCTCTCTGTCTGTCTGGCTAGTGCATGTGCCCTATAGCAAAAACCTCTCCAAAAAGAAAAAAAATCAGGATGTGAAAACAATGGCTCCTTCACACACAGGGATCCCCATCAACATATGCATCACCCCAAAAATATGAAGGATCTGCGCACAGAGTCCCCAAAACACATGCAGTCCACGGTCACGCAGACCCCCCCAAACCCACGCAACTACACACACGTGACTCCCTCAAGCACACACTGGTCCCTTTGTACCTACAGACTCCCCGCCCCAGACACCGACACTTCCTGGACACACAGAACCTCCAACACACGTGGGTCCCTAAATGCATGAAGACACCCCCAATCTTATAAAGACCCCACCCAGAGCTATGTGATAGGATCTTCAAAAAGTTCATGGAAATGCATATTATGAAAAACTTCATGCATCCATTTTACCATGTTTGTCACTGAAATAAACTTGGACTTGAATTCTACTTTGGGGACCAGCAGTTGGCGTCATGGCTATGTCTCTGGACTCCCATGTAGTCGACCACAGTTCGAATCCCGGACTCGGTGGCTTAAACTCACGCCGGGCGCGTGTGCGTGCGTGCCCAAGATCCCGAGAGGAGAATGGAGGAGAAGGGATTGCAGTGTGACCATCCCCCCTGGGGGGTGATTTCTCGCTTTCTGTCTCTCTGTCTGTCTCTGTCTTTCTGGTGAGCACATGCACTCTATAGCAAAAACCTCTCAAAAAAAACAAAAAAAAAAAGGAATTATTTAATTTTTAGAGTTTTTTTTGCTTTAGGGCAAGTGCTGGAGAGAGAGAGAGACAGAGACAGAGACAGTGAGAGGGAAAGAAATCACCCTCTCTGAGGGGAGTGGTCGGGCTATAATCTCTTCCTTTTCATTGTCCTCCCAGGATCTTGGGCACACATGCGCTTGCACCAAATGAACCTGGTGTGAATTTTGAAGCTGCTGGATCCAGGCCTTGAACCTCAATCCGCCATGTGGGATTCCACTGACCTAACTGCCACACCAACTCATTTTATTAATTACTTTTCTTTTTTTTAAATTTGCTACAGGGCACATGGACTCTACTCAGCAGAGACAGAGAGAGAGAGAGAAAGTGAGAAAGCAAGCCACCAGGTCCGGGACTCGAACAGCGGTTGTCCATATGGGAGTCCAGTGCCCCAGCCAACATGCCATTGGCTGGTCACATGGATCCCGGCTTCTAACAGAAGAAGGCTCCATGAATTCCCTTTGTCCATAGGGCCCCTCTGGCACCCTTTGAGAGACAGGCCCATTGGGGGACCCTAGACCTGCCTCCTGACCGCTACCCAAGTCTGGTCCTCAGAGAGACGTTTCCTGCAGGACTCTACTGTGCCCCTGGAGTTTAAATCGTGGCCATACACCAAGAGAACAAGGCTGAGGCTGTGAGGTCAACCAGACCAGGAGGGTTCGAATCCCGACTCCACCACAACATTCTTTCTTTTTTTTTTTTTCGGAGAGGTTTTTGCTATAGGGCGCGTGTGCTCGCCAGAAAGACAGACAGAGACAGAGAGACAGAAAGCAAGAAATCACCCCCCCAGGGGGGTTGTCCACGTCGCAATCCCTTCTCCTCCATCCTCCTCTCGGGATCTTGGGCATGCACACACACGCGCCCGGCATGAGATTAAGCCACCGGACCCGGGACTCGAACCGTGATCGACTACATGGGAGTCCAGCGACATAGCCATGACACCAACTGCTGGTTCCCGCCATGTTGTTCTTACATGACTCTTTCTTTTCTCAAAATGTATTTATTTCATTCAGCGAGCGAGACAGACAGAGAAATAAACAGGGTATCCTCGACAGGGTCTCACCCCTGCATCCTCTCACCCCTGCACACACCCAGCCTTCCCACCCAGCCAGATCACGGGCACTTGCACCTAGGCATGTACAGGCCAACCGGGGAACCGAACCCACGACCTTCCGTATGCACCCAGCTTCCCCTGAGCAGGGCCGTACGGCTGCAGTGTCGGACCACTCCACGTGACACTTTCAGATCCTCTGATTCCGTATTAGTACAGTGGGCCCTACACACTCGCCCAGCACCCACCCACCGCCTTCTCCAACGTGGAAACTTAGAAGGGTCTCATTGACCGGCGAGTTCTCTGGCCACCTGCAGTCTCTTTTGATGGGGGGGGGGCACCTACTTGAACCCCCAAACAGACCTGCCACTTCATCACTTTTCCTTGTCTAGGACTGGGGTCTCCCCTCGAATACCTTCTCAGCTGGCTCAGGTCTGAGGCCCAGGTCTGCTACCCATTCAGTCAGAAAAGTCATGATAGAAAACATGGGGAGGGACTCAGCAGTTAGCGTCATGGCTATGTCGCTGGACTCCCACGTAGTCGACCACGGTTCGAGTCCCAGACCCGGCGGCTTAAACTCACGCCGGG
>NW_006159676.1:975984-976234 GCF_000334495.1 Tupaia belangeri chinensis | reverse complement strand
TCTCTCTGTCTGTCTGGCGAGCGCACACACCCTACAGCGAAAACCTCTTCAAAAAAATTAAAAAAAAGAAAGAAAACAAAACATGGAGAAAAAAGGGTCCTGTTTTTTCCGACCATCCAGTGTAAGGAGAATCCAATATATAGAAATCGAGAAATCCAGACGTCTTTCCAGAGGTTCTGATTTTCCTAGGCAGATGCAATTCTCCCCACCGGATAGTTTTAAATTGTTTCTTTTTTCTCCTTTTTTTTTT
>NW_006159676.1:972004-975916 GCF_000334495.1 Tupaia belangeri chinensis | reverse complement strand
AGAGACAGAAAGCAAGAAATCACCCCCCAGAGGGGATGGCTACGCCGCAATCCCTTCTCCTCCATTCTCCTCTCGGGATCTTGGGCACACACGCACACACGACCGGTGTGAGTTTTAGTCACCCGGTCCGGGACTTGAACCGCGGTCGACTACATGGGAGTCCAGAGACACAACCATTATGCTAACTGCTGGTCCTGACAAGTCTCTTATTCCACTAGAATACCCTGTTTGCTTTTTTTTTTTTTTTAATAAATGTATTCATTCATTTATTAGTTTTTTTATTTTTTCATTTAACCGGGGTAAGATAGAAAGCAAGCCACCAGGTCCGGGACTCAGACTGCAGTCGGCCATGTGGGAGTGTCCAGCGCCTTAACCACCATGCCACCTGCTGGTCCTGAATATCCCGCTTTTTGAGGGTAGTGACAGAACCACCTCAGCTCTCAACACATAGAGCCCCCCCCCCATCATCCTTCCCTATAAAAACCATCACACGGGGCCACCAGATAGCGTGGGAGTTACGTCGCTGGACTCCCACATGGCCAAGCACGGTTCGAGTCCCAGGCCTGGTGGCTTGAAAATCATGCCGGGCGCGTGTGCGTGCGTGCCCAAGATCCCGAGAGGAGAATGGAGGAGAAGGGATTGCGGCGTGGCCATCCCCCCTGGGGGGTGATTTCTCGCTTTCTGTCTCTCTGTCTCTCTCTCTCGCTTGGCAGTGCATGCACTGAGGACAAAACCCTCTAAAAAAATCCACTCACACAACTGCTTAATAAATGACAGAGACCCTGGCAAATGTGTTCATTTTCCTTTGAAATACCTCGAGGGCTCCTGCCTCATGGCCTAGGGGTTAGGGAAGCTGGATCCCCGACAGCTGATCATGCAGTTCAAATCCCGACCTCGCACAGCAGGTGCATATGCCTGTGTGCCCCAAATCTCAACAGGATGGAGAAATGAAGAAGGATTGGGGGGGTGACCCTGTCCCATTGGGTGGGTGCTTTCTCGCTCTCTTTCTCTCTGTCTCTGTCTCTTTCTAAGACAGCACATGTACCTTCTGGCAAAAAAAGAGAAAAATAAATTGAGGCCCGCTAGTTGCAATGGTGGTGAAGGTGGTTAGATCTCACATGGCCGACGTTACGATTCGAGTCCCGGACCCGGAGGCTTGGAAAACACACTGGGTGTGGGTGCATGCTCAAAATCCTGAGAGGAGACCGGAGGAGAAGGGGTTGTGGCATGATCACTCCCCTGGGGGGTGCTTTCTCACTTTCCCTCTCTCTCTGTCTCTTTGTCTCTCTCCAGTGAGCGCATGCACCCCCGGAAAAACTAAAAAAAAAAATTTTTTTTAGGGACCAGCAGTTGGCGTAATGGCTATATGGTTGGACTCGCATGTAGTCGACTGCGGTTTGAGTCCCGACCCCGGTGGCCTAAACTCACGCCGGGCGCGCGTGCGTGCGTGCCCAAGATCCCGAGAAGAGAATGGAGGAGAAGAGATTGCGGCGTGACCATCCCCCCTGGGGGGTGATTTCTCGCTTTCTGTCTCTCCTTCGCTCTGTGTGTTTCTGGCAAGTGTACGCGCCCTATAGCAAAAACCTCTCCAAAAAAAAAAAAAGAAGAAAAGCCGCCAGGCCCGGGAGTTGAACCGTGGTCGGCTGTGTAGGAGTCCAGCGCCTTAATCGCCATGCCACCTGTTGGCTCCTTCTTTTCTTTTTTTTTTTGAGAGGTTTTTGTTATAGGGCACGTGCGCTCGCCAGAGAGACAGAGAGAGACAGAGAGACAGAAAGTGAGAAGCCATCCTCCAGGAGGGATGGCCATGCCACAATCCCTTCTCCTCCATTCTCCTCTTGGGATCTTGGACATGCATGCACATGTGCCTGACATGAGTTTCAAGCTGCCGGGTCTGGGACTCAAACCATGGTCGACCATGTGGGAGTCCAACATGTTAACCCCTCTGCCACCTGCTGGCCTCGGAGCTGCCAATCTGAGACCCTCTGCTCCCTGTACACCAGCCAGCTGGGCCGTGCTCATGCCACTCTCAGGGCAAGCGACTGACCCCCTGGAAGATGCTAAATCCAGAGACGCATCCACTGCGCACACCTGGCCTGGAACAGGTGTGCCCACCTGCTAGCAAGGCCAGCTCCCGGGCCATGGCCACTGCAAACCGAGGTCCACCTCTCCACGCGCCCTCCCTGAGGCACCTAGACCCCTGGAGCCAGGAGAGACCCCCCCCACGCTCCACACTGGACCCTGGAGTTCACAGGGGTGAGGCCTCAGTTGTGTCCCTGAGCCAGAGCAGAGACTGCAGGGCCACGACGGGGCCCAAGGCTTTCCTCTCTTTGTTCCAGAGAAAGATCTCCCCGTGGGGCCCCAGAAATTCATCCCTGGAGGCCCTGGGCCTCCCTGCTTGGGAAATTAACACATCTGTCAGCATTGGGCGGAAGGGACTTGGGCCCAGGCCTCGAAAGCCCCAAGGGACAGCCTGCAGGGACCCCGGGACAGGGCACTGAGGCGTGTCTGGCCCCCATTCTCTTCCCCTAGAAATGTCTAGGAGCCCACTAGGGGCTGGGGACACAGGAGCTGGGGGTGGATGAAGCCTGGCCTCCCCATCACCCGGTCTGGTCCCTGCATGGAAGAAATTCGACAGAGGGACGCAGCAGCGATGGCAGGCGAGGTTGGAGAAGGTTGCTTTGGACACAGTCCAGGAGGCCTTTAAAAAAAATTATTAATTTAATTTATTTACTGTCATTATTTTTTAAAGAATTATTCTTCCTGGGAACCAGCAGTTAGCGTAATGGCTATGTCACTGGACTCCCACATAGCCGACCGCGGTTCGTGTCCTGGACCCGGTGGCTTAAAACTCACGCCGGGCGCGTGTGCGTGCGTGCCCAAGATCCCAAGAGGAGAATGGAGGAGAAGGGATTGCGGCGTGACCATCCCCCCTGGGGGGTGATTTCTCGCTTTCTGTCTCTATGTCTCTCTCTGTCTGTCTGGCGAGCGCACGCGCCCTACAGCGGAAAAAATTACCACGTCCAGGACTCAAACCATAGCCAGTCGTGTGGAAGTCCAGTGCTCTTTACCACCAAGCCACTTCAGCCCCTGTTCTTATTGTTTTAAAATTTGACTACAGAGAGACAGACAGAGAGAGAGAAAAGGGAAGTGAGAATGCAAGCTCCCAGGTCCGGGACTTGAACCGCCGTCAGCCAATATGGGAGTCCAGCCACTCTACCCACCATGCCTCCTGCTGGCCCCGCGAGGCCCTTTTTATTTATTTATTTAGAAATGTATTGCATTTCCTTATTTATTTATTTTAGAGAGCTGTTTTGTGATAGGAAAGGGGAGCTTGCCAGAGAGACAGAGAGAGGAAGCGAGAAGTCACCCCCCAGGGGGGAAGGCCACGCCACAGTCCCTTCTCCTCCATTCTCCTCCTGGGACACTGGGCATGCACGCACACGCGCTCCATGTAAGTTCCAAGCCTCCAGGTTTGGGACTTGAATCATGGCTTAAACATGCGGGAGTCCAGCCTTCACTACCAGGCCATCTGGTGGCCCCAAGAGGCCGTTTTTAAAGAGAGGTAAGGGGTCGGCAGGTGGCATGGGGGTAAAGGCGCTGGACACTCCCTAATGGCTGACCACAGTTTGAGTCCCAGACCTGGTGGCTTTCTCACTTCCCCTCTGTGTGTGTGTGTGTGTGTGTGTGTGTGTGTGTGTGTGTGTGTCTCTCTCTCTTTGTCAAACTAAAAATCAGTGAATACGGGACCAGCAGTTGGCGTAATGGCTATGTCACTGGACTCCCACGTAGCCGACCGCTGTTCGAGTCCCGAACCTGGTGGCTTAAAACTCACGCCGGGCGCGTGTGCGTGCATGCCCAAGATCCCGAGAGGAGAATGGAGGAGAAGGGATTGCGGCGTGGCCATCCCCCCTG
>NW_006159676.1:966177-971712 GCF_000334495.1 Tupaia belangeri chinensis | reverse complement strand
AAAAACCCCTCAAAAAAAAAAAAAAAAAAAAAAAAAAACCTCTCCAGAAAGAAAGAAAAATTGTGAATGCACAAATAAAGTTAAGTAATTCTTTTTAAAAGAATAATTACTTATTAAATTTCATTTATGCATTCATTTATTTTAATTTGGCCAGAGAGAGAGAGACACAGAGAGAGAGAGAGAGGGAAAGTGAGCAAGCAAACCACCAGGTCCAGGACTTGAACCATGGTCAACCATGTCGGAGTGTCCAGCGCCTTCACCACCACGCCACCTGCTGATCCCTGATAAGTAATTCTTTAAAAAAAATAAAAAAGAAGAAGAGGTGTATGGGGGTTGGCAGGTGGCATGGTGGTGAAGGCCCTGGACTCCCACATGGCCGACCATGGTTTGAGTCCCGGGCCCGGTGGCTTGCCTTCTCACTTTCTCTCTCTCTCTCACTCTGTCTCTCTCTTTTCAAATTAAAACAAACAAACAAATAAACAAAGTTAAATAAAAGAACTCTTAGAAAAGAAACAAAAGGAGGGGTAGGGGCCAGAGACCTCCCTAGGTTGATAGGGAGGCGGGCACCCCGGAGCTGGGGCTAGCCGACCGCGAGTGGATCACGGAGTCAAGACCCCGCCAGATGGAGATCCATCTGCCCCTTTCTCTCTGTCTCTCTTGTTCATGGAAGAATTGAAGAAGCTTTAGAAAAGTACATAAATAGGGGCCGGCTGAAGGTGGCTGGATCCCACAAGGCCGACTGCATGGTTCAAGTCCCAAGCCAGACCCAGTGGCTTGAAAAACACACAGGAGGAGCCAGGAGATGGCGTCGTGGTGGTTAAGGCATTGGACACTCCCACAGGACCGACCATGGTTCGAGTCCCAGACCTGGCTATATTTTCAAGACAAGGAAACAGAGAAGTAAGTGTCAGTCCTGGGATTAACCTCAAGCCTTTGGGTCATCACTTCAGCTTTCCTTCCGATAGACCAGGCCATCTCAATGACCTTTAGAAAGGTCACTCATGGAACCAGCAGTTAGCCTAATGGCTATGTCGCTGGACTCCCATGTAGTTGACCATGGTTCGAGTCCCAGACTGGGTGGCTTAGACTCATGCCGGGCACGTGTGCGTGCGTGCCCAAGATCCCGAGAGGAGAATGGAGGAGAAGGGATTGCGGCGTAGCCACCCCCCCGTAGAGTGATGTCTTCTTTTCTTTATTTTTTTTTTAAATAATTATTTTATTCAACTTTATTTATTTATTTAAACTTCCCCAGAAAGGGAGAGAGAGAGAGAGAGAAGGAAAGTGAGAGAGCAAACTACCAGGTCTAGGACTCAAACCACAGTCAGCCATGTGGGAGTCCAGTATCCTTAAACACCAGGCCACCTGCCGGCCCCTGATTTCTTATTTTCTCTCTCACACTCTCTGTCTCTCTCCAGTGAGTGCCCGATGGCAACATTTTGAAAAAGGAGAAAAAAGAAAATAAATTGAACTACCACGTAGCCTAGTTGTTAAGGGAGTTGGTTCTCACATGACCAGCTGTGGTTTGAATCCCAGCCCCGGTGACTTGAGGAACATGTCAGGGACATGTGTGTGCATGCCCCAAATCTCCGCAGGATGGAGAAATGGAGGAGAAGGGATTGCGGCGTGACCATGACCCAAGGTGGGTGATTTCTCTCCCCTCTCCCTGTCTCTCCATCTCTGTCTCTGGAGAGCACACATACCCTCTAACAATTAAAAAAAAAAAAAAAAAAAAGGGCCGGCAGGGGGGGGGGGGGGTAAGGGGGGCTGGACTCCTACATGGCCACCTGTGGTTCAAGTCCTAGACCTGGCAGCTTGCTTCTTCACTTTCCCTCTCTCCATATATATCTGATCAAACTGGAAAATAATAATAATAATAACAATAATAAATAAAATAAAATAATTCTTTAAAAAGAAATAAAGAGGGTTGGTCTCACGGAAGAGAGGACCCCAGCTTTGTCGGGAACACCTGTCCGGTGGGCAGCATAGGAGGCCCTAGGATGGGAAGAAGCGGGGTGGGTTCTAGAAGCAGGGGAGGCCGGTGTGGTGTGGCCGAGTGAGTTAAGAGCAGTTGGTGGGGTCCAGCAGGTGGCGTGGTGGTGAAGACGCTGGACACTCCCACATGGTGGACCACAGTTCGAGTCCTGGACCTGGTGGCTTGCTTTCTCACTTTCTCTCTCTCTCTGTGTATCTCTCTGGTCAAGTTAAAATAAATAAATAAATAAATAAATAAATGAATGAATAAAATAATTCTTTTAAGAAAAAAAGAGCAGTTGGAAGCTGCATGGGGCCTCAGAGATGGGCACAGGGGTGGATGGTAAAACAGTAGGGAGCCATGGAAGGTTCATGAGAGATGGAGGTACGTGTGCACACGTGTCCAAAATCCTGACAGAGTGGAAAAGTGGAGAAGGGATTGTGGTGTGACCACACCCATTCAGGGTTTTCAGAAGCTCCTGGGGAGACGGTCTTTTGGGGCAGAAAGTCATGACGGTGTCTGTAAGGAGGTAATGGGGTCCCAGCCAGGTAGGGGTGCAGGCTGAGAGAGCCGATGAGGCAGGCCTGTGCCCAAGGTGGGGTGCCTCCATAACCCCCCTCAACACACACACTCTCTTATCTGTTCCGTTCCTGGCCCATACGTTGACCACGAATGAACCTGGACCTGGAGAATAGCCCCCAGCAGAGGAGGGGACAGGGAGGGCCTGGATGGGGCTCCCGGCACCTCCCCTCGGTCACAGTTACACTGGGATGTCCTGTTCTGTGTGTGTGTGTGCGTGCGTGTGTTTAAGAGAGATTTTTGATACAGGGCGGATGCGCTTGCCAGAGAGACAGAGAGACAGAAAGCGAGAAATCACCCCCCAGGGGAGATGTCCACGCTGCAATCCCTTCTCCTCCATTCTCCTCTCGGGATCTTGGACACACACACACACACACACACACCTGGCATAAGTTTTAAACTACCGGGTCCGGGACTCGAACCTTGGTCAACCATGTGAGAGTCCAGTGATGTGATTCTTATGTCATCTGCTGGTCCCTCTGTGTGTGTGTGTGTGTGTGTGTGTGTGTGTGTGTGTGTTTTGTTTTGTTTATGTTTGCCAGAGGGCTCATGCACGCTCTTCAGAGAGACAGAGACAGAGGAAGAGGAAGAGGGAGAAAGCACTCCCTCATGGGGTGTGGTCACACCACAATCCCTTCTCCACTTTTCCACTCTGTCAGGATTTTGGACACGTGTGCACATGTACCTGGTGTGAATTCCAGGCCTCCGGGTCCAGGATTCGAACCATGCAGTCAGCCATGTGGAATCGGGTTTCTTCTATCACTAGCCACGGGCCTGACCCAGGACCTCCTGTTATGGAGCTTCTACTGTTTGCCAAGGCCTAACCCACCTCATTTACACACAGGCCCCGCCATGCACCCGGACAGCCCAGTCAAGCGGAGACAGCTGCCCCCCATTTTACAGAGGAATAGCCAGGCAGGTTTCTTCCCGGGGCCACATGGCGAGATCCCCCAGGTCCCACTCAAGCCTGGGTTTGTACCCCAGAGCCATCCTCTTGAACCCTAAATTTTTCATCCCTGCCCAGTCTGAGAAATGGGCTTTGTCTTTTTTTGTTGTTTGGAGAGGTTTTTGCTATAGGGCGCTCGCCAGGAAGACAGAGAGAGGCAGAGAGACAGAAAGCGAGAAATCACTCACCTGGGGGGATGGCCACGCCGCAATCCCTTCTCCTCCATTCTCCTCTCGGGCTCGCACGCACACGCGCCCGGCGTGAGGTTAAACCACCGGGTCCGGGACTTGAACTACAGTTGGCTACATGGGAGTCCGGTGACATAGCCATGACGCTAACTGCTGGTCCCTGGGCCTTGAGCTTGAAGTGTCAGGGAAGCACATGAATCCCTGAGATTGAGGCCAAAGAAGGCCCTTTTGGGGGCTGAGGGATGGGACCCAGTACCCAAGTGCACCCTGAGGGGCTTCACAGGCTGGGGATGGGGTGAGCTCCCTGATCCGAAATGGGGACCCAGACACATAAATCCCCCCAGAAAATCGACATCTGTCTCCAGGTGCATCTGGGCTTCAAACCTTCTAGAAGGCCAGTCCCCCACTGTCTTTTTTTTTTTTAAGAATTATTTAATTTGGGGGCCAGCAAGTGGCGTGGTGGTTAAAGGCACTGGACTCCCACGTGGCCGACCACGGTTCAAGTCTCGGACCTGGTGGCTTGCTTTCTCACTTCCTCTCTCTCTGTCTCTGTCTGATCAAACTGGAAAATAACAATGATATAATAATAAATCAAGTTAAATAAAATAAACCTTTTAAAAAAAAAGAATGATTTAATTTTACTTCTTGTTATTGTTTTAAATTTGGCCGAAGGGAGACAGAGAGAGGGAAAGTGAGAAAGGAAGCCACCAGGTCCAGGACTCGAACCATGGTCAGTCATGTGGGAGTCCAGTGCCTCAGCCACCATGCCACCTGCCGACCCCTGGCCCCCCAATATGTCTAAATTCATTGCCTCCCAGACGGGGTGGAGAATTATTTTAATTTTCTCTTTCTCTCTCTCTCTCTCTCTCTTTTTTTTTTTTGTTATAGGGCATGTGCACTTGCCAAAGAGAGACAGAAAGAGAAAGCACCCCCTCGGGGTGGGTAACCATGCTAAAACCTGTTCTCTATTCTCCTCTCAGGATTTTGGACACACATGCACATGCAACCCAGCGTGATTTTCAAACCGCCACATCCGGGACTCGAACCTCACAGCCCGCCAGGTGGAATCTAGCTGCCTTAACCTCCACACCACCTGCTGGCCCAATTCTTGTCCCTCTTAATTTGCATTGTTCCAGAGGTCCACCTGGTCGGGTAATCATAACTGAACCAAATAAATCATTAGTCGGAGATGGAAAGCCAAGATCGGGTTCAATTTGTTCGAGTCCCAGGTCAGGGGCTCAGAGAGGGACAGCGACCTGTCAGAGGTCACACAGAAATGGCTGGAAGAGGAAGCCAGGGTCTCATGTCCCTTGGCTTTTGTCTCTTGGGGGGAATGAGGATAGCTTTGAGCCCCATCTGTTCTCAGAGAGGCCTGGGTGTACCCACCTGGCTTCAGTCTGCACTTCTGCAAAGTCAAAGACTCCAAGCCCTCAATGTCCCCCCCCCCCAAATTCTGTTCCCTGGAGGTCACAAATCCTCCTTGGTTCAGACAGCCAATGGGTGACAGCGAAGGATGGGAGGGAGCAGGAGCAAGGCTCAGGAAGCCTTTTTTGATCTGTAAATGGATCCTTAGACCCTACTCCTGGAAAGTCTAAATTTCTTTTTCTTTTTAAGAATGATTTATTTATTATTATTATTATTGTTAATACTATTTTTCACATGAGTTTTGCCAGAGAAAGACAGAGAGAGAGAGAGAGAGAGTAAGAAAGCAAGCCACCAGGTCCAGGACTTGAACCGTGGTCAGCCATGTGGGAGTGTCCAGCACCTTAACCACCATGCCACCTGCTGGTCCCTGGAAAGTCTAAATTTCAAGGATTCTTCAAACCATTTGTGGAAAATGCATAGCATGC
>NW_006159676.1:963240-963704 GCF_000334495.1 Tupaia belangeri chinensis | reverse complement strand
CCCCCCCTCTCTTTTTTTTTTTTGTTATAGGGCATGTGCACTTGCCAAAGAGAGACAGAAAGAGAAAGCACCCCCTCGGGGTGGGTAACCATGCTAAAACCTGTTCTCTATTCTCCTCTCAGGATTTTGGACACACATGCACATGCAACCCAGCGTGATTTTCAAACCGCCACATCCGGGACTCGAACCTCACAGCCCGCCAGGTGGAATCTAGCTGCCTTAACCTCCACACCACCTGCTGGCCCAATTCTTGTCCCTCTTAATTTGCATTGTTCCAGAGGTCCACCTGGTCGGGTAATCATAACTGAACCAAATAAATCATTAGTCGGAGATGGAAAGCCAAGATCGGGTTCAATTTGTTCGAGTCCCAGGTCAGGGGCTCAGAGAGGGACAGCGACCTGTCAGAGGTCACACAGAAATGGCTGGAAGAGGAAGCCCAGGGTTCAAGTCCCCTGGCGTTTTTC
>NW_006159676.1:944788-963171 GCF_000334495.1 Tupaia belangeri chinensis | reverse complement strand
ACCTGGCTTCAGTCGGCACTTCTGCAAGGTCAAAGACTCCAAGCCCTCAATGGCCCCCCCCCCCAAATTCTGTTCCCTGGAGGTCACAAATCCTCCTTGGTTCAGACAGCCAATGGGTGACAGCGAAGGATGGGAGGGAGCAGGAGCAAGGCTCAGGAAGCCTTTTTTGATCTGTAAATGGATCCTTAGACCCTACTCCTGGAAAGTCTAAATTTCTTTTTCTTTTTAAGAATGATTTATTTATTATTATTATTATTGTTAATACTATTTTTCACATGAGTTTTGCCAGAGAAAGACAGAGAGAGAGAGTAAGAAAGCAAGCCACCAGGTCCAGGACTTGAACCGTGGTCAGCCATGTGGGAGTGTCCAGCACCTTAACCCCCATGCCACCTGCTGGTCCCTGGAAAGTCTAAATTTCAAGGATTCTTCAAACCATTTGTGGAAAATGCATAGCATGAAAAAAAAAAAAAAAACTACGCCTAGATTTCCAAATTTTCTGGCACTAAAATAAACTCATACTTAAATTCTATTTTTCTTTTCTTTTTTTTTTTAATCTTTTTTAAGAAATTCCCTATTTTCCTCCCATATTTTTGTCATTGGTCTGGGTGAGACAGAAAAAGAGAAAGGAGAAGTGAGAAAGCATGTCCGCGGAGAACGGTCACCCCGCAATCCCTTCCCCATCCCTTCGGGATCTGGGGCGCACATACATGCACGCACACACATGTGCCTGGCGTGTTTCTCAAGCCGCCAGGTCTGGGACTCGAACCGCACAGTCAGTCTTGTGGGATCCAGCTGCCTTAATGCACCATGCCATGAGCTAGCCCTAATTTAATTTTTCCATTTCCCCTCTTGTACTTTTTTTTTTTTTTGAGAGGTTTTTGCTGTAGAGTGCATGCACTCACCAGACAGAGAGACAGAGAGATAGAAAGCAAGAAATCACCCCCCAGGGGGGATGGCCACGCCGCAATCTCTTCTCCTCCATTCTCCTCTCAGGATCTTGGGCACTCATGCACACGTGCCTGGCGTGAGTTGAAGCCACCGGGTCCGGGACTTGAACCGCGGTCAACTACATGGGAATCCAGCGACATAGCCATTACGCTAACTGCTGGTCCCCCATTTGGCCTTCCAGCTTCTGAGGATTCTAGGTAAACACAGATGTGCCCAGTATATTTTCAAGCCAACCCGGGGATCCGAACCTGCGATCTACCAATGGTTGCCAACACTGGAGGCCACCTACATTACCTTCGCGCCACAGCAGCCAGCCCCCCCTGTAGTTTTTGGAACCCAGTTTCCTTCGCTTCGAGAGTCTCAGAGCTCCTCCCTAGATGCCAAGAGGCCGTGACCTCCGTGAGGATTCTCAGCCAGGACACGCACAGGGCTTCAGCTATTTCTGACTTCTCGGGTCTGCAACTCCGGGGGTGGCGGTGTAGCCTGGAACCCGGGGGGGTTGCTGACGTCTGCACCCTGGACCCTGAGAGAGGCAGGGAGGGAGGGGCGCCGAGTCCATGAAAATAAACGCAGAACCTCAGAAAGTTGCGACTTTTCTGGACCCTAGTTTCCAGATGTGACACTGAGGCACAGAGGTTGGGGTGGGCCAGGCTGCTGTGCCACCCCCACCCCATCTCAGGACTCTGTGCTCACCCTCTTGCTCCCAAACACAATGGCCCACCCCCAGTGGGAAGGCATGGGGTGTTTACAGGGTCCTCTCCGATGCCAAAGGGGTGTGAACCCAAAGAAGGGGACACAACGCAGATATAACGGGGACAGGGGTCCGCAGCACCAAAGCTTTGGACACGTGGAAACTCTCCAACTGCCATCCAAACCATAGACGCCTCTTAGACACACAACTTTGGGACACACACCCCCTCGGACACACCGCCTCTTGCAATCACAGTGTTCAGAGTCACACCGCCTTCGGGCACACTCTTTGGAGAGACAGTCCCTTGTGTCCAAACGTCTCAGACGCGCAAACCCTCCATACGCAACTTAGATTTCCAACCCTCTCGGATGCACGCCCCGTAGACACACGACTCTGACGCACGCCTGCACCTCCGAATCCAATCCAGCTCACGGAAAGCGTTCAGAGGACACCGCCTGGGGAGGGGGGGTCCCAACCCGATCCGACACGCACCTGCTCAGCCTCGGTCCTCGGACGCTCGGCGCATGGACCTGCGGCGGCGGCTGCACAGAGTTCCCGGCGCCAGCGGCTGCAGGTGCCTTCCGAGCGGGAGGCTCCGCCCCCGGGAGCTGATTGGACCTGGCGCCTCATTTGCATAGAGGGCGTCACCGCGGCTGAGATGGGCGGGCACTTGGGCGTGGCCCCGCCCCGGGAGTCCAGCCGCCTGGGACTTGCTCACACCGACGCGGAGCAGGGGAAGCGTCCAATGCAGGAAGGAGGCTTCCTCCTCCTGGGTGGGCGCCCCGTGACCTGACTGCTGACCCCTGACCCTGTTGTGCCCCTGCTTCCAATTTAGATCTTGTCCCCTAACTTGAACCACTCCCAGCCCCAGACCTGGAGAGAAGGAGGTCCTAGGGACCAGCAGTTAGCGTAATGGCTATGTTGCTGGACTCCCATGTAGTTGACTGCGGTTCGAGTCCCGGACCCGGTGGCTTAAACACTCACGCGAGGCGCGTGTGCGTCCAAGATCCCGAGAGGAGAATGGAGAAGGGATTGCGGCGTGGCCATCCCCCTTGGGGGGTGATTTCTCGCTTTCTGTCTCTCTGTCTCTCTCTCTGGCGAGCGCACACACCCTATAGCAAAAATCCTCTACAAAAAAAAAAAAGAGAGAGAGCTTCTACAGAAAAACCACACACTTCCCACCATCCACACCCCTGATGTTCCCTCTCCCCTCTGGCCCCTATTTACCCCCAATCTCAAAGGTCAGGTATTGGGGGGATGGGGGCTTCCAGGACTGGACCCCAACCCAGCGCTCTAAATCCGTGCCTTCCCCTGTGATCCCAGCACCACCCAGCACCACCCAGCACAGGACCAGGCCAAAACATGTTCAGAGAAGAAATGACCAGACCATTTATTTTGGAAAAAATTACAGGATGAACATGGTTCTAGCCTAAGCAATCTTTTTCTTTTCCCCTGGCAGTTGGAGCAAAACAAATGTTTTCTTTCTCTCATTAAGAGAGAAAGAAGTGTGGCTGGCAGGTGGTGGGGTGGTTAAACGATCTGGACTCCCACATGGCTGACCATGGTTCAAATCCCAGACCTGGAGTCTTGCTTTCTTTCTCTCTCTCTCAGTCTCACTCTGGTCAAATTAAAAATAACAATAATGATAAATAAAACAAAGGAAATAATTCTGTTTTTTTTTTTTTCCTTTTTATTTATTTATTTAGACAAAGGAAATCATTCTTAAAGAGAGAGAGAGAGAGAAAGGGAAAGTGAGAAAGTAAGCCACCAGCTCTGAGACTCGAACCACAGTCAGCCATGTGGGAGTCCGACACCTCAACCACCACGCCACCTGCTGGCCCCTAGGACCCTGTTCTTAAATACGGCTTCCAGCAGTGTGCAGTGTTCCACAGCCTCTGTGCCATCCACCTCGGGACCCCCACTGGAAAGTTCTGGAAAATTCTCCCAACCTGGGAGACACGGAGTCAACACACACTCTCCTAACCCTGGAGGGTCAGGGCTGTGCCAGAGGAAGAGATGGGAGACTGGGACAGGCCAGAATTGGGGACAAAAATCTGTGCGGGGAAAATCAGGGAGGGCTTCCCAGAAGAGGTGGCATTTGTACTGGGCCTTCCGAGGTGAGCAGGAGCCAGGAAAGGGCTTTTCCAGAAGGGATAGCCTTTGCTAAGGTGCAGAGGAAGAGCACAGAGCATTCTTTGTGGGGGAAGATGAGGGTGATGGAGGCAGACAGGGGGGCTGGGAGCTGGGGCAGGTGCTCAGAAGTGGAGAGACGGGGTTGCATTGGGGCAGTGCAGGCTTCAATGCCAGCCTGGTGTCCATCACCTTGGGGGACCGGCAGGTGGCATGGTGGTGAAGGGCGCT
Source organism: Tupaia belangeri chinensis (assembly GCF_000334495.1). Lineage (NCBI taxonomy): Eukaryota > Metazoa > Chordata > Mammalia > Scandentia > Tupaiidae > Tupaia > Tupaia belangeri. The sequence goes on along the minus strand of NW_006159676.1, from coordinate 959,171 downwards.
GGACTCTCACATGGTTGACCACGGTTCGAGTCCTGGACCTGGCAGCTTGCGTTCTCACTTTCTCTTACTCTATACCACTATGGTCAAATTAAAAATAAATAAATACAATTAAAATAATCTTTAAGGGAACCAGCAGTTAGCATAATGCCTATGTCGCTGGACTCCCATGTAGTCGACCGCGGTTCGTGTCCCGGACCTGGTGGCTTAAAACTCACGCCGGGCGCGTGTGCGTGCATGCCCAAGATCCCGAGAGGAGAATGGAGGAGAAGGGATTGCAGCGTGGCTAACCCCCGAGGGGGTGATTTCTCGCTTTCTGTCTCTCTCTCCAGTAAGTGCTTGCAGTCTATAGCAAAAATCTCTCTCAAGAAATAAACACATAAATATATATATATATATATAAAGGGGTCAGCAGGTGGCGTGGTGGTTAAGGCACTGGACACTCACACATGGCTGACCACGGTTCAAGTCCTGGACCTCGTGGCTTGCTTTCTGACTTTGTTTCTCTCTGTGTGTCTCTTTCTGGTCAAATGAAAATAAATGAATAAATAAAATGAAAAGAAATCATTAAAAAATAATAAAATAAGTATCCCCCTCAACCATGACCTGGTTCCAGCTCAAGGCCCCACACTCACAAGTCCCCAGGACACACCAGGGCCAGGGTCAGGCTGGGGGCTTCTGTCTCTGCTCCAAGGGGCAGAACGAGGCTTGGGGAACGTGGAGGTGGCTGGGGAGCCCCGGCGCCCCCGAGGGCTGCTCTGTTTACCCGCGGAGGCCCGCCCGCCTCTGATGCAACAGCCAGGCTCTGGTTACGTGAGGGTGGCAGCTGGAGCTGCACTGGGAGCAGGCGGGGTGTGGCGGGAAGGGCTGGCCCGGCAGGAACCCAGCAAGCTGGGGCTGCCCCTCACAGTCCCCCCAGTTCTCTGCCGCCCTCTCTCACCTTTCAGGCCCCCATGCCTCTTCCAATTATGGTCCGCGTTTCCCATCATTCAGCGTGCCCGTTCCCTTTAATGGTCCCTCCTTGTCACCTGCACCCCGGCTCCTGTTCTGTATCCACCACCATCACTAGTGTGGGTGCCCCATTCACAGGTACCCCAAGTTTCACTGTGCTCTTCTCAGAAGACAGGGACACCCATAGTTTGTATTTTCTTTTACGGTGATAGAATTTTTTTTGAGAGTTTTTATTTTGCTATAGGGCGTGTGCACTTGCCAAAGAGACAAGAGAGAGACAGAAAGCGAGAAATCACACCCCCTCCCCCAGGCTCCTCCATCGTCCTCTTGGCATCTTGGGGATGCATGCACACGCGCCTGGTGTGAATGTTAAGTTGTCGGGTCCAGGACTCGAACCAGAGTCGACCATGTGGGAGTCCAGTGTCTAACCACTATGCCACCTGCTGGCCCCAGGAAATCTATCTCAAGACCCACCTATCATGGCCCTGCTCCAAATCCCATCCTCGACCTCTTTCTTTTTTAACCTTTTTTTATTTGGAGAGGTTTTTGCTATAGGGCGTGTGCGCTCGCCAGACAGAGAGAGACAGAGACAGAGAGATAGAAAGCGAGAAATCACCCCCTGGGGGGATGGCCACGCTGCAATCCCTTCTCCTCCTTTCTCCTCTCGGGATCTTGGGCACGCACGCACATGTACCCGGTGTGAGTTTAAGCCCTGGGTCCGGGACTCGAACCGCAGTCGACTACGTGGGAGACCAGCGACATAGCCATTACGCTAACTGCTGGTCCCAATCTCTTTTCATTTAAGGTCATCTCCCACCTGTTTCCTTTCCAGCACTTATCACTTGTTTTCTTTTTTTTTAAATCATTTTATAGGACCAGCAGTTGGTGATAATGGCTATCTCACTGGACTCCCATGTAGTTGATCATGGTTCGAGTCCCCGGTGGCTTAAACTCATGCCTCTCTATCTGGTCAAATTAAAATAAATAAATAAATTTAAAATAATTATTTAAAAAATTATTGAATTTTATCTGTTGCTGTTGTTATGGTTGTTATTATTATTATTATTATTAATTTGACCAAAAAGACAGAGAGAATGAACGAGAGAAGGGGAAAGTGAGAAAGCAAGTCGCCAGGTCCAGGGCTTGAACTCTGGTCAGCCATGTGGAAGTCAGCAGCTTATCCACCACGCCCTGCTGGCTCCATTTTATTTATTTATTTAATTTGACCAAAGAGAGACAGACAGAAAGAGAGAGAGAGAAAGAGAAAGTGAGAAAGCAAACCGCCAAGTCCGGGACTCGAACCATGGTCAGCCATGTGGGAATTCAGCCACCTGCTGGCCATCTGTTTTTTCTTCTTTTTAACAATTATTTATTTAATTTTGTTTATTATTACCATTATTAAATCTGGGACTAGAACCACAGTCGACCACGTGGGAGTCCAGTGCCTTAACCACCATGCCACCTTCCAGCCCAGAATGTGTCTGGTTTTGTCTCCCCCACCTCTGTCTGAGGCCTCCTCTGGGCCAGGCTAGTGTATGGGGCACCAAAGTGTCTCCATGGGTTTCTTTCATTTAATTAATTTATTTATTTACTTATTTCTGGGAGAGGTTTTCGCTACGGGGCGCGTGCGTTCGCCAGACAGAGAGAGACAGAGAGACAGAAAGTGAGAGACATCCCCCCCCAGGGGGGATGGTCACGCCGCACTCCCTTCTCCTCCATTCTCCTCTCGGGATCTTGGGCACGCACGCACACGCGCCCGGTGTGAGTTCTAAGCCACCGGGTCGGGGACGCGAACTGCGGTTGACTACGTGGGAGTGCAGTGACATAGCCATTACGCTAACTGCTGGTTCCCTCATTTTATTTTTAAAATTAATTTACAATAGGCTGTGCGTGGTCGTCAAACGGAGTGAGAGAGGGAAAGATGGAAAATGAGAATCACCCGCAAGTGGGGATGGCTACCCCGCAATCCCTTCTCCTCCATTCTCCTCTCAGGGTTTTGGGCACGCACGCACACTCAGCCAGTGTGTTTTTCAAGCTGCCGGGTCTGGGACTTGAACCATGCAGTTGGCTACGTAGGCTCCAGTGCCTCAATCTCTGTACCAGCTGCTGGCCCCAATTTTTCTTTTATTAGTTTGCAATACGGTGCGTGTGGCTCACCAGAGAGAGAGAGAGAGACAGAGATTTTTAGGGAGAGAGAGACAGAGACGGGGGGGGGGAGTGAGAAATCTCCTTCCCACAGGGAATGATCAAACTTCCTCCTCCCCAATTCTTCTCCCATGCACACACATGTACTCCACATGTTTCAAGATCACCGGGTCCGGGACTTGAACCATGCAGTCAACCGTGTGGGATCCCACCACCTTAACCACTGAAGCACTGCCAGGCTCATCTTTTTTTGGAAGCTTATTTATTCATTTATTTTTGAAGTTTTTGCTATAAGGTGTGTGAGCTTGCTGGAAAGAGAGACAGAGAGAGAGGGAACGTGAGAACTCAGCCCCTTCCCCGGTGGGGGAGAGGATGGTCATGCCACAATCTCTTCTCCATTCGCTGGGGATTTGGGGCATGCATGCACATGTGCCCGGCGTAAATTTCAAGCCACAAGGTTCGGGACTCGAACTGTGGTCAGCCATGTGGGAATCCAGCAAAGTAACCATTCCTGGTTACCACCGGCTGCCCCCCAAAATTAAATCATTCCTTTTTTTTTTTAAAAAAAAAAACAATTATTTTATTACTGGGACCAGCAGGTGTCGTGGTGGTTAAGGCGCTGGACACTCCCACATGGTCAACCAGGGTTTGAGTCCTGAATCTGGTGGCTTGCTTTCTTTCTCACTTCCTCTCTCTCTCTCACTGTCACCCTCTGTCTCTCTCTGGTCAAGTTAAAAAAAATAAATGAATAAATAAAAAATAAATTATTTAAAAATTATTTTATTATTTAACTTTATTTATCCATTTATTTATTTTAATTTGACCAGAGAGTGATAGAGAGAGAGAGAGGGCATGAGAAAGTAAGCCACCAGGTCCGGGACTCAAACCACGTGGTTAACCAGCTCCTTAACCACCGTGCCACCTGCTGGTCCTAATTAAACAAACAAACAAGGGGTTGGCAGGTGGTATGGTGGTCGGGGAATCTGGACTCCCACATGGCCGACCGCGGTTCGAGTCCTGGACTGTGTGACTTGCTCTCTCGTTCTGTCTCTCTAGTCAAATGAAAATGAACGAATAAGGGACCAGCAGGTGGCATGGTGGTTAAGGCGCTGGACACTCCCACATGGCCGACCAGGGTTTTTTTAGTCCTGAATCTGGGGGCTTGCTTTCTCACTTCCTCTCTCTCTCTCACTCTCACCCTCTGTCTCTCTCTGGTCAAACTAAAATATAAAATGAATGAATAAATAAAATAAAATAAATAATTATTTAAAAAAAAGAAAATGAATAAATAAATGAAATGAAAAAAAAACAGCGGAAGTGTGATTCTGGTTCTGACCATGTGGACGGCCCAAGGGCAAATCGGTTGGGTCTTTGGGTCTCCTTTTACCCCAGCCACAGATTTGGAGGGGACCGGGACCCCTTCCAGGTCATCTTCACCCCGCAAGGCTCAGTGCCCCCACGTGAAGTCTTGCTGGAGAACCCAGCCCCTGGGAACCTCAGTTGGCTCTCTGGAAAATGGGAGCAGGAGGTGTGGGGTGGAAAAGGACAAGCACTGGGGACGGCATATGGCCATCAGGACCAGCCTGGAGTTTGGAGCTGACCTCAAGGCCGAGCTCCTGGACACGGCTTTGCCTCTTGCGCCCCCTGGCGTCCAGAGGAGGTGAGGCGCCCTCTGGATTTGAAAGGCCTTGGGACATTGAAATGAGATTAAAATGAACCAGTTAGGGGACAACGTTAGGATTCCGTCGCTGTCGCTGCACTCCCACATAGTCGACCCGGTTGGAATCCCGGGCCCAGCGGCCTAGACTAGTGCGTGTGTGCGTGCGTGCCCAAGGTCCCGAGAGGAGAATGGAGGAGAAGGGATTGCGGCGTGGCCATTCCCCCTGGGGGGTGATTTCTCGCTTTCTGCCTCTCTGTCTCTCTCTTTCTGGCAAGTGCATGTGCCCTACACTGGCAAGTGCAGGTGCCCTACAGCAAAAACCTCTCCCCGTCAAAAAAAAAAAAGAATTATTTTATTTAACTTTATTCATTTATTTATTTTCATTTGATCAGAAAGAGACAGCGTGAGAGAGAAAGTGAGAAAGCAAGCTGCCAGATCCGGGACTCGAACCACAGTCAGCCATATGGGAGTCCAGTGCCCTTAACCACATCACCTGCCGGCCCCATTCTTAGACATCTTCTGCACCCCGAAACCCTTCCCTGGCCCTCGGATCCCTTAACAGACCCAAAGCCCCCAGCCCTCACCACCCCACCTCCCAACCACCCCATAACCCCCAAGATGAAGGATCCTTCCAGAGCTATGGGCCCAGACCCACTCTGGCTACACTCAAACAACACCATTCTGATCTTCCTTCTTTTATTGGAACAAAGGATTCCGGGGCTCCCAGTGAGGTGACAGCTGGCTTTGGAGGTTACACACTGGGCACGTGATCGCCCAGGCTTAGAATTCATGAAGATCAGCATGGGCACTTCTGCAGCTGGTCACACAAAGACGCAGAGTAATCTCTGCAAAAATGTTCTTTGAGGGACACGTGAAGGCAGCGTCAGGTGTGGCTGGATCCAGGACCCCCACACAAACTTTCTCAAGTCTTCCTCTTCCATGCACCCAGCTCGACCACTTGGGTAGGAAAACAGTTCCTTTTTCACATTGCCAGCAAAATTCCCAGGGAAGCCCTCTCGTTGGGTCCCATCTTGAAGTAGTCTCTGTCCCCCTGGGAGATGAGGGACTTTGGTCAGTCTAAGGTTCCGTGTCCGTCCCTGGATCTAAGGGCAATATCTCCACGTGGTCTGAGCCTGGGGTGAGTGTTTCTGCTCAAGACAGGAAGAGGGTACCCTACAAAAGGTCCAATCCAACCTTTTCTTGTCCAGATGGAGAAGAGGAAAACCAGAGAGGGCCAGCGCCAAGACCTACGTCACACAGCGCATCCTAAGCAGGGTTGAGACCACATGACTCTGGAACTCTCTAAAGCTGTGTGACCCCGCACAGTCACACTGCCCCTCCGACTCTTTTCCCACGTGTATTTGGGGGTGACCACCACCTTATAGGGCAGCCTGGAGATGAAAGGAGATGAGCCTTCGCAGACTCCAGCACAGAGCTGGGCTCACAGTAATGGCACCTCCAGGATGCCCTCCAGGGAGTCCAGGAACAAGGAGGCGACATATGGGGACATTCGCAGCTGGGCCTGGAGGCTGCGGGCTGGAGCAGGAGGGAAGCGCGATCCACCGGTGCTGGGTCTTCTGAGGTCGTGTCCCAGAGCCGGGCTGTGGCGGACCAGGGAGCTAGGGTGGGGGTCAGGGCTGCAGGCTGGGGCGAAGCTCGGAGGTCTGCAGGTCTGGGTGTGGATCCTGCTGCTTCCGCCCCTGGGCTGCCTCACCTCTCGGAGCCGCGGTTTCCTCTTCTACAAAACGGGAAAGTTTAGGATCCTGGGACCAGAGAGGGGCAGGGGATGTCTTTACCCCAAGAAAGTCACTGATGACCCCATGGGAAGCAGCCTTGGGAAAAAGTGGGAGTGGGAGGCTGAGAGGGAACCGCGGGGTGGCGATCTTTGGGGAGGAGAGGAGACGGGTCTACACGGGCAAAGACGGGACCGCAGAGCACCATAGAGCATTTGGTATGGCGAGTGCGGCACAGCGGCGAAGGGGACAGCAGATCACACAGGAGAGTGGGGACAGGACAGGGACAGACAGGGACAGGGAGACTTGGCGGGGGACTGCTGACCCTTCAGGCAGCCCCTCCTGCTCCAGGGCTCCCGCAGGCCATAGGGTACCCCAATCCCACAAGAAGATGCCTCACACTCCACGCCCAGAGTTAATTAAGCCTGGTAAGAACCGGAGCTTATTAAGTGTGGACAGCCCGAGACATCCACTGCCTGCCCAATCAGCGTTCGCTATGTGCCCGCAGCACCCAATCAGCGTTCGCTATGTGCCCGCTGCACCCAATCAGCGCTCTCTATGTGCCCGCTGCACCCAATCAGCGCTCGCTATGTGCCCCTACACCCAATCAGCGCTCGCTATGTGCCCACCGCACCAAATCAGTGCTCGCCACGTGTCCCCGCCACCCAATAAGCACTAGCTGCGTGCCCATGGCACCCAATCAGCACTCTCTATATGCCTGAGGCACCCAATCAACGTATAGTCTGACCACTGTGCCCCATAAACGTTCCTTTTCTGCCCACGCACCCAATAAGCGCTCGCTGCCCGGCACCCAATAAGCACACGCTGCCTTGCCGCTGTGTCCAATCAGCGCTCGCTATGCGCCCGCAGCACCCAGTAAACGCTCGCTGCCGGCTCCCAATAGACACTAGCTGTGTACCCACGGTATCCAATAACCACACACTCCCTGTCTGCTGCATCCAGTAAGCACTCGGGGCCTCCGGGGAGCCCAATAAGTTACAGATGATGGTTAGATTGCTGGACTTCCACATAGTCGCTAGCAATTCGAATCCCGGACCAGGGCTTAAACTCATCCTGGGCGCGCGTGTGTGCAGTGCCCAAGATCCCGAGGGGAGAATGGAGGAGAAGGGATTGCGGTGTGGCCATCCTCCCCCGGGGGGTGATTTCTGCTTTCTCTGGCAGAGCACACTCACTCTATAGCAAAAATCTCTCTCTCTCCAAAAATAAATAAATAAATAAAAATAAAACAGAACACTGAGAGCCCCACCACCCGATTAGCGCACACTGGCAGGTCAGCAGTGTCCGTAGGCACTCAAACTTAGCCAGCAGGTAGTATGGCGCTTAAGGTGCTGGTCTCCCAGCAGTTTGAGTCCTGGTGCTGGCAGCCTGAAAAAAGTCACGCTGGGCATGTTTGCACACACGTTCAAGAATCCCTGGAAGACGGACCAGCAGTTAGCATAATGGCTATGTCGGTGGACTTCCATGTAGTTGATCATGGTTCGAGTCCCGACTCACACCGGGCACGTGTGTGTGCATGCCCAAGATTCCGAGAGGAGAATGGAGGAGAAGGGACTGCGGAGTGGCCATCCCCTCTGGGATGATTTCTCGCTTTCTGTCTCATCCCCTCTGGGGTGATTTCTCGCTTTCTGTCTGTCTGTCTCTCTCTCTGAGTAGGACAGACAGAGAGAATGGAGAAGAGGGTACTGTGGTGCACCATCCCCTCTGTAGGGTTAATTCTCCCCTTTCTCTCACTGTCTCTTTTTCTCACGTGCCCTATGGCAAAAACCTTTAAAAAAAAAAAAATCAGGCTGCCTGCAGTGCCCAGTAAGCGCTGACTACACAGGTGTTGAGCCTGCAGCCTCCTGGCTCTGAGAGCTGCAGCTCTGAGCGTTCTGGGGCTCCTTCTCCGAGAAGGCCTCCAGGGTACACGACAATCACAGTGCCTAGAGCTTAAGTAGGGGCTCGGGAAGTCCCCGGGGCACCTCGATCTTTCTGCACGGGGCCCATCGGGGTCACAAACGAACAATACACTCTTTCCCTCTTTCTCTGCAGCCCTGGCGCAGTCCAGTTCCCGGTGCTCTGGGCCTGGCCCCCGACTGCCCTCTAGCGGTGGGACACCTGCAAACTCCAAGCCAGCAAGGAGTAAGCACTTTTGCAAGGGGCTGGGTATCCCGCGTGGCCACAGGTGAGGCCACGTGGAGGAGAATCCGCCTTGACTCTCCCCCTCCCCGCCCCCCACCACAGCCACAAAATAGATGCGTGACCTCCCAGGTGAGCTGAGCCCAAACCACCGCTAAGTTTGGGGGTGGCCTGTTGTGGGGCGATACCTGGGTGCTGCAATACACCTCCCTCATTGTCCTGTGTCCACTCAGCCACCCGACGGGCTAGCGTTTACTGAAGGGAAATGCAGAGCCCAGAGAGGGCAAGAGATGTGCTCAGGGTCACACAGCAGGTTGGCTGGGGAAAGGCGGTTTGGGGATGGTGCGGAGCTAGGGTCTGCTAAGGGGAGGTGTGTTTGGCACAGGGCAGGAGGGCAAACGTGGCTCCCCTCTGTCTGGCTTGGAGGGTGTTCCCTGGGACGAGGACAGGCCGATGGCCTGGATAAGAGGCAGGAAGATGGCAGAGAGAGGGCAAGGTGGGTTGACAAAGTCCCAAACAGTGGACAGGGCCGTTCGAAGCCTGCGGATGCCCGTCCCCTTCCCCTAAAAGCCCAGCGGTGAGAAACCCCCGAGAAGTGAGTGGTTAGAGAGTGCCAGAGGGGAGTGGGCAGTTAGTCCAGAGCAGAGAAGCTCACCACTACCCTTGGCACTGACCTGGCTTAGGGGGAGGCCCAGGGGCCTCTAAATGTCTTCCAGGATCAGGCTGAGGAGGGCGGGGGCGGTTCCCCAGGGCTGAAACAAAACGTGCGCGGAGTTCATGAGGCCGAGATCTGAGGCTGTGGGGCCTGCTGGCCTGGGTTTGGGTCATGGTCTGGTCTCCCAAGAGACCTGAGCCTTTGGGGCATCCTCATTAAAAATGGAAGCATGGAGGGACCAGCAGTTAGCGTAACAGCTGTGTCGCTGGACTTCCATGTGGTTGACTGAGGTTCGAGTCCTGGACCCGGTAGCTTAAACTCATGCCAGGCGCGTGTGGATGCGTGCCCAAGATCCTGAGAGGAGAATGGAGGAGAAGGGATTGTGGAGTGGCCGTCCCCCCGGGGTGTGATTTCTCGCTTTCTGTCTCTCTGTCTTTCTGGCGAACGCACGTGCCCTATAGCCAAAACCTCTCCCCACTCCCCCCAAAATTTTTTCAAGCCACTGTGTCTGGGATTCAAAATGGGAGGTAGGCAGGTGGTACGGAAGTTAAGGTGCTTAATCCCATGTTACCAGCAGTGAAGTTCGAGTCCCAGACCCAGTGGCTTGAAAATTACTCCAGACACAGGTGTGTGTGTGTGTGCCCAAAATCCCGAGAGGAGAATGGAGATTGTGACATGGAGCCCCCCCACCAGGGGTTCATTTCTCATTTTCCCTACCTCTTTCTGCCTCTCTGTCTCTGTGAAATGCACACACCCTGTAGCAAAAAATATTTTTTAAAAAGGGAGCCTCCAGGTAGAGTGGTAGTTAAGATGCTGGACTTCCACATGGCAAACCATGGTTAGAGTCTCGAACCTGGCAGATTGTTTTTTCAATTTCTTTCTTTCTTTCTGTCTCTCTCTGGTTAAATTAAAAATAATAATAATAGGGCCGGTAAATGGCATAGTAGTTAAGACGTTGGACTCCCACATGGCCAAACACAGTTCGGATCCCAGATCGGGTGGCTTGCTTTCTCACTTTCCTTCTCTCTTTCTCTGCTATCATTAAAAAAATAACATTAACAAATAAATACAATTAAAAATAAATAATTCTTAAAAATAAACTTAAAAAAATGGTGAATAAAGTTAAATAATTTTTTTTCTTTTTTTTTTGAGAGAGAGGTTTTTGCTATAGGGCACGTATGCTCACTGGAAAGACAGAGACAGAAAGTGAGAAATCACACCTCAGGGGCCATGGCCACGCTGTAATCCTTTTCATTCATTCTCCTCTTGGGATCTTAGGTATGCACGCACACGAGCCCAGCATGAGTTTTACGCCTCCTGGTTCAGGACTTGAACCGTGGTCGATTACATGGAAGTCCCATGACATAACCATGACACCATCTGCTGGTCCTAGTAAAATAATTATTTCAAAAAAAAAAAACAAAAAAAAAAACCTTTAAAAAGTATAATAATAATCAGAAGTGGGCCGGCCAGCCTACGGCATGGTAGTTAACTGGCTGGATCCCACATGGCTAACTGTGTGGTTAGAGTCCCAGACCCGGTGACTTAGAAAACACACCAGGTGGGAGGTGGGGTCGGCAGGTGTTGTGGTGGTTAAAAGTGCTGGAGTCCCACATGGCCGACTGCGGTTCGAGTCCCGGGCCTGGTGGTTTGGTTTCTCACTTTCTCTCTCTCTCTGGTCAAATTAAAATAAGTAAATAAATAAAGATAAATGGAATATATATATATATGTATATATATATAAAAGAAAACACACCAGGCATGTGTGTGTGTCCAAAATCCCCAAAGGAGAAATGGAGGCGAGGGGACTGTGGCATGACCATCCCCCATGGGGAGATGTTTTCTCACTTCCTCATTTGCTCCCTGGTGAGCACACACACCCTAGAGTAAGTAAAGTTATATCACTGGACTCTCACACGGTAAACTGTGGTTCAAGTCCTGGACCCAGCAGTTAGAAACTCACACTGGGTGCGTGTGCGTGCGCGCCCAAGATCCCAGGAGGAGAATGGAGGAGAAGGGATTGTGGTGTGGCCATCCCCCCTGGGGGGTGATTTCTCATTTTGTGTTTCTCTCTGTCTCTCTCTAAGCCCATCACTGTGTCCCCAGCACCCGGTCTAGGGCTGGTGACACCCCAGAGCTCAGGACTTGGGTGCTACAGATGCCAAAGACCAAGAGGGAGGTGCCAACCAGAGAGAAGAGGAAGGGTAGTTTTTTCAGAACGGGCGGCCTTTTCTCAGAAAGGCTGCAGGCTGAGCGAGGAGGTGGCTGAGGGCAGGCGGGCGCGAGAGCTACCTGTGGCCCTGGGCGCTGGCGTTCATGTGGTCCCGGATGCTGATGGCCTGTTTGAGCAGGCCCTCCACGCTGCGGAAGTAGATGCTGCTGTCCACCAGGTTCTTCACGGCACTGCAGAGGGAGGACGGGCCTGGTCAGCTCCCAGACCTGCCAGTATTTCACCAACACTCGGGCGCCAGGGGTGGCCTTGACCGGAGCTTGACAGGAGGACCCGAAGGAAGCTTGGTAACTCCCTAAGCGTCTCTGAGGGTTCACTGTTGGCTTAAATTGTACATTTTCCTTGGGCCAGCGGGTGGTACAGAGGTTAAGGCAACTAGATCCCACAAAGCAGACTGCGGTTCAAATCCCACGCCCAGCAGTTTAAGAATCACACTGGGTGTGTGTGCATGCATGCCCCAAATCCAGAGAGAATGGAGAAGGGGTTCGGCATGGCCAACCTCCTCCCCCTTGGGGTGTTTTCTCACTTTCCCTCTCTCTCAGTCTGTCTCCAGTGAGCGCATGTGCCCTAAAGAAAAAAATGTTTTTTTCTTTTTATTTTTTGAATTAATTAATTTTTTTGGAGAGGTTTTCGCTATAGGGCACATGCGCTTGCCAGACAGAGACAGAGAGACAGAGAGCGAGAAATCCCCCCATGGGGAGATGTTTTCTCACTTCCTCATTTGCTCCCTGGTGAGCACACACACCCTAGAGTAAGTAAAGTTATATCACTGGACTCTCACACGGTAAACTGTGGTTCAAGTCCTGGACCCAGCAGTTAGAAACTCACACTGGGTGCGTGTGCGTGCGCGCCCAAGATCCCAGGAGGAGAATGGAGGAGAAGGGATTGTGGTGTGGCCATCCCCCCTGGGGGGTGATTTCTCATTTTGTGTTTCTCTCTGTCTCTCTCTAAGCCCATCACTGTGTCCCCAGCACCCGGTCTAGGGCTGGTGACACCCCAGAGCTCAGGACTTGGGTGCTACAGATGCCAAAGACCAAGAGGGAGGTGCCAACCAGAGAGAAGAGGAAGGGTAGTTTTTTCAGAACGGGCGGCCTTTTCTCAGAAAGGCTGCAGGCTGAGCGAGGAGGTGGCTGAGGGCAGGCGGGCGCGAGAGCTACCTGTGGCCCTGGGCGCTGGCGTTCATGTGGTCCCGGATGCTGATGGCCTGTTTGAGCAGGCCCTCCACGCTGCGGAAGTAGATGCTGCTGTCCACCAGGTTCTTCACGGCACTGCAGAGGGAGGACGGGCCTGGTCAGCTCCCAGACCTGCCAGTATTTCACCAACACTCGGGCGCCAGGGGTGGCCTTGACCGGAGCTTGACAGGAGGACCCGAAGGAAGCTTGGTAACTCCCTAAGCGTCTCTGAGGGTTCACTGTTGGCTTAAATTGTACATTTTCCTTGGGCCAGCGGGTGGTACAGAGGTTAAGGCAACTAGATCCCACAAAGCAGACTGCGGTTCAAATCCCACGCCCAGCAGTTTAAGAATCACACTGGGTGTGTGTGCATGCATGCCCCAAATCCAGAGAGAATGGAGAAGGGGTTCGGCATGGCCAACCTCCTCCCCCTTGGGGTGTTTTCTCACTTTCCCTCTCTCTCAGTCTGTCTCCAGTGAGCGCATGTGCCCTAAAGAAAAAAATGTTTTTTTCTTTTTATTTTTTGAATTAATTAATTTTTTTGGAGAGGTTTTCGCTATAGGGCACATGCGCTTGCCAGACAGAGACAGAGAGACAGAGAGCGAGAAATCACCCCCCAGGGGGATGGTCACGCCGCAATCCCTTCTCCTCCATTCTCCTCTCGGGATCTTGGGCACGCACGCACACGTGCCCGGTGTGAGTTCTAAGCCACCGGGTCCGGAACGCGAACCGCGGTCGACTCTGTGGGAGTCCAGCGACATAGCCATTACGCTAACTGCTGGTTCCCTTTTTTATTTTTTTAATTGAGAGTTTTTTGCTATAGGGCACAAGCGCTTGCCAGAAAGACAAAGAGAGAGACAGAAAGCGAGAAATCACCCCCCTTCTCCTCCATTCTCCTCTCAGGATCTTAGGCACGCACACACACGCACCCGGCGTGAGTTAAGCCACTGGTTCTGGGACTCGAAACACGGTCGACTACATGGGAGTCCAGCGACATAGCCATTATGCCAATTGCTGGTCCCGAAAGTTTTACTTTTAAAAAAACATTTGTTGGACCAGCAGTTGGCGTAATGGTTACGTCCCTGGACTCCCATGTAGTCGACCGCGGTTCGAGTCCCGGAACCGGTGGCTTAAACATACACCGGGCGCGTGTGCGTGCGTGCCCAAGATCCTGAGAGGAGAACAGAGGAGAAGGGATTGCGGCGTGGCCATCCCCCACTGGGGAGTGATTTCTTGCTTTCTGTCTCTCTGTCTCTCTCTGGCTTTCTGGCAAGCGCACACGCCCTATAGCAAAAACCTCTCCAAAAAAGAAAAACTAAAAATTTTCCTTTTATAGAGGGAACATGATGGCAAGACACAACTTTCACTTCACCTTTGGTGGGTGAAATTAATTATTTTAGTTTTGCTCTCAAGTGCATGTGCTCACTAGAGACAGAGATAGATAGACAGAGAGAAAATGCGAAATCAACCCTCAGGGAGGATGGCCAGAAAGCTGCCATGTAGTCAACTGGGTTTCAAGTCCCGGACCCGGTGGCTTAAACTCACGCCGGGTGCGTGTGCGTGCATGCCCAAGATCCCAAGAGGAGAATGGAGGAGAAGGGATTGCGGTGTGGCCATCCCCACTGGGGGGTGATTTCTCGCTTTCTGTCTCTCGGTCTCTCTCTCTCTGTCTGGCGAGCGCACGCGCCCTATAGCAAAAAC
>NW_006159676.1:942620-944755 GCF_000334495.1 Tupaia belangeri chinensis | reverse complement strand
AGCAGTTAGCATAATGGCTATGTCGCTGGACTCCCACGTAGTCGACCGTGGTTCGCATCCCGGACCCGGTGGCTTAGAACTCACGCCGGGCGCGTGTGCGTACGTGCCCAAGATCCCAAGAGGAGAATGGAGGAGAGGGATTGCGGCGTGACCATCCCCCCTGGGGGGTGATTTCTCGCGTTCTGTCTCTATGTCTCTCTCTGTCTGTCTGGCGAGCGCACGCGCCCTATAGCGAAAAAATAACTCTCAGAAAAAAAAAAGAAAATACAGGCCGAGAGCATGTGTGTGTGGCCGAGATCCCAGGAGGAGAACTGAGGAGAAAGGATTGTGGTGTGGCCATCCTTCTTAGGGGTGTTTTCTCTCCCTGTCCCTCTTCCTCTCTCTCTCTGGGAGCACGTACGCCCTGCAGAAATTATTATTTTTGCACTGACAAATACATCATGACTTTTCCAATGACCCAATTAACCAAACAAACAAACAAAAACTTAAAAGACAAGGGCCAGCAGGTGGCATGGTGGTTAAGGCACTGGACTCCCATGTGGCTGACCGCTGTTCGTGTCTTTAACCTGGTCGCTTCCTTTCTCACTTTCTGTTTCTGTCTCTCTCTGGTTAAATTAAAATAAAATAAATCTTTAAAAAGAAATAATATCAAAATAAAAACTTAAGGGGCTGGCAGGTGGTGTGGTGGTTAAGGACGCTGGACTCTCACATAGCCAAGTCTCGGGCCTGGTGGCTTGCTTTTTCCATTTCTCTATCTCTGTCTCTCTCTAATCAAATTAAAATAATGACAAATTAAAAAAAAAAAAGAACTTTAAAAAGGAAAAAAAAAAAACAACAACATAAAAAGCCAGTATTTTTTTTTTTCTTTCTTTTTTTAAATGCTAGAGAGCATGTACTCTTGCCAGAGAGAAAAACAGAGTAGGAGAAAGCCTCTCGCATGGCCACACCACAATCCTTTCTCCCTTCCTCCACCCTGTTAGGATTTTGGGCATCCACTATGACTTCCAAGCCATCAGGGCTGGACTCAGACTACACAGCTGGCCACGTGGGAATCCAGTTCCCTCTACCGTTAGGCCATAGGCCTGACCCCTCAATAGCCATGTGTGTGTGTGAGCCCTCCCCATAACCACCATCACCCCACGAGTCCGCTGGTGGTCTCGGCTGTGGGTGAGGCACACCAGTCCCTAGAGGCGCCAGCTCCCCACCAGGCCGGCACGTCCCCAATGCTCATTTTCTGACACCTGCGGAGGGGCTCAGAGCTGGGAAGGGATGCAGGTGGGGCTGGAACCTGCTGTGTGGCCAGGTGAGTCACGCACACACCCTGCACCTCCTCTTGGGTGGGTCCGGTAGGGTGGGCCTCGCTCAGACAGCCAGCTGGCCTGGCCCTAAATGCCCAGGAGGCCAGTGCTGCGCGGGATGGCACGGCCGTGGGAGGCCGCAGGACTCACCTGCAGGCGTACTCCACGGTATAGATGGCTCCCTGGCTCTGCTCCTCCCAGCGCTGCATGTCGGCCTGTGGGGGTCGGTGGGACAGTTAGCAAGGGAGGCTCCTACCGGGCGGGACGCAGCTCCTCCAGGACGTCTTGGTAGGGGCTCCTGAGCCCTAAGCATGGCTGCGGAGACCTCTCCTCCTGCAATTTCCCCCTCACCAGTCTGAGCTTTCCGTGGACACCTGGCCACTGTACCTTAGGCCTTTGCATGGGCTGCTTCCTCTTCCTGGCACACCCTTCCCTAGGGCCTCCATTTTTTTATGTAGGTCTTTTTTTTTCTTTTTCTTTTATAAGAATTATTTACTTGGGGGACCAGAAGTTGGCATAATGGCTATGTCGCTGGACTCCCATTTAGTCGACCACAGTTCAAATACCGGACCCGGTGGCTTAAATTCACGCCGGGCGCGTGTGCGTGTGTGCCCAAGATCCCGAGAGGAGAATGGAGGAGAAGGGACTGTGGCGTGGCCATCCCACCCAGGGGGTGATTTCTCACTCTCTGTCTCTCTCTGTCTTTCTGGTGAGCGCATGCACCCTATAGCAAAAACCTCTAAAAAAAAAAAAGATTTAGTTAATTTTATTTATTATTATTATTTTAAAAATTTGCTACAGGGCACATGCACTCATTAGAGAGATATGAGAGAGAAG
>NW_006159676.1:933036-942610 GCF_000334495.1 Tupaia belangeri chinensis | reverse complement strand
CCAGGTCTGGGACTTGACCTGTGGTCAGCCAGGTGTAAGTCCAGCATCTTTTCTTTTTTTTTTAAAGAGGTTTTTTCTTTCTTTTTTTGGAGAGCTTTTTGCTATAGGGCGTGTGCACTCGCCAGAAAGACAGAGAGAGAGAGAGACAGAAAGTGAGAAATCACCCCCCTGGGGGGATGGCCACGCCGCAATCCCTTCTCCTCCATTCTCCTCTCGGGATCTTGGGCACACACATACACGCGCCTGGCATGAGTTTAAGCCACCAGGTCTGGGACTTGAACCGTGGTTGATTACATGGGAGTCCAGTGACATAGCCATTACGCAAACTGCTGGTCCCAAGAGTGCTTTTTTTTTTTTTTCTATAGGGTGTATGTACTTGCTGGAGAGAGATAGAGAGACAGAAAGCGAAAATTCAGCTCTCTGGGGAGATGGCCACACCGCAATCCCTTCTCCTCCATTCTCCTTTCAGGACTTTAGGCATGCGTGTACATGCGCCCAGTGCGTTTTAAGCCTCCTGGTCTGGGACTCAAACAGCGGTACACTATGTGAGAGTCCAGCAACGTAACCATTACGCCATCTGCTCGTCCTCCATGTAGGTCTTAACTGGGATGGTTTGGATAATGACTGGTCTCCTGAAGGTTCATGTTCTGAAAGCTTGTTTCCCAGTGTAATGGCTTTGGGAGGTGGTGAGACATTTAAGAGGCGGTACCTAATGGAACCTAACTGGACTCCATCCAACTGGCTGGGAGTGTGGGATAGACCACAGAGGAAGAGGGAATCCTGTTTCTTTTCTTTCTCTGCTACTGTCAGTCATGGTGTGATATAGAACCAGAGGTCAACCAGGTCTACGCCTTTGGATTTCCATTTTTTCAGCTACCAGAATCATGAACCCAATAAACCTCTATTCTCCCCTGCTCCACCTCCAAGTCACCCAGTCTTGGACTCAAGCTATGCAGTTGGCCATATGGGATTTCCAGCTACCTTAACTGCCGCGCCACTGACTGGTCCATAAACCTCTTTTTTCTTTTTGTTTTTTGGAGAGGTTTTTGCTATAGGGCGTGTCCGCTCACCAGAAAGCGAAAGAGAGAGAGAGAGAAAGCGAGAAATCACGCCCCAGGCGGATGGTCACGCTGCAATCCCTTCTGCTCCATTGTCCTCTCGGGATCTTGGGCACGCATGCACACGCACCCAGCGTGAGTTTAAGCCACCGAGTCCGGAACTCGAACCGTAGTCGGCTACATGGGAGTCCAGCTACATAGCCATTACGCCAACTGCTGGTTTTTCACCCCCAGGCTCACCCTGGCTTAGCCCCCATGTGCCCCCTCCCCGGAGTCCGAGCCTTGAATCCTACCCCAACAGGCCTTGCTCCACCCGACAGGCCCACCCCCAAAAATGCAGATCCTTGGAGGTCCACGGCAAGAGCTGGCAAGAGCGGTCGGGGGCTCACCTTGTGCTGGGCCAGCTCAGGGAGGGAACGGCGCACGTGTTCCTGCAGCCGGTAGAGGGCCACCGAGGGCTCGTTGGCCAGGACGTATACGCTCTCAGTAAACTTGTCCGTCACTGGGTCCAGGGTCAGCAGGGAGGGAGGGTGGGGGGGCAGACAAGGAGAAAGAGTAAAGGACTCTTGATCGCTCAACCCGGGAGCCCAGCCAGAGCAGGGAGGAGCCTCCAGTGCCTCCCCAGCAGCTGGTCACCGTAGCCCAGGGACAGGCTGGAGGAAGTGGTCACAATGCATGCGGTCAACTCATGATCCTTCCCTGCAAACCCACTGGCAGTGGGCATTACTGTGTTGCTGTTCTCTGAGATTCCATTGCACATCTTTTACCAAGTGATTGCACCTGAGTTTGTTGGTTTGTTTTTGGTTTGCTATAGGTGCGTGCGCTCACTGGAAAGACAGGAGACAGAAGGAGAAATGAGAAATCACCCCCTGGTGGGAGTGGCCACTTGCAAATTCCTTCTCCATTCTCCTCTTGGGATTTTTGGGCAGGCACACACACGCACCTGGTGCGATTTTTCAAGCTGCTGGCTCCAGGACTCGAACATGACAGTTGGCCTTGTAGGGTCCAGCAGCTTTAACTTCCACATCATTTGCTGGCCCCAAGACTTTTTCTTTTTTTGAAGTTTTTCTTTCTTTCTTTTTCTGGGGAGAAGTTTTTGCTATAGGGCGCACGCACTCGCCAGAAAGACAGAGCGACAGAAAGAGAGAAATCAACCCCCAGGGCGGATGGCCACACCACAATTCCTTCTCCTCCATTATCCTCTCGGGATCTTGGGCACACATGCACACGCGCCCGGCGTGAGTTTTAAGCCACTGGGTCCAGGACACAAACTGCAGGCGACTCCGTGGGAGCCCAGTGACATAGCCACTACACCAACTGCTGGTCCTTAAGTTTTTATTTCTTGCATCAAAGTGAAAGAGATAAGAGAGATAAAGCACCACCACAAGATTTCACACTGCGGGGGCCGGTGGGTGGTGGACTCCCATGTGGCAAACCGCAGTTCAAGTCCCGGACCTGGTGGCTTGGTTTCTCACTTTCCCTCTCTCTCTCTCTCTCACTCTGTCTCTCCCTGATCTGATGAAAAAATAAATTTAAAAAATAAAATAAATAAATAAATAAGTATTTCACACTGCGATCTCCGCCATCCTTTCCGGACAGCCAGGATCGGGGCCACCTGGAGTATATAGGGCAAGTGGGGAACTGACTTGCCATCTTCCGTATGGATCCAGCATTGCTTAAGCTGGCCGGGCCTTCTGACTCTAGATAATGCCCACAGGGACAAAAAGAGTCTGCAAGTTTATGTCCGTAGATGGCTCTCAGCCGTACTGCTCAGTGAGGAGCATGTAAGCTCGGCCCAGCTGCAGTGGTACAAGCAGGAAGTCGCCATGTATGATGGCTGGAGTCTTATGGAGGTCCAAGTTCAGTTCCCAGCCCAACCTCAACAGCCCAGGTAGGGTGGCCTGCACCTGTGGTCCTAGCTAACCAGGAGGCTGAAGAAGGAAGGATTGTGACAGGATGAAATCCTGTCCAAAAAATACCTCCTGGGTCAGCAGGTGGTGTGGTGGGTAACGCACTGAACTCTCACATAGCTAGAGTCAACTGCAGTGGTTCAGGTCCCGGACCCAGCTGTTTGAGAACCACACCGGGCGCGTGTGCGTGCGTGCGTGCCCAAAATCCGAGACAATGGAGGAGAAGGGATTGCAGCGTGGCCACCCCACTAGGGGGTGATTTCTCACTTTCCCTCTCTCTTTGCGAGCACACACATCCTATAACAAAAAAAACAAAGACATACAATAAATATCTTCATGTGATTAACAGTTTCTGTATTACAACTCAGCTCTGAACACTTTATCACCCAAGGCCTTTGCACCTGCAAAGGGTTCACTCCTGTGACACCCTTCTTCCACCGGCTCCTCTTCATCCCCCAAGTCTCAGCCCACATGTCACCTCCCGAGCAAGGCCCTCCCTTACTATCAAGCTTCCTTAATGCCTCTTCCACCTCATTCAGGACCTTAGCACCTTGTTCGAGTACCGGACTGGGCAGTTTAAAACTCATGCCAGGTGGGTGTGAGTGCATGTCCAAAATCCAGAGAGGAGACTGGAAGGGAAAGGAGGGCTCTCTCTCACCCTCTCTGTTTCTCTGCAAGTGCACGTACCCTATGGCAAAAATCTCTCCCTAATAATAATAATAAAGATAATGATGATGTATAAAACTGTAATCCTTACGGCCAGCAAGGTGGCGTGGTGGTTATGAGCACTGGACTCCCACAATGCCGACTGTGGTTTGAGTCCCAGCCCCGGCAGCTTGCTTTCTTGCTTTCTCTCGCTCTGTCCCTCTCTGGCCAAATTAAAATAAATAACTGGATTTTTAAAAAGTTCAATAAAATAATTCTTTTTTTTAAAAAAGTAATCCTTTTTTTTTTTTAAAAAAAAGGATATAATACATACAGCGATCACCATACCTGACCCCTGCATTTTCCCAGTACTTGACAAATAGTAGGTTACTAACTTCTTTTTTTTTTTTTGGAGGGGTTTTTGCAATAGGGCGCGTGCGCTCGCCAGACAGAGAGAGACAGAGAGACAGAAAGCGAGAAATCACGCCGCAATCCCTTCTCCTCCATTCTCCTCTCGGGATCTTGGGCATGCACACACACGCGCCTGGGGTGAGTTTAAGTCACCGGGTCCGGGACTCGAACCGCGGTCGACTACATGGGAGTCCAGCGACATAGCCATTCCGCCAGCTGCCTGCCCCGGTTACTGATTTCTTAAAAGATCCCTATAGGAGACGGGAGACATTAGAACTCCCCATTTCTCAACTGAGAATACCGAGGCACGAAGTCTCTCTAAAGGTTTTTAAAACAAGTCAACGGCCGAGGTAGGATGCCACCGATGGCAGCTCAATTTTACCTTCCCCCTACATGCACCTGCACCAAGCCCGCCCTTTGTCAGGTCGCCCCTGCGGTAGTTTCCGATCCCCTTCATCCAGCCCCGGGCCCGCCCCACCTTTCTTCCCCTTCAGCTGCATCTCCGGCTCCTCCATAGCGACAGCGGGCAGCGTAAACCAGAGGACCGGAACCGGAAGTTGGCTTGTGGGTCCCACGGACTATGCGCTCCCTATGAAAACCGGACGCCGCAGGACTCTAGTTCCGGTATCCGTTGGTTTGTTCTCGCTCCTCCGTCTTCCGTAACCGCAGAAGGGTTGTAATAGAGAAATGGAAGGAGGCACACTCGGGGACGGAGGAGGAAATGGGGTGGAGACCCCTGAAGCTCCAGGAGGGATACCAAGTAGAGGAGGGACATGGGATAGATAAATATATTCCTGTCGTTATTCGGGGAGAGTGGGTCTCCAGAATGAGTGAGGCCTCAAGAAGGATGCGATTGCACCCAGTCCGATGCTTTCCCGAACCCCCTTTCCCCAGGCAGGCTACTTGGGGGAATCCTCCAGGCACTGTGCACTTTGCGCCGTATAAACGCCCTCCTTTTACTCTTCTGTTGCCACCAAATCCCTGTAGATGCTCATAAGCCTCTAAATCCCAAGGAGCGTGGATATTAAACGTGGAAGAGGGGGGGTGATGACGTTGGCCCTTTAAATTCCATTCGCCCCTCCTACCTCCCTCCGCCCACCGCCTTGAGTAAGCTCCGCCCCCCCGCCAGAAGCTGGAGCCGATTGGCTCCCTTTAAGTGACGCCTGTGGGCGGAGCCGGGGCGGGTGAGCGCGCACCGGTGGAGTGAAATCTTTCGCGTCCCTTGAGGCCCCTCCCACTCCCCCCCTCGGACCCTCAGGCGCTGGGAAAAGAACGCGCAGGCGCAGCCGCACAAGTCCAGCCCCAGCGGAAGCCACGCCTCCTTGCTTGTCTTAAAGGGCCCGAAGTAGCTTCTACTGCTCGAGCCCTTCCGTACTTTGGGGGGGCGGTGGTGCGCAGGCGCAGTCAGGGTGCTCTGAGGTGGGGGTAGCTGTCGCGTATCAAGTTGCTCTCTGTCCTGGCCAAGGAAGCCAAGAGCGTAGAGGGTCCAGTTTCCATCCTGCTCCCCGATATATCCACTGAAGGAGAAAAGTTTGTGAATTGGGTTCCCAAGTTTTGGGGAACCTGGGTTTGCGACGCGGGGGGACGGAGGAGGTTTGTAGGGAGGTGAGTGGACCCCCCTGAATCAGAGAGGCGTGGGTGGGACTGGGACGCATCGCATCTTGGGTGAGCTCTCAATCCAGGGGTACCCCCACCCCCGATAACTGCGGGAAACATGTACTGATCTCCGCGTACTTAAGATCCCCTGCTCAGCTATTTGCAGACTTACTTGTTTTAGGGCTCATTTCCTCATTTTAGTGAAGGGGAAACTGAGGCTCGGAGAGGTTGTCATGGGCTCAAAGGTTCACAGCCAGTAGAAGGGGAGATCCGAACCCAGAAACCTGACCGCAGAGCCAGGGTTTGCAAACGTTGCATGTTGCAGCTGCCTTGATGGTGGGGAAGCATAGGTCTGCAAAGCAATCAGACTCTGGTTTGAATTTCCCAGCCCTGGAACTTAATCCGAGACTTAATTTTCTCATCTCCACTCTGCAAGATTGCATATGCTTTCGGTGCCTAATAAAAGCTGTTGAGGGGACCAGCAGGTGGTGCAGTGGTTAAGGTGCTGGATTCCCACATGGCTGACACTGGTTCGAGTCCCGGATCTGGCAGCTTGCTTTCTCACTTTTTTCTCTTGCACTGTCTCTTTCTGGTCAGATTAAAACTGAAGATAATGGGACCAGCAGATAGTGCAATGGCCATGTTCCTGGACTCCCACATAGTTCACCTCGGTTTGAGTCCTGGACCTGGA
This sequence comes from Tupaia belangeri chinensis, assembly GCF_000334495.1. Taxonomy (NCBI): domain Eukaryota; kingdom Metazoa; phylum Chordata; class Mammalia; order Scandentia; family Tupaiidae; genus Tupaia; species Tupaia belangeri. The sequence goes on along the minus strand of NW_006159676.1, from coordinate 936,299 downwards.
CTTGGCAACTTAAAATTCATGCAGGCGCGTGTGTGTGCGTGCCCAAGATCCCGAGAGGAGAATGGAGGAGAAGGGATTGCAGCGTGGCCATCCTCCCTGGGGGGTGATTTCTTGCTTTCTGTCTCTCTGGCAAGCATACGCACCCTATAGAGATATCTCTCTAAAATAATAATAATAATAATATAAATAAATAGGGACCAATAGATGGTGTAACAATTATGTCACTGGACTCCTACATGGGTGAACATGGCATGGCCATATCCCCTTTGGGAGGGGTAATTTCTTGCTTTCTGTCTCTCTGTCTCTCTCTGTCTTTCTGGTGAGCGCATGTGCCCCATAGCAAAAACCTCTCAAAAAATAATAGCAACAAATAAACAATTTTTTAAAGAATGATTCATTTTAATTTTCTTTATTCATTCATTTATTTTTAATTTGACCAGAGAGAGACACAGGGAGAGAGTTAGAGAGAAAGTGAGAAAGCAAGTCACCAAGTCCAGGACTTGAACTGCGGTCGGCCACGTGGGAGTCCAGCGCCTTAACCACCACGCCATCTGCTGGCCCCAAAATAAACAAGTCTTTTTAAAAAAAAAAAAAAACACCTTGTTTTTATTTATTTATTCATTCATTCATTTTAATTTGACCAGAGAGAGACACAAAGAGAGAGAGAGAGAAGGAAAGTGAGAAAGCAAGCCACCAGATCCAGGACTCGAACCGTGGTCGGCCATGTGGGAGTGTCCAGCACCCTTAACCACCACACCAATTGCTGGTTCCCAAAAATAAACATTTCTTAAAAAGAAAAAAAAAAGAGCTGTCGATAACTTTTTTTTTTTTTTGGAGAGATTTTTGGTATAGGGCGCGTGCGCTTGCCAGACAGACAGAGACAGAGAGACAAAAAGCGAGAAATCACCCCCCAGGGGGGATGGCCACGCCACAATCCCTTCTCCTCTATTCTCCTCTCAGGATCTTGGGCACGCACGCACACGCGCCTGGCATGAGTTTTAAGCCACCGGGTCCGGGACGCAAACCGTGGTCGACTACGTGGGAGTCCAGCGACACAGCCATTACGCCAACTGCTGGTTCCCATGTTGATAACTTTTGTTACCACTCCTTTTCTTGCCCTTCCACCAGCATCCCCCATGGAGCCCACCCAGACTGTAGACGACCTCATCCTGACCCAGCAGTCCCCTGCTCCAGACCTTGGGGACCCTGAAGACCTCGGGGATGAAGCCGTCGATGGCTCGGACACTGTGGTCCTCAGTCTTTTCCCCTGTACCCCGGAGCCCGGGATTCCTGAATCTGATATCAGCGTCTCCTCTCCACAGGGTAGGATCCGTCCTCTGGGCTGGTCCCTCTGGGCTTTTGTGACTGTGGAATGTGAGGCCCAAGATGGGACCTCTGTCTTTTTTTTTTTTTTTTTTTGGTAGAGGTTTTCCCTATAGGGCGCATGTGCTCGCTGGAAAGACAGAGAGAGCCAGAGAGACAGAAAGTGAGAAATCGCCTCCCAGGGTGGATGGTCACGCTACAATCCCTTCTCCTCCATTTTCCTCTTGGGATCTTGGGCACGCACGCACATGTGCCCGGCGTGAGTTTAAGCCACCAGGTCTGGGACTCGAACCGCGGTCGACTACGTGGGAGTCCAGCGACATAGCCATTACGCCAACTGCTGGTCCCTGGGACCTCTGTCTTTATGGTCTTCTGGGACATGACTTTCCTCTTCATCCAGCATGGGGTTGTTTATTATTGTTTTTAGTTTTTTTATGGCCATAGGGTGAGCGTTCACCAGAGAAATAGAGAGAGACAGAGAGCGAAAAGGAAAATGAGAAATCACCCGCCCAGGAGGTGGCCACATAGCAATCCCTTCTCCTCCATTCTCTTCTTGGGATTTTGGACACACACCTGGTGTGAGTTTCAAGCTGTCTAGTCCAGGACTTGAACTGCAGTTGGCCACGTGGGTGTCCAGCACCTTAACCTCAATGCCATCTGCTGACCCTATTTTATTTATGTATTTAGTTCGACAATTTTGTGCATTTTTTTATTGTAATAAAATACATATAACATAAAATGAATTTTTTTGTTTTGAAGAGGTGTTTGCTATAGGGCACATGCGCTCGCCAGAAAGACAGAGAGAGACAGATAGAACTGTGGTCAGCCATGTGGGAATCCAGAGCCTTAACCACCATGCCCCCTACTGGTTTTTATTTATTGACTCACTGGAAAGAGATAGAGAGAGAAAGATAGGGAGAAAATGAGAAATCACCCCTCAGCGGGGAATAGTCATGCCACCATCCCTTCTCCATTCTCCTTTCAGGATTTTTGGGCACACATGTACCTGTTCATTGTTTTAAACCACTGGGTCCGGGACTCGAACCGCAGTTGACTATGTAGGAGACCAGTGACGTAACTATGACGCCATCTGCTGGTCCCCTCCTCTCAGGATTCTCAGCAAACATGCCTAGGTGCCTGGCATGAATTTCCAGCTGCTAGGTCGGGGACTCAAACCGCGGTTGCCCATGTGGGAGTCCGGCACCCTAACCACCATGCCACCAGCTGACCCTCAGTTTGCTTTTTCAACACCCCTGCTTGCCCACGGCCTCCCTTGAGGGCAAGGACTTCATTTGTGTCCAGAATACTGCCAGCCGTGGAGGAGAAAGATGTGTCCTGACTGTCCCAGGAAAGAGAGTCAATAAATGGTCTGAGGACCAGCAGGTGGCGTGGTGGTTAAGGCTCTGGACACTCCCACATGGCTGACCATGGTTCAGGTCCTGAATCTGGTGGCTTCCTTTCTTACTTCCTCTCTCTCTCTCTCTGTCTGTGTCTGTCTCTGGTCAAATGAAAAGATATTATTGGGGACCAGCAGTTAGCATAGTGGCTATGTCACTGGCCTCCCACATAGTTGACCAAGGTTCGAGTCCCCGGTGGCTTAAACTCATGCCGGGCGCATGTGCGTGTGTGCCCAAGATCCTGAGAGGAGAATGGAGGAGAAGGGATTGTGACATGGCCATCCCCCCTGGGGGGGTGATTTCTTGCTTTCTCTCTGTCTTTCTGGCGAGCACATGCGCCCTATAGCAAAAATATCTCCAAAAAAAAGAAATGAGTGAATAAATAAAATTAAATAATTTTTTTTCTTTTTCTTTTTTTTTGGAGAGCTTTTTGCTATAGGGTGCATGTGCTCGCCAGACAGAGAGAGACAGAGAGACAGAAAGCGAGACATCACCCCCAGGGGGGATGGCCACGCCGCAATCCCTTCTCCTCCATTCTCCTTT
>NW_006159676.1:930776-932859 GCF_000334495.1 Tupaia belangeri chinensis | reverse complement strand
TCAGCCCGCCCGGCTACCCTAGACTGTGAGTGTCCCCAGGGTCCCCGCTGCGGTGGGGAGCGAGGGATGGGAGTGGCCGAGAGGAACCATGTTGGATGGGGGTAAACTGAGGCACAGAGACACAACGGAAGTAAGAGACTCTGCCTCTCTCTCTGGCCCCCAGCCCTGTCCATCCACCAGCTCGCGGCCCAGGGGGAGCTGAGCCAGCTAAAGGAGCATTTGAGGAAAGGTGCGTGTCTACACGCGTGTGCCGGCGTGTCCACACCTGTCTGGCATGTGCGTGCGATTTGCATGTTCAGCCACCATGCTTCCTGTGAGTGTCCGCGTGTGTGTGAGCCTGTGTACACGTGTACCCCACTTCAGCCCTGCCCCGGGGACATCAGGGAGAGGGGACAGAGGCACAGGCAGGTACCGCCCCCTCTCCTGCAGGCGACAACCTCATCAACAAACCAGATGAGCGTGGCTTCACCCCCCTGATCTGGGCCTCGGCCTTCGGGGAGATCGAGACCGTCCGCTTCCTGCTGGAGTGGGTGAGCGTCAGCCTAGTTGGGGGATCCTGGGACTCATGAGTGGGCTGGGGTCTCGGGAGAGATTTTTTTTGGAGAGATTTTACGCCAACTGCTGGTCCCTCATTCATTTATTTTAATTTGACCAGAGAGAGACACAGAGAGAGAGAGAGAAAGTGAGAAAGCAAGCTGCCAGGTGCGGGACTTGAACCATGGTTGGCCACATATGAGTGTCCAACACCTTAACCACCACACCACCTGCTGGTCTTAGTTTTTTATTGTTTTTTTTTTTTTGGAGAGATTTTCACTGTAGGGCGCGTGCGCTCGCCAGACAGACAGAGAGAGACATAGAGACAGAAAGCGAGAAATCACCCCCCGGGGGGATGGTCACGCCGCAATCCCTTCTCCTCCATTCTCCTCTCGGGATCTTGGGCACGCACGCACACGCGCCCGGCGTGAGTTTTAAGCCACTGGATCCGGGACACGAACCGCGGTCGACTACGTGGGAGTCCAGCGACATAGCCATGACGCTAACTGCTGGTTCCCAGTTTTTTATTGTTTTTAAGAGAGATTTTTGCTAGAGGGTGCACCCCCTTGCTGAAGAGACAGCAACAGAGACAGAGAGACAGAAAGAGAGAAATCATCCCCCCAGGAGGGATGGCCACGCCGCAATCCCTTCTCCTCCATTCTCCTCTCGGGATCTTGGGCACGTATGCACACGCGCCTGGCGTGAGTTTTAAGCCACTAGGTCCTGGGAACCTCAATATTCCAGGGGAGGCCCCCACTCTTCTTATCGCTGCCCCGCCAGGGTGCCGACCCCCACATCCTGGCCAAGGAGCGGGAGAGTGCCCTGTCTCTCGCCAGTATGGGCGGCTACACGGACATCGTGGGGTTGCTGCTGGACCGGGACGTGGACATCAACATCTACGATTGGGTGAGTGTCACCCCGCCTTTTGGCCTCTGTTCCAACATTTGTCAACCACCAGGTGTGCTGTGCGTGTTGGGTACACAAAACAGACCTGTCGCCCTCACGTTTCACAGAGCCCTGGGAGAGACAGGAACAAAAATAGGCAACTGAGATGGAGTGGATAGTGCTGTGATGGCAGGTGCACTGGCAGCTGCGAGAGCCCAGAAGCAATCAAGGGAGGTCAGGGAGGGGTTCCTAGAGGAAAGGGTGTCAAAACTAATACCTGGGAGCTAGCAGGTGGCATGGTGGTTAAGAGTGCTGGACTCTCACATGGCCAACTTCAGTTCGATTCCCAGACCTGGCAGCTTGCTTTCTCAGGTTCTGTGATTCTCTCTCTCCCTCTGTCTGGTCAAACTGAAATAAATAAATGGATAAATAAAGTTAAATAAAATAATTATTAAAAAAAAAAAAAAACTAAGACCTTGGACCAGCAGATGGCATAATGGTTATGTCACTGGACTCCCATGTAGTTGACTGTGTTCAAGTCCTGCACCCAGCAGCTTAAAGCTCACTCCAGGTGCGTGTGCATGCGTGCCCAAGATCCCGAGAGGAGAATGGAGGAGAAGGGATTGCGGTGTGGCCATCCCCCCGGAGGGTGATTTCTCACTTT
>NW_006159676.1:926772-930754 GCF_000334495.1 Tupaia belangeri chinensis | reverse complement strand
ACTTCGGCTAGCGCCTGCTTACCCTATAGCAAAAATCTCTCTTAAAAACAAAACAAAAAAGACTAAGACCCAAGGCTGACCCCATAGCCTACAGAGTAAGGGAGCTGGATCTCATATGGACAGAGAGAGACAGAAAGCGAGATGGGAGTCCAGCAACATAGCCATGACGCTAACTGCTGGTCCCATAAATAAATAATTCTTTTAAAAAAAAGTTTCAGAAAAGATTTTAAAAAAATACATGAACAAATAAATAGAATTAAATAAATAATTAACAAAACAAAAAAACCCTGAGTCCCAAAGAAAGCGATAAAACCCAATAGTCTAGTAGTTAAGGAAGCTGGATCTCACTTGGCCAAATACGGTTCGAATCCCAGTCCTGGCAACTTGAAAAACACAAGAGGAGCCTGCACTTTCTCCTCCTTCATCTATTTTTCTCTTTGGCAACTACACATGCCCTCTGACAATTAAAATAAATTACAGGGGCCAGTAGGTGACGTGGTGGTTAAGGCGCTGCACTCCCACATGGCTGACTGCGATTTGGGTCCCGGACCTGGCCGCTTGCGATCTTACTGTCTCTCTCTCTCTCTGTCCTTCTCTGGTCAAATTAAACAAACAAACAAATGAATGAATAAAGTTAAAATAATTCTATTTAAAAAAAAAAAAAGCAAAAAACAAACGAAATAAAATAAATTTTAGCCAGCCAGAGGTATGGAGATTAAGCTAGCTGGATCCCACAGGCTTGAATATGTGGTTCAAGTCTTGGACCAGGTGGCTCGAAAGTCATGCCAGGTGCGTGTGCGTGCGTGCCCAAGATCCCAAGAGGACAATGGAGGAGAAGAGACTGCGGCGTGGCCATCCTCCCTGGGAGGGGGTGTTTTTTCTTTCTTTTCTTTTTTTTTCTTTTTTTGGAGAGGTTTTCACTACAGGGCGCGTGCGCTCGCCAGACAGACAGAGAGAGACAGAGAGACAGAAAGCGAGAAATCACCCCCCAGGGGGGATGGCCACGCTGCAATCCCTTCTCCTTCCATTCTCCTCTCGGGATCTTGGGCACGCACGCACACGCGCCAGGCATGAGTTTAAGCCACCGGGTCTGGGACGTGAACCGCAGTCGACTACATGGGAGTCCAGCGACATAGCCATTACGCTAACTGCTGGTCTCCAGAGGGGGTGTGATTTCTCACTCTCCCCCTCTCTCTATTTCTCTTTAGTGAGTACATGCAGTATATGACAAAAAAAAAAATTAATTGGTTAAGCAGGCAGCATGGAGGTTAAGGTAACTGGATCCCACATGGTCAACTGAATGGTTCGAGTCCCGGACCCGGCAACTTGAACATCATGCCAGGCACATGTGCATGTGTGATCAAAATCCTAAAAGGAGAGTGGGGAAGGAATCATGGCATGGCTCCCCCCTCAGGGGTGGGGGGGTTGCTTTCTGACTGACCGTCTATTGGCAAATGCATGTGCCTTTAACAAACACCAAAAAAAGGGACCAGCAGTTAGCTATGTCGCTGGACTCCCACGTAGTCGACCGCGGTTCAAGTCCCGGACCCGGTGGCTTAAACTCACGCCGGGCGTGTGTGCGTACGTGCCCAAGATCCCGAGAGGAGAATGGAGGAGAAGGGATTGCGGCGTGGCCATCCCCCCTGGGGGGTGATTTCCTGCTTTCTATCTCTCTGTCTCTCTCTGTCTGTCTGGCGAGCGCACGCGCCCTATAGCAAAAACCTCTCAAAAAAAAAAAAAGAATTGAAAGTAGGGAGACCAGCAGATGGCATAATGGCTATGTTGCTGGACTCCCATGTATGGCAGGGGCTGGCAAGTGGCGTGGTAGTTAGGGCTCTGGACTCCCACATGGCCAACCATGGTTCAAGTCCAGGACCTGGCAGCTTGCTTTCTCTGTCCCTCCTGGTTAAATTAAAATAAATAAGTAAATGAATGGGACTGGCAGGTGGCATGGTGGATAGGGGCACTGAACTCTCACATGGCTGACCACGGTTCGAGTCTCGGACCTGGCGGCTTGCTTTCTTACTTTCCCTCTCTCTCTGTCTCACTCTGTCCCTCTCTGGTCAAATTAAAATAAATAAATTAAATTAAATAAGTAAGTAAATAAATGAATGACTAAAGTTAAATGATAAAATAGAGTTAAATAAAATTATTCTTTTTTTAAATTATTTTATTTGACTTTATTTATTTATTTATTTTAATTTGATGAGAGAAGGACAGAGAGAGAGAGAAAGTGAGAAAGCAAGCCACCAGGTCTGGGACTTGAACCATGGTCGGCCACATGGGAGTCCAGTACCCTTAACCACTACGCCACTTGCTGGCCCCAAAATTATTATTTTTTTTACAGAATAAAAAAAATACAACCTTTATTCATCAGTTAAAATAAACAAGCAATTTTTAAAAAAATATTTTATTTTATGTATTATTATTATTCAATTTGACCAGAGAGAGACATCAAGAAAGAGAGAGAGTGATAATGAGAAAGCAAGCCACCAGGGCCAGAACTCGAACCATAGTCGGCCATTTGGGAATCCCATGCTCCAACCACCATGCCACCTGCTGGCCCCACAAATAAGTAAATATATATTTATTTCTTATTTGTTTGTTTTTGGAGAACTTTTTGCTATAGGGCACGTGCATTCGCCAGAGAGAGACAGAGAGAGACAGAAAGCGAGAAATCACCCCCCAGGGGGGATGGCCACGCCGCAATCCCTTCTCCTCCATTCTCCTCTTGGGATCTTGGGCATGCACGCACACGCGCCCGGCGTGAGTTGAAGCCACTGGGTCCGGGACTCGAACCACGGTCGACTACATGGGAGTCCAGTGACATAGCCATTACGCCATCTGCTGGCCCCAGGGATTGTAATTCCTAAAATAAAATAATTCTTTGGGGGGAAAAAAAGAGGCACCACGAGATGGGCAAACAGAAGGAAGAGCCACATGAAGTGGGCATCGTGGGGGCCAGCAGGGAGCGTAGCTCCCACATAGCCGACCATAGTTCGAGTCCCAGACTCGGTGGCTTGAAAATCACGCTGGGCCCATGTGCGTATGTGTCCAAGATGCCAGGAGGAGAATGGAGGAGAAGGGATTGTGGTATGGCCAACCCCCCTGGGAGGTGATTTCTCACTTTCCCTCTCACTGTCTCTGTCTCTCTCTCCAACGAGCGCACACATCCTAAGGCAAAAAAAAGGGTATTGTGGGAATTGTGGAAGGTTAAGCATGTTGGTCTCCCCTGCTCTGCCCCCAACAGAATGGAGGGACCCCTCTGCTGTATGCTGTGCGTGGGAACCACGTGAAGTGTGTTGAGGCCTTGCTGGGTAAGTAGGGGACGGGACTGGCTGGGGCCCCCTAAGTCCCAAGTAACCCTCCAAGGATCCCTGGGGCTAGGGAGGCTCTGGGCCTGACTTGAGCTGCTTCTAGCATAGTTGGCCACAACCTGAATTTCTCAGAGGGTGGATGGGGCCGGGGCAGGATCGCTCAGGGATCTGGTCCACCCTCTTGAGCACCCCCATTTTCCCTGGGACCTCAGAGCTTCAGGGACCCCAGAGCCACATCCTTAGAGAAAACTCAGGCTCGGAGAAGTCAGTGTCCTGTCTGAGGTCACATGGGCCGTGGGCAGACCTGTAGCCACACTGGGAAGGGGTCACTGGACCTCCCGAGAGTCCCCGAGCCCCATTCTGGGCCCTGCCCTCAGGCCTGGCGCCCCCTTCAGCCCTGTCTCTGCTTTGCAGCCCGAGGCGCCGATCTGACCACCGAGGCCGACTCCGGCTACACCCCGATGGACCTTGCCGTGGCCCTGGGATATCGGAAAGGTCATCCTGGGACACGTTGATGGGGCAGTGACTGGGCGACTTGTATGGGGTGACCATGAATGGGGGTACACGGGACACCCTGGGGTTGTCATAGGTTGGCCATAAGAGCTTTTTTTTTTTTTTTTTTTTTTTTTTAGGGGTTTTTTCTTTTGGGCAAGTCACCTGACACA
>NW_006159676.1:917975-926605 GCF_000334495.1 Tupaia belangeri chinensis | reverse complement strand
AAAGCAAGAAATCACCTCCCAGGGGGGATGGCCATGCCACAATCCCTTCTCCTCCATTCTCCTCTCGGGATCTTGGGCACGCACGCACATGTGCCCGGCATGAGTTTAAGCCACCGGGTCCGGGACTTGAACCACAGTGGACTACATGGGAGTCCAGCGACATAGCCATGACGCCAACTGCTGGTCCCGCGAGAGCATTCCTGTTAGCAGACATTCAGTGGCCCTGTGTATCTCACCTGGGGACATCCCGGTCCTGGCTCTCGAGGGTCTGCATGTGCTGGGGTAACAAGGCCAGTGGTATGTTAGTGACAGAGACCATGATCGGGGACACTCAGGCACTGACAGGCCCCAAAGCCATGGAGGCCAGCCCTATTCATGGTGTAAGGGGTGTGTGAGCAGGGGCCTTACACAAACCCCAGAGATTTCCTTCATCCCCCCCTCACAATGTGACTCCAGTGAGTCCCAGCAGGTGGTGGAGTGCTTAAGACACTGGACTCCCACATGGCCTACTACGGTTCAAGTCCCGGCTCTGCAGCTTGAGACTCACACCGGGTACATGTGCATGTGTGCCCAAAGTCCCAAGAGAAGAGGAGAGAAGGGATTGTGGCATGGCCATCCCCCATTGGGGGTGATTTCTCACTTTCCCACTCTCTGTTTTTCTGTCTCTCTGGCCTGGCCAAGCCTTAACCACCCATCAGCAAAGACCTTAAAAATAGAGAGAGAGAGAGAGAGAGAGAGAGGGACCAGCAGATGGCGTAATGGTTACATCGCTGCAGGACTCCCACATGGTCAACCATGGTTCAAATCCCAACCCATGGCTTGAAACTCAAACTAGGCCTATGTGCGTACGTGCCCCAAATCCTAGGAGGACAATGGAGAAGGGATTATGGCATAGCCACCACCCCTAGGGGGTGATGTCTCACTGTCTCTTTCTCTCTGTCTCTCCAATGAGCACGGGCACCCTATAGCAAACAAACAAACAAACAAAAAATCCCCACGGGACTCCATTGTAAATCCCTATCATGAAACGAAGAGACCCTAAAAGAAGCCATCTTCTGGGGTTCTCGGGAGATTAGGGTTCAGGAACGACTAAGACTTCAAAAAAACTTCATTGAAAGGGAACCAGCAGTTAGCGTCATGGCTATGTTGCTGGACTCCCACGTAGTCGACCGCGGTTTGTGTCTCGGACCCGGTGGCTTAAATCTCACGCCAGGCGTGTGTGCGTGCGTGCCCAAGATCCCGAGAGGAGAATGGAGAAGGGATTGCGGCGTGGCCATCCCCCCTGGGGGGCGATTTCTCACTTTCTTTCTTATGTTCTCTCTCTGCTGGGGACTGTACATACCCTATTGCTAGAGAGAAAAAAGGAAAAAAAGGCATTTTTACGAATCTATGAGAAGGACAGGATGCTGGGAAGGAGCCCAGATTCTCCTAGCCTTGATCTGGGAGGGGCGTGGGTTCTTCTGTCCCCAGAGTGGGTCCTCCATGCAGGTCCCAGGGCTGGGATGACCCTGTGTGTCCCCCCAGGGACAGGGTGAAGGTTGGTGATTCTGCTGTCCCCATTCACGGGCCACCTGTCCCTGTGCCATCTCCAGTCCAACAGGTGATCGAGAACCATATCCTCAGACTCTTCCAGAACAACCTGGTCCCCGCCGACCCGGAGTGAAGGCCACCTGCCGGGGAGTCAAGATACTCAGGGAACAAAATGATCGACCCAGAGCTGGGGGAACCCGGAACTGGCTTCAAAGGCAGCTTTTGGACAGACGGTGGGAGGGGACCCTTCCCAAGAAGAACCAATAAACTTTTCTGTGCAGAATGTTGCTGTGCTTCCCCGAGGGCTTCCTGGAGGAGGCGGCAGTCCAGAGGCCTCAGACCTTCTTCTCTCCCAGCACCCGCAAGTGGTAGATGACCACACGACCAAAAAAGTCAGTGGTGTCCTCAAATGTCACCTTGAGCTGGTTCACCTCGGTGGCTGGCACGGGAAAAGTGTGAACGTGGGCCGTCAAGGAACACAGGTGGTTTTTTTCTTTTCTTTCTATTTTTTTTTTTTTTCTAAAAAAAAAGAGCTTTTTGCTATAGGGCTCATGCACTCGCCAGTGAGACAGAAAATGAGAAATCACCCCCCCGGGGGGATGACCACGCTGCAATCCCTTCTCTTCCATCCTCCTCTCTGGATCTTGGTCTCTCACACACACACACACACACACACACACACACCTGGTGTTTCAGGCCTCCAGGTCCGGGACTCGAACTAAGGTCAGTCATGTGAGAATCCAGCGCCTTATCCATTACGTCATCTGCTGGTCCCAGGCAGGTGGTTTTCATTTCCCAGCCGCCAGCCCCATCCCCCTCAGACTGGAGCTTTAGTACCAAGCTCAGACCCTAGTGAACCCTGGGCTCCTCCAAGCCTTCCCACATAACAGATAAAAAATAGAGGCCTGGGGTCCAGCAGATGGCATGATGGTTACGTTGCTGGACTCCCATGTAGCCGACCGCGGTTCAAGTCCCGGACCCGGTGGCTTAAACTCACGCCGGGCGCGTGTGCGTGCGTGCCCAAGATCCCAAGAGGAGAATGGAGGAGAAGGGATTGCGGCATGGCCATCCCCCCCCCCAGGGGGGATGGCCACGCCGCAATCCCTTCTCCTCCATTCTCCTCTCGGGATCTTGGGCACGCAGGCACACACGCGCCTGGTGTGAGTTGAAGCCACCAGGTCCGGGACTCGAACTGTGGTCGACTACATGGGAGTCCAGCAACATAACCATCATGCCATCTGCTGGTCCCCTTAGAGAGAGATTTTTTGCTATAAGGCATGTGTGGTCACTGGAGAGACAGAGAGCGAGAAATCACCCCCCGGGGGGGATGGCCATGCCGCAATCCCTTCTCCTCCATTCTCCTCTCGGGATCTTGGGCACGCACGCACATGCACCCGGCGTGAGTTTAAGCCACCGGGTCCGGGACTCAAACTGCGGTCAACTACGTGGGAGTCCAGCAACATAACCGCTACACCACCTGCTGGTCCCTCTCTCAAAGCTTTCAAAGAGGCAGACTACCTCCCTCTGTACCCCCTTCCCTCCTCCAGAGGCCAGGGCAGGATATCTGAAGCGAGTTGTTGTCCTCGGGGTAGAAATTCACAATCTTGCTGAGAGCCTCGCTCCCCTGGGAACCTACGGCAGCAGAAAGGGGCAGACAGTAAGTCTGGGAGCTCCTTTGATGCCCCCACCTCTCCCAGGGCCTTCCAGTACCTTCCAGGCAGCCCCGGCGACTGGAAAAGCCGCCCTGGAACTGGATCTGCAGCTGGGACACACAGACGCGCTGGGGAAACTCTAGTTTCACCCACTGGGAGGGCCCCTGGAAGCAGATGGAAAAACAGGCCCATAGTCACTCCTGACTCAGCCATGCTAGGAGGGTTTGTTTGTTTGTTTGTTTGTTTGTTTAAGATTCATTGTGGGACTAGCAGTTAGCTTCATGGCTATGTTGCTGGACTCCCATGTAGTTGACTGCGGATGGCGTCCTGGACCCGGTGGCTTAAACTCACATCGGGTGCGTGTGCGTGCGTGCCCAAGATCCCGAGAGGAGAATGGAGGAGAAGGGATTGCCGCGTGGCCATCCCCCCTGGGGGGTGATTTCTCGCTTTCTGTCTCTCTGTCTCTCTCTGTCTTTCTGGTGAGCGCACGCGCCCTATAGCAAAAACCTCTCCAAAAAATAAAAAAAAGAAAAGATTCATTGCCATAGGGTGTGTGCTTTTGCTGGAGATAGAGGGAAAGTGAAAAATCACTCCCCGAGGGAATGGCCATGCTGCAATCCCCACTCCATGGTCCTCCTGGGACTTCAGGGAGGCACGTACACGCGTGCAGCGTGATTTTCAAGCCACCAGGTCCGGGACTTGAACCACAGTTGGACCCGTAGGATCTCTCTTTCTCTGGTCAAATTTTAAAAATAATAATAATAATAAAAAATTACATTATTCTTTTAAGAATTAATAACAAAATTAAATACATAAATTAAAAAAAAAAAAAACAGAAAAAGTACTACTTTTTTTTTTTGGGAGTGTTTTTTTTGGAGATGTTTTTGCTGTAGGGTGCATGCACTTGCTGGAGAGACAGAGAGACAAAAAGCGAGAAATCACCCCCAGGGGGGATGGCCACACTGCAATCCCTTCTCCTCTCGGGATCTTGGGCATGCACATATATTCACTTGGCCTGAGTTTGAAGCCTCCAGGTCTGGGACTTGAACTGTGGTCGGCCATGTGGGGGTCAGCGACATAACCCGTTGGTCCCCAGAAAAAGCACTTCTAATAGGGTCTTATGCCACATCACCCCCCAGTAACAGGCAGCCTGGATCACAGACATGTACTTGCAGGTGAGGTGTGTACAAAGAAGCCCTGGGATTCAAACCCACAACCTGCCCACGTGGCTCAGCCAAACCCAAGTGCAGTATTTTACACTGTCACCAGCCAGTCCCCATCTTATCCCTTATTCACAGGGTCCATGGGGGGAATTTGGCACGTGTTCCTTTGCAGATCCATCCCGCCTGGGGCCCCCAGTTCTCAAGGCACCCCAGCCTCTGCAGGAATGGAAATTCGAGGGAGGCACCTCACCTGGTCCGAATTCCAACACGTCTCCTCGTCCTGGTCGAACAGGTGTTTCTTTCCGAACTGCCGGGTGTCCCGATTCAGCACGGAGCTCACCCTGGAGACACCAAGATCAGAGCCGGGGGAGGGCTTGAACCCAGCTCCCAGAGCCCCCTGACTGCGTCCACCCCAACTCGCCTCCTGAGCTTAGGGTCCTCCCCCATGCCCGTGTCCCCAGATGTCACCTGATCACCGTCTCTGGACACACCAGTGAATGGGTCATCTCGGTTCCACAAGACTTCGCAGGGCAGGGCTCTGCTTGGGCTGGAGCCACGGGTTCGAATCCCGATGCCGCTTCGATCACTGCACGACCCCACCTGCAACTCTCCCACCCGCTCCAGTCCTAAACGTCACCTCAATTACCACCCCCTGCAGGAAATATCCGAAAAAGTTGTCCCGGGGGGAAAATGCCAATCATCAGAACCAGGTCTTTCACGGAAAACGGGTTTCCCACGGTTTTGGGAGCTGCCCTTCTTCCTACGAGCCTCAGTTTCTCTGCAAATTGCCCAGGGAACAAAAAGCCAGGACCCGGAACCGCGTGGGTGCGGCGCATGCGCAAAGTGAATCAAGGCCCGCCCCCTTCTGCCACTCCTGGGCGGGGCTTGGTGTGACCGACCCCGCCCCTACGTGCTCAGCTCTTAAAGGAACCGCACTCTGCGACCGAGTTTCTCTTGCCCAAGTTAGAAGGGCGTGCTTGCCTTTTGGGGTTCCTGCGGGTGTAGAACCCAGGTTTTGGCGTCTGAGAGACTTCCTACGTGGGGTAGTCTGCCAAATCTATTCCCTAACTGCTAATGCAGCTTGGGAATAAAATCCTACCACTCGGGACCGGCAGATGGGGTCATGGTTGTATCACTGGACTCCCACGTAGTCGACGGTGGTTCGAGTCCTGGACCCGGTGGCTTCAAACTCACGCTGGGCACGTGTGCGTGCGTGCCCAAGATCCCCAGAGGAGACGGGATTGCAGTGTGGCCACCTGGGGAGAGGGGGGTGATTTCTCCCTTTCAAAAAAATAAATAAATAAATAAGGGGATAGGCAGATGGCATGGCTGTTAAGGGCACTGGACTCCCACATAGCCGTTCGCAGTTCGAGTCCTGGACCTGATGGCTTGCTTTGTCACTGCCCCCCCCCCTTTCTGTCTCTCACTCTGGTCGAATTAAAATACATAAAGTTCAATAAAATAATAATTTTTTTGGAAGAGGTTTTTGCCATAAAGCGCGTGTGCTCGCCAGAGAGACAGAGAGATAGAAAGCGAGAAATCACCCCCCGGGGGGGATGGCCACGCCGCAATCCCTTCTCCTCCATTCTCCTCTCAGGATCTTGGGCACGCACGCACACGCCCCCGGCGTGAGTTTAAGCCACCAGGTCTGGGACACGAAGCACGTTTGTCTACATGGGAGTCCAGCAACATAGCCATTACGCTAACTGCTGGTCCCAAGAAAGAACTTTCTTTGGAGAGAGACTTTTTGCTATAGGGCATATATACACGCCGGAGAGACAGAAACAGAGAGACAGAAAGCAAGAAATCACACACTCCCTCGCCCCAGGGAGGATGGCCACGCCACAATCCCATCTCCTCCATTCTCCTCTCAGGATATTGGGCACGCACGCACACGCGCCCGGAGTGAGTTTCAAACTGCCTGGTCTGGGACTTGAACTACAGTCGACATAGGGGAGTCCAGCGAAGTAACCATTATGCCATCTGCTGGTCCCCAGAATTACTTATTATTTTATTTTTTAAAAATTATTTTATTCATTCATTTTTTTTTTTTCACATGAGTTTTGCCAGAAAAAGACAGAGAGACAGAGAGCTGCCAGGTTCGGGACTCGAACTGTGGTTGGCCATGTGGAAATTCCAGCGCCTTAACCACCAGTCCACCTGCTGGCCCCTGAGAATTACTTATTTTTAATCTATTTATTTACTTTAATGTGCTATAAGGCACATGTACTCACCAGAGAGAGAAAGAGAGAGAAATGAGAAAGCAAGCTGCCCGGTCCCAGACTTGAACCATGATCAGACACATGGGAGTCCAGTGTCTTTAACCACTGCTCCACCTGCTGGGCCTTTTTTAAAATTTTTTCCTTTAAGATTTTTGGCTTAAGGCACATGTGCTTGCTGGAGAGAGATAGAGACAGAGAGAGACAGAGAGAGAGAGAGAAAGCAAGAAATCACCCCCCAGGGGGGATGGCCATGCCGCAATCCCTTCTCCTCCATTCTCCTCTCGGGATCTCGGGCACGCAAGCACACGCTCCTGGCATGAGTTTAAGCCACCGGGTCCAGGACTCAAACCGCGGTCAACTACGTGGCAGTTCAGCCACATAGCCATTATGCTAATTGCTGGTCCTGGTCCCATTAATTCTTTAAGAAGAAAAGGTAAGGAAGGAAAGGAAAGAAAACCACCCCAGGCAAATGTGTATTCGTGCCAAAATCCTAGAAGGAGAATGGAGAAGGGATTATGGCTGGCTTCCCTGGGAGGGAAGGTGTGATTTCTCACTTTCTCTCTCTTCTGTGGGTCTCTCCTGCGAGCACACACACACTATAATGACCTTTTACAAAGTATTAAAAAAGAGGGGCCAGTGACCAGCAGATGGAGTAAGAGTTACATCACTGGATTTCCGTGTAGTTGACTGTGGTTCTAATCCTGGTCCCAGCGGTTTAAAACTCACGCCGGGTGTGTGCGCATGCGTGCCCTAGATCCCGAGAAGACAATGGAGGTGAAAGGATTGCAGAGTGATCATCCCCCCCAAGGGGTGATCTCTCGCTTTCTGTCTGTCTCTCAGGTGAGTGCACACACCCTATAGCAAAAATCTCTCTTAAAAAAAAAGGGTGGGGGACCGGCAGTTGGCGTAATAGCTCTATCACTAGACTCCCATGTAGTCGACCGCGGTTCGCGTCACGGACCCAGTGGCTTAAACTCACGCTGGGCACGTGTGCGTGCGTGCCCAAGATCCAGAGAGGAGAATGGAGGAGAAGGGATTGCGGCGTGACCATCCCCCCTGGGGGGTGATTTCTTTTTAAAAAAGGGCCAGCAGATGGCATGGTAGTTGAAGGCACTGGATTCCCACATAACCGATCATGGTTCGAGTCCCAGACCTGGAGGCTTGCTTTCTCCTTTTCTCTCTCTCTCTGTCTCTCTCTGTCTGTCTGGCGAGCACACGTGCCCTATAGCAAAAACCTCTCCAAAATAATAATAACCAATGGAATTAAATAAATAAATAGTCTTTCAATGGAGAAAAAAGAATATAAAGTAGAATTCTACATAAAAAAAAGAAAGAGAGAAAGAAAGAAAGAAAGAAAGAAAGAAAGAAAGAAAGAAAGAAAGAAAGGAAAACGTGGAGTGGGGAGGGGATTCCAGGCAGCAGAAGCCAAGGCCGAGCCGGGTGAAAGACCAGGTCTTGGAATAACGTATGTGGAGCCATGTCCTGCTGGGCCCGGGCTTGGGCCAGGGGAGGCCAGGAAGGTGGGGACAGGGAGGAACACTCCGACGTGCCTGGGTGGAGGGTGACGAGGCTGAAGGCGGCTGTCCCTGGCTACAGTTGAATGGCCCGTGACCCAGCTCCTTCCTTCCAGGCTGGAGGAACGGCCTCTGGCACCGTACAAATGTCGGCCCCAGCCCAGCCCAGGAGGGGGGCTGGCTGGGAAACTAGGTCACCACCGGAAAGGCCGCCTCGCACGCCTGCCTGCCCGGACTTCCCGCACTCGGTCACGGTCTGCTGCCATGCACACCCTGCTCTGCTGATCCCAGGGCTGAGGGGCACGTAGTAAGCTACACTTTGAGACCAGCAGTTGGCGTAATGGCTGTGTCGCTGGACTCCCGTGTAGTCTACCTTGGTTCAAGTCCCGGACCCGGTGGCTTAAACTCACGCCGGGCGCGTGTGCGTGCGTGCCCAAGATCCCGAGAGGAGAATGGAGGAGAAGGGATTGCGGCGTGGCCATCCCCCCTGGGGGGTGATTTCTCGCTCTCTGTCTCTTTCTGTCTCTCTGGCAAGTGCATGTGCCCTAT
>NW_006159676.1:911762-917703 GCF_000334495.1 Tupaia belangeri chinensis | reverse complement strand
CACGGTTGACTACGTGGGAGTCCAGCGACATAGCCATTACACTAACTGCTGGTTCCCTGGCTGTGTGACTTTAGACAAGCATCTTGACCTCTCTGAGCCTCAGTTTTCTCGGGAAACTGCATGAGCAGGACTGTTGGAAGATTCGGTAGTCGCTTTAGATAGACATGTGACGAGAGTGGCCGACATGTGTTGGGAGCCCACTGTGTGTCTGAGTTCCACCCAGGTTTCCTCTTTAAAGTTGCTGTGTGGAGGCCAGCAGGTGGCATAGTGGTTAAGGCACTGGACTTCTTCATGATCGATTGTGGTTCGAGTCCCAGACCAGGTGGCTTGAAAATCATTTCAGGGGACCAGCAGTTAGCGTAATGGCTATGTCGCTGGACTCCCACGTAGTCAATCGCAGTTCGAGTCCCAGATCCAGTGCCTTAAACTCACGCTGGGCATGTGTGCGTGCGTGCCCAAGATCCCAAGAGGAGAATGGAGGAGAAGGGATTGTGGCGTGGTCAGTCCCCCTGGGGTTTGATTTCTCATTTTCCCTCTCTCTGACTCTCTCTGTTTTCCAGTGTGTTTCTGGCGAGTATGTGCACATGATAGCAAAAAATCCCTCTCGGGACTAGTAGAGAGATTGGGATAATGGTTACATTGCTGGACTCCCATGTGGTTGACCACGGTTCAAGTCCTGAATCCAGCGTCTTGAAACTCATGTTAGGCTCATGTGCGTGGTTGACCAAAATCCCAAGAGGAGAATGGAGAAGGGATTGCAGCATGGTCATTCTCCCTGGGGGGTGGGGAGAATGATTGCTTGCTTTCTGTCTCTCTGTCTCTCTGTCTCACTCCAGTGAGCGCATGCACCCTATAGCAAAAATCTCTCTTAAAAAAAATTAAAAAGTTGAGGGACCAGTGGTCAGTGTCAGTGTAATGGCTATGTCGCTAAACTCCCATGTAGCTGACTGGGGTTTGAGGCCTGGACCCGGTGGCTTAAATTCACACCAGGCACGTATGCGTGCGTGCCCAAGATCCTGAGAGGAGAATGGAGGAGAAGGGATTGCGGCGTGGCCATCCCCCCTGGGGGGTGATTTCTCGCTTTCTGTCTCTCTGTCTCTCTCTGTCTGTCTGGCGAGCGCATGCGCCCTATAGCAAAAACCTCTCCCCCCCCCCAAAAAAAAAGGGGTCCTAGAAAGGAGACAAAATCAACTTCCTCCCTTTGTACTAGCCCACTCTGTCAGTGAAATGTATCTCTCCCTCGCTGGAGAGGTTTTTGCCATCAAGTATTCGCTGGAGAGGGACAGAGAGAGACAGTGAAAGGGAAAGTGAGAAAAATCACCCTCCGGGGGGATGCCATGTTGCAGTCCCTTCTCCATTCTCCTCTGGGATTTTGGGCACACACCTACAGGTACCTGGCATGATTTTTAAAAATTATTTTTATTTATTATTATTCTTTTTTATTTGACTAGAGAGAAACAAAGAGAGAGAGAGAGAGAAGGAAAGTGAAAAAGCAAGCTGCCAGGTCCAGGACTTGAACCGCAGTCAGCCACGTGGGATCCAATACCTTAATCACCATGCCACCTGCTGGCCCCCTGGCCTGATTTTTCAAGCTGCCAGGTTCAGGACTCAAACCGTGATTGGCCGTGTGGGAGTCCAGTGCCTTTGACACCACCTGCTGCCCTCCCCCTTTTTTCTTTTCAGATTTTTGCCAAAGAGCACATGTGCTCACCAGACAAAGGCAGAGAGAGGGAAAGTGAGAAATCACCCCCACACGCACCCCACCAGGTGGGATGGCCGGACCTCAATCCCTTCTCTTCCTTTCTCCTGTTGAGATTTTGAGCATTCACAAACATACACCTGGTATAATTTTTTTTTCTTTTTTTTTTTAGAGGTTTTTGCTATAGGGTGCGCGCCCTCGCCAGACAGAGAGACAGAGAGACAGAAAGCGAGAAATCACCCCCCAGGGGGGATGGCCACGCCGCAATCCCTTCTCCTCCATTCTCCTCTCGGGATCTTGGGCACGCACGCACATGCGCCTGGTATGAATTTAAGCCACCAAGTGCGGGACTCGAACCGCGGTCGACTATGTGGGAGTCCAGTGACATAGCCATGACACTAACTGCTAGTTCCACGGGCCTCAATTTTCCGAACCTCACAAGGATATTGTGACTTGGCCAAGATTCCCCAGTGAGGACATTCACGTTCCCAGGGTCCTCCACACTCCTGGCCTTCGCACAGGGCCGCCTTGCCC
Source organism: Tupaia belangeri chinensis (assembly GCF_000334495.1). Classification (NCBI taxonomy): domain Eukaryota; kingdom Metazoa; phylum Chordata; class Mammalia; order Scandentia; family Tupaiidae; genus Tupaia; species Tupaia belangeri. The sequence goes on along the minus strand of NW_006159676.1, from coordinate 915,470 downwards.
GCTGGGATGAGGCCAACTCTTTACCCTCTTCCCGCCTCCTCACCCCACTGGCGCCTGGGCATGAAAGAGCCTCCTGTTTCTCCAGGGAATTAGCAGCTCTTAGCAGCAAAAGTGGCCCATTCATTTGCCTGAGTGGGGAGAAAACGGGGCTTCCCTTCCGCCATCCCCCATCCCAGGGACTGAGGCAGAGACAGAGCTCTTGTGGGGCTTAGACTCACTCCTCGGTTCCCTGCAGGAAACGGAGACACAGAAAAGGGAAGTCAGGTGGCCAGGGTCACCCAGGGGGACCAGGATTCAAACCGTAGTCTGATTCTGGAGTTCCCACTACTGAGCTCAGATCTGTCTTTTTCTTTTTCTTTTTCTTTTTCTTTTTTCTTTTTCTTTTCTTTTTCTTTTTCTTTTTCTTTTTCTTTTTCTTTTTCTTTTTCTTTTTCTTTTTCTTTTTCTTTTTCTTTTTCTTTTTCTTTTTCTTTTTCTTTTTCTTTTTCTTTTTCTTTTTCTTTTTCTTTTTCTTTTTCTTTTTCTTTTCCTTTTTCTCTTTCTCTTTCTTTCTTTCTTTCTCTCTTTCTTTCTTTCTCTCTCTCTCTCTTTCTTTTGGAGAAGTTTTTTGCTATAGGGTGCATGCACTTGCCAGAAAGACAGAGAGAGACAGAGAGACAGAGAGCGAGAAATCACCCCTTAAGGGGGATGGCCACGCCCCAATCCCTTCTCCTCTCGGGATTTTGGGCACGCACGCACACATGCCCCGCGTGAGTTTAAGCCACCGGGTCCGGGACTCGAACTGCGGTCAACTACATGGGAGTCCAGCGACATAGCCATGACGCTAACTGCTGGTCCCAAGTTCTACTTTTATCTTTTCCTTGTTCTTTTTGCTTGTTTGTTTGTCTTTTGGTTTTTTTTATTTGTTTCTACTTTTGCGATAGAATGCATGCATTCATTCACTGGAGAGAGACAGAGAGACAGAGAGAGAACAAGTGAGAAATCACCGCCCAGGGGGATTGGCCAAAGAGCAATCTCTTCTCCTCCATTCTCCTCTTGGGATTTTGGGCACGCACGCACACGCTCCCAGTATGACTTTCTTTCTTTCTTTTTCTTTCCTTTATTCCTCCCTCTCTCTCTCTCTTTTCCCTCTTCTTTCCTTTCTTTTTTTCTCTTTAGAATTATTTCATTTTATTGGAGTTGGCAGGTGACATGGTGGTTAAGGGCTCTGGACTCCCACATGGTCGACCACGGTTCGATTCTCAGACCTGGCAGCTTTCTCTCTCTCTCTCTCTCTCTCTCTCATTCTGGTAAAATTAAGATAAATAAATATGTAAATTTAAATTTAAAAAAAATTTAAAAGAATTATTTAATTTTATTCATTTATTTATTTTAACTCAACCAGAGAGAGACACACAGAGAGGGGGGATGGGGAAGTGAGAAAGCAAGCCACCAGGTCCAGGACTCAAACCATGGTCAACCCTGTGGGAGTGTCCAGTGCCTTAACCACCACACTGCTTGCTGGCCTCCCAGTGTGATTTTTCAAGTCACTGAGAGTCTGAGACTTGAACCATGACTGGCCATGTAAGAGTCCAGCACCTTAACTACTATGTCACCTGCTGGCCATGAGTTCTGCATTTTTTAAAGAGATTTTTGCTATAGACCGTGTATACTCACTGGAGAGACAGAGAGAGACAGAGAGACAGAAAAGAGAGAAATCACCCTCCAGGAGGGATGGCCTGACTATAATCCCTTTCCCTCCATTCTTCTCTTGGAATCTTGGGCATCCACACACATGCGCTCGGTGTGAATTTAAGCCACCAGGTTGAAGACGCGAACCACGGTTGACGACATGGGAGTCCAGCAACATAACCATTACTCCCTCTGCTGGTCCCGAGGTCTGCATTGTACATGGGGAGAAACTGGAAGCTCAGAGAGGGTCAGGGATTTGTTCAAGACACGCAGCAAGTTTGAGTCTGGGGGAATTCTCTCCGCATTTGCCTCTTGTGTGGAGAAAGCCTGACTCATTCAGAAAATGGATCTGGGGGAGTCCAGCAGGTGGCTTGGTGGTTGGGGTGCTGGATTCCCACAAGGCCAACCACGGTTCAAATCCCAGACCCAGTGGCTTCCTTTCCCCCTCTCTCTCTGTCTGTCTCTCTCCAGTCAAGTTGAAAAAATAAAATCGAAGAAATACGTTTTTTGAAGAGGTTTTTGCTATAGGGCGTGCGTGCTCGCCAGAAAGAAAGAGAGAGACAGAGAGACAGAAAGGGAGAAATCACCCCCCAGGGGGCATGGCCACACCACAATCCCTTCTCCTCCATTCTCCTCTCGGGATCTTGGACACACACACACATGCGTCCGGCATGAGTTTAAGCCACCGGGTCCGGGACGCGAACCGCGGTCGACTCCATGAGAGTCCAGCGCCATAGCCATTACACCATCTGCTGGTCCCTGCAGCAGCTTTAATTTGCATGCAGCATGGCTGCAGGAGGCTGTCAGGTGACCAGGTATCTGGCTGGTAAGCTCTGTATGAGACCTGGCTGAGTGTGAGTGACTGAGACTTATGTGTGGACAGGGTGGTTATGCGTGGCTGGCTGTGGTTGCGTGTGGTCTGACCAGGTGTGGTCGCATGTGGCTGCTAAGACTTATATGTGAGGCCGGCAGGGGGCATGGTGGTTAAAGTGCTAGACTCCCACATGGCCAGCCATGGTTCAAGTCCTGGACCTGGCGGCTTGCTTTCTCACTTTCTCTCTGTCTCTGTATCTCTGTGGTCAAATTAATACTAATAAAAATTATACTAAAATAAATAATTATTTAAAAATAATAATAAAATAAAATTGAATAAATAATTATTTAAAAATAAAAAAAGGAGGACCAGCAAGTGGTAGAATGGTTATGTCATTGGACTCCCACATAGTCAACCATGGTTCGAGTCCTGGACCCAGCAACTTAAAACTCACGCTGGAGCATGTGCATGCGTGCCCAAGATCCCGGGAGGAGAATGGAGGAGAAGGGATTGCGGCGTGGCCATCCCCCTGGGGGGTGATTTCTCGCTTTCTATCTCTCTGGTGAGTGTACGGAGTCCCAGACTGGGTGGCTTTTTGCCCTATAGCAAAAAAAATCTCTCTTAAAAACAAAATAGTAAATTGGTGACAGCAGGTGGTGTAGTGGTTAAAAGTGCTAGACTCCCACGTGGCTGACCATGGTTCAAGTCCCAGACGTGACAGTTTGCTTTCTCACTTTCCCTTGTTCCATCTCTCTCTGGTCAAATTAAAATAAATAAATAAAGTTAAGTAAAATGGTTCTTTAAAAATTAAAAAATAGGGTCAGCAGGTGGCATGGTAGCTAAGGGCACTGGATTCCGACATGGCCAACTGCAGTTTGAATCCCGGACCTGGCAGTATGCTTTCTCACTTTCCCTCTCTCTCTCTCTTGCTCTGTCCCTCTCTGGTCAAATTAAAAAAATAAATAAATAAATAAAGTTAAATAAAAGAATTCTTTTTTTTCTTTTAAATTATTTTATTTATTTACTTACTTTAATTTGACCAGAAAGGGACACAGTGAGAGAGAGAAAGAGAGAAAAGGAAAGTGAGAAAGCAAGCTGCCAGGTCCGGGACTCAAACCGTGGTTAGCCATGTGGGAATCCAGCGCCCTTAACCACCATGCCACCTGCCAGACTCAAACATAATTCTTTAGGGACCAGCAGTTGGCATAATGGCTATGTTGCTG
>NW_006159676.1:910610-911587 GCF_000334495.1 Tupaia belangeri chinensis | reverse complement strand
AAGTGCACGTGCCCTATAGCAAAAAAAAAAAAAAAAAGCCTCTCAAAAAAAATTCTTTAAAAAGTCCATTTTTTTTTAAATGTAAAAATAATAAATAAATACAATCGAACAAATTATTCTTTAAAAAAAGAAAAAGACTTGCAGGCAGCCCTGTGAGAGCACATGTGAGACCATAGAGCTGTTAGTGTGGCTGGGTGTGATTGTGGGTTAGTGGTTGTTGTGGCATGTGTCTGGTGTGTCCGTGTGTCACCTTGGGGGGTGCACAGAGGCACTTTGGGGACCCCTCTCCACCCCTGAGACTCAGGCGCCCAGGAGGGGCCAGTTCCCTTCTCCAGGCCTATCCCACTGGCAGCCAGGTCCCAGTCTGCAGGACAGAGAAGGGAGTCAGGGCTGGGTGGGGGTCTTGCCCAATCCCAGGGCAGGCCTATAAATAGCCCTTTGAGTATGGTAGATTCCCAGGCAAGGTTGTCTCATTCAAACCCCCAGCAACAGGCCGCCCCTGGGCCCCAGGCCAGCCCCTCTAAGCTCAGCCCTGGCGCTGGCCAGGGGGATTGAGGGTGGGGGGTGGGGAGGAAGCAGAGGATTGGCAGTAGTCCGGGATCTGGGGTCAGCTCAGCTCTGCAGCTACACACCCGGACTCCCACCAAGTCCCTAACCTTGCCACGCAACCTCGGACAGGCATTCCCATCTCCTCGAGCCTCAGTTTCCCCAGAAGCCCCTAGAACAAGTAGCAACAGGAGACCAACCCCTGCCGTACATTAGCTTTATTATTATTATTATTATTTTTTTTTTGGAGAGATTTTCACTGTAGGGCGCGTGCGCTCGCCAGACAGACAGAGAGAGACATAGAGACAGAAAGCGAGAAATCACCCCCCAGAGGGGATGGTTATGCCGCAATCCCCTCTCCTCCATTCTCCTCTCGGGATCTTGGGCACGCACGCACACGCGCCCGGCATGAGTTTTAAGCCACCGGGGCC
>NW_006159676.1:906608-910409 GCF_000334495.1 Tupaia belangeri chinensis | reverse complement strand
ACCCCCCAAAAAAAAAAAAAAAAAAAAAATATTGCAGGCCAGGGACCCGCAGGTTGCGTGGTGGTTAAGGCAATTGGACACCCAAGTGGCTGACCACGGTTCGAGTCCTAGACCTGGCAACTTGCTTTCTCACTTTTCTTCTCACTCTCTGTTTCTCTCTGGTCAACGTCAAACTAATAAATAAATAAATAAAAATAACGACAATGAATAAAATGACATAAAATCGTTCTTTTTTTCTTAAAGAATGATTTTATTTAGCTTTATTTATTTATTTTAATTTGACCAGAGACAGAGTAAGAGAGAGAGAGACAGAGAGAGAGAAAGTGAGAAAGCAAGCCACCAGGTCTGGGACTCGAACTGCAACCGGTCATGTAGGAGTCCAGTGCCCTTAACCACTACACCACTTTTTGGCCCCTTCACGTTCCATTTCATCCTCCTGGGTGAGGACTGTTAATTATCCTGATTTTTAAAAAAATATATTTGTTCAGCTATTTATTTGTTGTGATTTTCAAGCTACCAGGTCCAGACCTTGAACCACCATCGGCCATGCAGAATCCAGCACCTTAACCACCATGCCATCTGCTGGCCCCAGTGATCTTCACTTTACATGGGGAAACTGAGGTATGGAAGGACAAGCTGGCTCACCCAGAGTCACACCATGTCAAGTGGCGGGGAGGGGATCTGAACCCTGGACCTGTCGGGGCTGAGCTGTTCTGTTACCTTTGCATGACCACTGGGCGACTCTTCTCTGCTGCCGTCACACACCCCCCCTCCCCGCCACACACTAAACACAAGCTTTGCAGATCAGGGCCACATGCAGTTTGAATGCTGGTGACACGGCTGCCACCTGCAGACACTCCCATTAGCTGTGTGTTGACCGACCCTCTCCCCTGTGATGTGGAGTATGACACTTAAGCACAGCCACCTACTGCCTTAGGTTGGCCCCACCGCCATCCTTCTTGGCTAACTCACAAACACAATATTATTATTATTTTTTTTTTAAGAATTATTGATGTGGCAGTTAGCATAATGGCTATGTCACTGGACTCCCATGTAGTTGACCACAGTTCGAGTCCCAAACCCGGTGACTTAAACTCACGCTGGGCGCGTGTGCGTGCATGCCCAAGATCCCAAGAGGAGAATGGAGAAGAAGGGATTGCGGCGTGGCCATCCCCCCTGGGGGGTCATTTCTCGCTTTCTGTCTCTCTGTCTTTCTGGCGAGTGCATGTGCCCTATAGCAAAAACCTCTCCAATAAATAAATAAATAGAATTAAAAATAAATAAATTTAGGTAAAATAATTCTTTTTTTAAACTTTTAAATTTATCTTTATCCATTTATTTATTTATTTTTATTTGACCATAGAGGGATAGAGTGAGAAAGTGAGAAAGCAAGCTGCCAGGTCTGGGACTCGAACCGAGGTCAGCCATGTGGGAGTCCAGCACCTTTAACCACCACGCCACCTGCCGGCCCTTAGGTAAAATAATTCTAAAGAAGAGATTGAGTATCCTGGGGCTTGCAGGAGGCATGGTGGTTAACAGCGCTGGATTCCCACATGGCCGACTGAGGTTCGAGTCTCAAACCTGGCAGCCTGATTTCTCACTTCCTTTTTCTCTTTCTGTCTCTCCCTGGCCGAATTAAATAATAATAATAACAATAATAATAACAATAAATGGAAACAAATGAATAATTCAAAAAAACAAGAAGATTGGGAATCTCTGGGCTGGCCCAGTAGCCCAGTGGTTGAGTGAACTAACTCCCACATGGCCCACCTAGGTTTGAATCCTGGCCCCAGAGGCTTACAAAACCTCTCTGCCATGGGGCTGGCAGGTGGTGTGGTGGTTGAGGGTGCTGGATTCCCATATGGCTGACGGCGGTTCGAGTCCTGGACCCGGTGGTTTTGCAGCTTGCTTTCTCACTTTCCCTTTCTCTATCTCTCTCTGGTCAAATTTAAAAATAATGATAACAAATGAAATTAAATAAATAAATATTAAAAAAAATAAATAAAACAAAACAAAAAAACCCCTCTCTGCCTCTTTATAATTAGCATAAGTGCCCTCTGTAAACTAAAACAAAAAGGGCCAGGAGACAAGCCAATGGCATAGTGGTTAAGGCGTTGGACTCCCACATGGCTGACTGCGATTCGAACCCCAGATTTGGTGGCTTGAAACTCAGGCTGGGCGTGTGTCTGTGTGTTCCCCAAATCCCGAGAGGTGAACGGAGGAGAAGGGATTATGGTGTGGTCATCCCTCCAGGAGGGTAATTCTCACTTTCTCTCTCTGTCTCTCTGTCTCTCCGGAGAGCACACATGCCCTATAGCAAAAATCTCGCTCTCTAAAAAATAAATAAATGAAAAAGGGCCAACTAGTGGCTTAGTGGTTAAGATCCCTGGATCCTACATAGCTAATGGCAGTTCAAGTCCTGGACCCGACAGTTTGACTAACATGATAGGCGCTAGTGTGTGCATTTCTCCAAAATCCCAAGAGAAGAACGGAGAAGAAGGGATTGCGGCAAGTCTGTACTCCCTGGAGGGTACTTTCTCTCTGTCTCTGTCTCTCTCAAGTTAAAAAAAAATGATCTGGGTCTCTAGGCAGACATGCCTATGCTCCTGACCAAAGCAAAAACATTTCTGAGACCAGAGTCCCTGATCCCAGGGCCAGCAGGCGGCGTGGTGGTTAAGGGTACTGGACTCCCACCAGACAGACAGAAAGAGACAGAGAGACAGAAAGCGAGAAATCACCCCCCAGGGAGGATGGCCACGGCGCAATCCCTTCTCCATTCTCCTCTTGGGATTTTGGGCACGCACGCACATGCACCCGGCGTGAATTTAAGCCACCGGGTCCGGGACTCGAACCATGGTCGACTACATGGAAGTCCAGCGACATAGCCATTATGCTAACTACTGGTCCTGTGGCAGCTTGCTTTCTCACTTTCTCTCTCTCTCTCTCTCTTTCTCCCTCTCACATTCTGTCCCTCTCTGATAAAAAATTAAAATAAATAAACAAATAAATAAAGTTAAATTTTTAAAAATTCTAAAAAAGAAATGATTAAAAAAAAAAAAGAGTCTCTGATCCCTAGCTGTGCACCATAAATGCCAATGGCACAAAGATGAATTAATGAATGAATCACTCATGTGGTGCAAGGGCTTGCTTCTTCTTCTTTTTTTTTTTTTTCTGAAGAGGTTTTTGCTATAGGGCACGTGTGCTCACCAGACAGACAGAGAGAGACAGAGAGACAGAAAGCGAGAAATCACCCCCCAGGGGGGATGGCCACGCCGCAATCCCTTCTCCTCCATTCTCCCCTTGGGATCTTGGGCACGTGCGCACATGCGCCTGGCGTGAATTTTAAGCAGCTGGGTCCGGGACGTGAACTGTGGTCGATTACATGGGAGTCCAGCGACATAGCCATTATGCTAACTGCTGGTCCCTGCAAGGGCTTCTTCGGACTCTGTGTGTCTTACCAGTTCTGTGACCATGGAGTCTTCTTACCGTCTTTGGGTCTCAGTTTCCCCCCTTATAAATGGAGTAAAACAGGGACCAATGGGGACCAGCAGATGGCCTAATGGTTACGTTGCTGGACTCCCATGTAGTCGACCGAGGTTCGAGTCCCAAACCCGGTGACTTAAACTCACACCAGGCACGTGTGCGTGTGTGCCCAAAATCTTGAGAGGAGAATGGAGGAGAAGGGATTGCGGCGTGGCCATACACCCTGGGGGGTGATTTCTCGTTTTCTGTCTCTCTGTCTCTCTTTGTCTTTCTGGCGAGCGCATGCACCCTATAGCAAAAACCTCTCCGAAAAAAAAG
>NW_006159676.1:906148-906509 GCF_000334495.1 Tupaia belangeri chinensis | reverse complement strand
ACTCATGCCGGGCGCGTGTGCGTGCGTGCCCAAGATCCTGAGAGGAGAACAGAGGAGAAGGGATTGCGGCGTGACTATCCCCCCTGGGGGGTGATTTCTCGCTTTCTGTCTCTCTGTCTGTCTCTGTCTTTCTGGTGAGCGCACGCGCCCTATAGCAAAAACCTCTCCAAAAACAAACAAACAAACAAAAAACAAACAAACAAACAAAAAAGCAAAAGCAAAACAAAACAACAATAACAAAGAAAAGAAAAAAACAGGAACCAACAGATGGTGAAATGGCTACGTAGCTGGACTCCCACATGGCTGACCACAGTTCAAGTCCTGGACCCCGTGGCTTTGAACACAACAGGTGGGGGGGCGG
>NW_006159676.1:902505-906017 GCF_000334495.1 Tupaia belangeri chinensis | reverse complement strand
ACCTAACAAAAAAAAAAAAAAAAAAAAGAAAGAAAGAAAAAAGAAAAAAGAGGGGGTAAAACAGTCATTGTAGCTAGGCTGGAGCATGAACCTGGAGAGTCAAGCAGACCAGGTTCGAGCCCCACCTCTGCCCTTCCGCTCTGCGCGATCTTGCTAGGAAGTGACTTCGCTGCCCTAGGGCTCAGTTTTTCCACCTGTAAAATGGGACAGAACCCATCATGAGTCGTGTTGGGGACAGCATAGATGGAAATCACGTGCATTATCCTCCAGGGTGGGGTGAGTGTTCGAAAAGTTGGGGGGGAGGTGGGTTTTAGTGAAGGGGAGCCTCCTCCTTCCAGCAGCAGCGGCCTCCGGCTGGCGAGGCGCATGCGCAGAGCAGCCCCGCGGCCCCTTTATAAGCGCTGAGGCGGCGCTGGGGCGAGCGGAGCGCAGGGCGCAGGGCCTGGAGCCGGCGGGGAGCGGGCCGAGTCGGAGCGTCCTTTGTGCCAGGCGGCCGCCCAGGGATGCGTCCGAGCTAAGAACCAGGTGGGGGGGTTCCGCCGTCGGCAGGGGGCCGCGTTGGGGAAGAAGACTTCGGATTTAGAGCCAGCCCGGAATTGGAGAGGGAGCCTGGGATCGGGGAGAACCCCCCAGAATGGGGAGGGGGCGGGATGGGGGAGGGGAGCCCGGGGTCAGGGACAGAGCGCAAACTGGGGGTGGGAGGTGATTGGGAATGTCAGAAGGACATGCATTTGGGGGGACGATGGTCGGGGGGGGGGAAATGCGGAGGCAACCCCCCATGGTGGGAAGGGGACTGAGCTGGGGGTGGGTCTCAGGATTGGGGAGAGGGGAGGAAGGGAACCAGGGCTAGGGAAGGGTCGCCCCGAGTTTGGAGTCAAGAGAAAGACATCCAGATGTTGAATGGGGGGGACTCCCGAACGGGGCATCCTCGTGTCTAGGCTGAGACACCCCAGGATTTGAAGTGGGGATTCCCAGTTTGCAGAGGAAGGGAGGATTCCCAGCTGGACTGCAGTGGGGAGGGGGCCCCCCAGATCAGCTTGAGCCCAATGGAAGGGGGTCTACCTGGTTCTGACTGCATGGCCACGGGAAAGGGGCGCCCTGCCATCTGCTTTAGGGCCAGGTCCTGTCACCACGTCCTGACTCAGGGACGAGGCTGTTGGGGGGGGGGAGATGCCAAGATAGTCCCCTATTCTTTCAGATCTGGAGTTGGGGGTGCTGTCTTTTCCCAGGGAGCATACTGCGTGTCCCAGACAAATGCTGAGTGGGGACCCCCTAAGGTCCCCACTTATGGATAAGATGAGGGATACCAGCGTAGAAAAGGGGGTTCACCCCAGCACTTGCCCATGTTCACAGCCCAGGACGGACCCTTGTCTCATCCCCCCCCCCACTTCCTTTCCATCTGTGCGTCGAAATGCATACGGAAACCCTGGCTTGGTTTGGGGTGCAAGCACTGAGACTAGGGGGGCTGGGACCCCAGCCCCTGCCAGAGCAACCCCCATCCCTATCGTGGCTGGCGTGGGGCTTTGTTCCTCTTGGCAGTGTCGATGGGAAACAGCCAGGCAGGGGGTGAGGGTTGGCCTTGAGCCCCAGCAGGGACACGGGGGTGGAGTGGGGAGGGATCAGTGGGTGCTCTGTGGGACCCTAAAACCCAACAGCTTCCTTGGCTCTCGTGGTCACCCCAAATGGAAGTCCCCTCCCCTCCCTGAGGTGAAGGCTTTGTGTGTGTGTGTGTGTGTCTGTCTGTCTGTCTGTCCTCAGCAAGCGGGGAATGGAGGGGTGTGCCCAGAGGTTCTGGGGGGTCCCCTGTGCTTCTGCTGTGACTGCGGTGTGTCTTTGTCAGAAAACTTGTGCTGGAGGCCACGTCACCAGGTGACAAAATACTATGTCCCTTGGTCAGTCACCAAGGCCACCTTTCTGCACCCCATCTGGTGGCCTCCGTGTGAGTGGGATGGGGAGCTGTGTTGGAGTCACAGAGGGGTGTAGGGGGACCCCCCCGAGACTATGGGTGTGTGTCTTTGTGCAGAAGCTAGGCTTCTTGTAAGTGTTCCGATCGCCTTTCTTTGTTAAGTGTCACTGTGACTCTGTGTGTGTGTGTGTGTGTGTGTGTATCTTCGGGGTCCGTGTCTGGGGTGTGTGGCTGTCTATCTTGTGTGTATGACAAGGATCCTGTCTGTGTAATTGGCGGTGTGGACTCTGAGCGTGGGGGTGTGGGATGGGGTCTGTGTGCGGAGTTAAGGAGCCGATGGAGGGTGGGGCGAGGTTGGGGTTGAGGTCCCCAACTTGCAGCGTCTGATGATTTCTGGAGCCCGGGGAGCCCGGCTTCCTTTCTCCTCCAAGGGGCTCCACACGTACACCCATGCACACAAACACACCCCGACTCTCCAACCAGAAACCCACACGTGTGTGCACAGCCACAGCGGAGGGGCGCTCAGACCCGCACGTCCAGAAATCGTCCGGGTTCCCATATGCTCCGTGTGCTGGAGACCCACGCGTCACCAGGTGCAACGGTCTGCCCACCCTTGTCCACACTCGGTCACACACACACAAAAACACCCGCTGGCAAACTCACCCTCACTCAGCACCCACCGAGGCAGGCGGTGGGAGTGAGGCTGGGGAGAGACACACACACACACACACACTCACACTCACGCTGATCTGGGCCGCCCCTCCCCCAGCGCCCCACAGGCCCCTATTTACATATGCATGAGCCTCATGCATTATTCATGAGGGGACGGGCCCCAGACAGCTGTGTAAACGCTCACCTCTGGCGGCCCTGGAGAAGAGGTATTTTAAGAGAAGGGTGTGGGTGAGTGAGAGTGAAAGTGGAAGGGCGTGGGAGGGTGTGTGTGTTGGGGGGGAGGGGAGGGTGTGCACCTGAAACTGTCTGTCACCCATATTGGACCACCTCGGTATATTTTTAGCGTGAACACGAGGCTTTCTGTACCAGGAGCTGCTTTTAAATTTAACATTCCGAAGACTTTACAAGCCTTCGTTTTTTTCTTCCTTCCTAGAGCCCGATGAGGGGCTCGCTCGAAGGTCCCCACGGTTCCAATGGGGAGATGGAGGCACAGAGAGATGAAGACACTTGCTTAGGGTCACACAGCATTGGAAGGAACAGAGACAGGGCTTGGAGCCAGGTCGTCTGGATGGAGTCTGAGTTTTTTTTCTTTTTTTTAAGCTCTTTTTTATTTTTATTTTTTTTCCAAAGAATTATTTATTTAGTTAATTCATTTGTTATTATAATTATCATTTTTAATTTCACCAGAGAGAGAGAGAGAAAGAGAAAGTGAGAAAGCAAACCGCCAGGTCCGGGACTCGAACCATGGTCGGCCACCACGCCACTTGCTGGCCCCGGAGCCTGAGCTCTTAACCATGCAGAATGTGTGTGCGAGAGACACTTCTCTATCCTCATCCCCGATCCAGGCTCTGCTCGAGCAAGCATAACCTGAACCCCTACCCCACTCTCTAATACCTGGCCCTGTTTGGAGTAGCCATCACGGGCCACTGGAGTG
>NW_006159676.1:899713-902490 GCF_000334495.1 Tupaia belangeri chinensis | reverse complement strand
GGGGGCCACTGGGGGGGGGGGGGGGCGGGGGGGGTGCCAGAAATGAAGACAGCCAGGAAGGTAGTCAGAAGTTGCCGAAGTCCTAAGTTGGGAGTCAGGGACTATCAGACCAGGGTCTGGCTCCGTCGCTTGCTCTGCTGTGCAGCCTTAGACAAACTGCTAGCCCTCTCTGGGCCCTCTGCTCTCCGCGTAAGCAGGCCGGAGGGAGGGACAAACCAGGTGGGCAGTGTCCCGCCGCTGCCTTTCAGACTTCAGCACCACGGACAGGTCCCGGGCCGCCCTCCCCACGGGGCCTCTCAGAGCTGGGAGAGCTCCGAGCAAAAGGTCGCGAGACTGGACTCCAACCACGCCCGCTCCTCAGGGCTATTATTCTGCAGGGGTGACGTGCAAATCTGGGTTTGAAGAGGATCCGCTCATGTCCTCTTTGTCCTCCCCTCCCCAGCCCCGAGCCCCGTGGAGGGGAGTCCCCGGGGGGGGGAGGTTTTGGAGAGAGAAGCCACTTCGAAGCCACTTCCCTGAGATTCCTAAGTCCCTGAGAGACTGAGAGGTCTGAAAGGGCACCATCGAGCTCTCGTGCAAGGAATAAGTCGGTGTGCAATCATTGTCCACTGGAGGGGCCGGCAGGTGGTGTGGTGCTTAGAGGCGCTGGATTGCCACATGGCTGACCGCAGTTCGAGTCCTGGACCTGGCAGCTTGCTTTCTCACATTCCCTTTCCCTCTCTCTCTCTCTCTCTGTCTCTGTCTGGTCATATTAAGTAATAATAATAGCAAAAGGAGGGCCAGCAGGTGGCATGGTGGTTAAGGGCACTGGACTCCCATATGGCCGACCACGGTTCGAATCCCAGACCAGGCACCTTGCTTTCACACATTCCCTCTCTCTCTCTGTCTTTCTTTGGTCTAATTAAAATGAGTGAATAAATAAAGTTTATTATATATAAAAATAATCATAATAACCAAAGAAATTAAATAATTCTTAACAAAATAAAAATAAAATATAATCGTCCACTGGATGCCCATAAACCACAGCCCCGAAACAGGGCAGATACCCATGGCTGAAATTTCTCGGCTGGCCCAGGAGGCATCTTTGCTTAACCGTGTGAAATCAGCGGATGGGGTGGGCTGGGGTGAAGTCCCTTCCTCCAGCTGGGAATTGGCAGCCTTTCAAAAATCCCAGAAACTAAGAATAGAACCTTGGTAACAACCGGAGTCTGGAATTGAAGCTGAGAATCGTGTCAGTCAGCAAACCCGGATGAAAGGCGGGCTTGGAGGCCCGTCTGCTGTCTGGATTGGGGACCCAGGGAGGACTGAGACTAGCTGCTGCCTTTTGTAGGGGGAAGGAGGCAAGCTTGAGAAAAGGGATTTGGGGGCCAGCAGGCGGCGTGGTGGTTAAGGCGCTGGACTCCCACATGGGCGACCATGGTTTGAGTCCTGGACCTGGCAGCTTGCTTTTTCACTTTCTCTCTCTCTTTCTATGTCTCTCTCTGGTGAATGCACATGCCTTATAACAAACTTAAAAATAAATAAATAAATAAATAAATAAATCATTTTAAAATAAAAAAAGAAAAATGGGATTTTTGAGCTATTGTTTCATTTTGTATAGTTTTTGCCATAAGATGCATGCATGCACTTGCCACAGTTAAAGTGAGACATCACCCCTCCGCCCCAGGGGGATGGCTGTGTTGCAATCCCCTTTCCTCCATTCTCCTCTTTATTCTTGGCTATGTGGGAGTCCACTGCCTTAACCACTATGCCTCTAGCTGGTCCCCATTTTATATATTTTCACTTATGTCCTATCGATTTTTTTGGAGAGGTTTTTTTTTTTTTTTTTTTTGCTATAGGGCACGTACGCTCGCCAGAAAGACAGAGAGAGACAGAGAGACAGAAAGCGAGAAATCATCCCCCAGGGGGGGTGGCCACGCCACAATCCCTTCTCCTCCATTCTCCTCTCGGGATCTTGGGCACGCACACACATGCGCCCGGTGTGAGTTTAAGCCACCAGATCCGGGACTCGAACCACGGTCGACTACGTGGGAGTCCAGCGACATAGCCATGATGCTAACTGCTGGTCCCTGTCTTATTGATTTCTTCCACCCACCTGGTGTTATTCCCATCTTCGGCTGAATTCCAAGGAAGGAACCCAACCCACGTGCTCCATACCTCCTCCCTGTGTACCCAGCACCCTGAGGCCCAGAGAGGGCTAGCAGCTTGCCTCAGGCTGTACAGTTGGGCAGAGGTTGAGACCAGGTGATGGGCTGGTACCAGGAAAAACGTGAGACACAGAGAAGTTAAGCTACTTGCTCAAGGTCACACAGCAGGGAATGAAGAGAATGTTTACTCCAGATCTGAATCACTCCAGCCCCCATGTTTCTGACCACAAGCCTCACTGCTTGGATCCATTTTTTTTTCTTAATTCATGATAGAGCACACGAGAGAGAGAGAGACAGTCTCCACAGGGCTTGGTCATGACACAATCTCCTTCTTCCAGCCCTTCTGCCTAGCAAATCCTAGGGCACTCAAACACACATCTGACATGTTTCAGATGGATGTGGCCAAGGATTCGAACCAAGATCACCATGGGGGATCTGGTTTTTCTCTCCCATCTTTTTTTCTTTTCTTTTCTTTTTCTTTTTCTTTTTTCTTTTTTTAAGAATTATTTAATTTAATTTTTTAAATTTACTCATTCATTTATTTTACTTCGACCAGAGAGAGAGAGAGAGAGAGAGAGAGAGAGAGAGAGAGAGAGAAAGCTCACACGTACAAGACTTGAACACCGGCCA
>NW_006159676.1:898551-899259 GCF_000334495.1 Tupaia belangeri chinensis | reverse complement strand
TTAAAAAAAAAAAAGAATATTTATTTGGGAGCCAGGAGATGATGTGGTGGTTAAGGCACTAGACTCCTCCAGGGCCGACCATGGGTTGAGTCCTGGACCTGGTGACTTGCTTTTTCTCTCTCTCTGGTCAAATATTAAAATATAAATAAATAAATAAATAAAATAGATAAGTAAGTACAGCAAGGTATTTTAACTCTGTTTACTATTTTTTTAAACATTTATCTTTATTTACTTAGACAGCATTTTTTCTTTTTCTTTTTTTTTGGAGAGGTTTTCACTATAGAGCGTGTGCGCATACCCGACAGAGAAGAGACAGAGAGACAGAAAGCGAGAAATCACTCCTCAGGGGGGATGGCCACGCCACAATCCCTTCTCCTCCATTCTCCTCTTGGAATCTTGGGCACGCACGCACATGCACCCGGCCTGAGTTTTAAGCCACCGAGTCTGGGACGCGAACCACGGTCGACTACGTGGGAGTCCAACGACATAGCCATGACGGTAACTGCTGGTTCCCAACTCTGTTTACTATTACCAGAGAGAGAGAGAGGGATTGTGAGAAAGCAAGTTACCAGGTCTGGGACTCCAACCACAATCGGCCATGTGGGAGTCCAGTGCCTTAACCTCCATGCCACCTGCTGGTCCCTGGCCCTTTTTTTTTTTATTAAGGTTGCTAGACTGTGAATGCACTCACCAGAGAGACAGAGAGAC
>NW_006159676.1:891912-898170 GCF_000334495.1 Tupaia belangeri chinensis | reverse complement strand
GGGGGTGATTTCTCGCTTTCTGTCTTTCTGTCTCTCTGTCTCTGTCTGGTGAGCACATGCGCCCTATAGCAAAAAATAAAAAAATAAATACAATTAAATAAATAATAATTTTAAAAAAAAAATTTATTTATTTGTATTTATTATTTTTAACATTTGACCAGAGAGAGAAAGAGAAAGTGAGAAAGCAAACTGCCAGGTCCAGGACTCGAACCATGGTCAGCCATGTGGCAATCCAGTGCCTTAACCACCACACCACCTACCAGCTCCAGGATCCATCCAGCTTCTTTCCCCTGGACTGGACAAGGATCTGGTTTCTCTTGCGAAGTGCATTACAACTGGGTCATAGAGCCCATCTCCACCTCGTGGAGTCTGATGTCAGGTTGCCCTGGGTTCGAATCCCGCCTCGGTCTTTGGTTTTTCACTCTGTGACCTTGAAAGATGCACTCGCTTCTTTGAGCGCCTGATCTCTAAGGCAGGAGGATAGGGTTCTTCTGAGCTAAATATCTGAGTGCACGAGGCTGTGGTTCACCCCACCATCCCTCCCTCTCCATTTCGTTCCAGGTCCAGGATGGGGGCCTTGTCTGTCTGGGCCTCGGGCCTCCTCATGTTCCAGCTGCTACTCTTTGTGGTTGGAGAACAGGGTAAGTTGGCTGGTGGGAAGGGACAGGTTGGGATCTGCAGGACTGACCAGACGGGGTAGCTTTTGATTTCTAGAGCCTTCTCCTGCTGGTCTCCTGGTCTGGTCTAGAGAATAAAATAAGAATAGATGAAAAAGGTCTTTGAACAGTCAAAAGGGAACAAGATACCTGAGAGGTTATTTTTAGTCGGTCCCGGCAGAAGCTAGAGGTTTCCGCCTTTCACCGTTTTGCTGAGATGATCTGAAGAGCCGGAGAGAGAAAAATGAGAATAGTGCAGAGGTTGATTAGTGATGTCTGCCAAGGGCAGGGCAAGGAAAATAAGGCTGGATATGCCATGCCCAGCAGCGTCTCCCCAAAGGTGGGTCAAGAGTCCAGGTGTTAGCAATCCCGTTCTGATTTTCTAGGTTATGGTTGGAAGTACAATGACCTCTCTGAGCTTCAGTTTCCTCAACTCCCCCCAAAGAGAATGAGACATCACTCTCTCTATAGATAGTTACAAAAGTCAAATGAGCTGACTGCTTTGAGGTATCTGTTATAAAGAAGATATCTGGGGCACCAGCAGTTAGCACAATGGCTATGTCGCTGGACTCCCATGTAGTCAGCTGCGGTTCGAGTCCCGGACCCGGTGGCTTAAACTCACACCGGGCGCATGTGCATGCGTGCCCAAGATCCCAAGAGGAGAATGGAGGAGAAGGGATTGTGGTGTGGCCACCTCTCCTGGGGAGTGATTTCTCACTTTCCCTCTCATTATCTCCATCCCTTTCTCTCTCCAGGGAGCGCACATACTCTAAGAAAAAAAAATCTCTTTAAATAAAGAAATAAATAAAAATACCCCACAACATGCTCAGGATGCTGGCTGGCTGGGACAGGGAGTGGATTACAACATGAAGAACCTGTTAGGGGGACCAGCAGTTAGCATAATGGCTATGTCGCTGGACTCCCACGTAGTCGACCGCGGTTTGAGTCCCGGACCCAGTGGCTTAAACTCACGCCGGGTGCGTGTGCGTGCGTGCCCAAGATCCCGAGAGGAGAATGGAGGAGAAGGGATTGCAGTGTGGCCATCCCCCCTGGGGGTGATTTCTCGCTTTCTGTCTCTCTATCTCTCTCTGTCTGTCTGGCAAGTGCTTGCGCCCTATAGCAAACAAAACAAAACAAAACAAAACAAAAAAATCTTCTCCAAACAAAAAGGAAAAAAAAAAAAAAAGAACCTGTTACGGATGTCTTTCTCTCTCTCCCCTCATCTCTGTCTCATAGAAGAAATAAACAAACTTTATTTATTTACTATTTATTTAGGAGAGGTTTGTTTTTGTTTTTGTTTTTCTTTTGCGATAGGCGCATATTCTTGCCAGAGAGACAGAGAGACAGAAAGCGAGAAATTACCCCCCGGGGGGATGGCCACCCCGCAATCCCTTCTCCATTCTCCTCTCGGGATCTTGGGCACGCACGCACACGCTCCCAGTGTGAGTTTAACCTGCCAGGTCCGGGATTCAAACTGTGGTCGACTACATGGGAGTCCAGTGACGTAACTGTTACGCCACCTGCTAGTCCCAATAAACTTTATTTTTTAAGTGTTTTTTGTTTGTTTGTTTTTTGTTTTTGCTTTAGGGCATGTGCGCTCATTGGAGACAGAGAGAGGGGAAAAGCGAGAAATCACCCCCCCAAGGGGGATGAACTTGCCTCCATTCCTTCTCCTCCATTCTCCTCTATGGATTTGGGCTCACGTGCACACACACCTGCTGTGATTTTCAAGCCTCCTGGTCCAGGACCGAAATCAAAAAGTAGGTTAAATGGGGTCAGCGTCTTGACCCAATAAACTTTGTATATTTTTTTTTTTTTTTTTTGCAGAGAGGTTTTTGCTATAGGTTGCGTGCATTTACTAGAAAGACAGAGAGAGACCGAGAGATAGAAAGTGAGAAATCACCCCCCCCAGGGGGTATGGCCACGCCACAATCCCTTCTCCTCCAATCTCCTCTCGGGATCCTGGGCACGCACACACACGCGCCTGGCGTGAGTTTAAACCACCGGGTCTGGGACGCGAACCGCGGCTGACTACATGGGAGTCCAGCGACATAGCCATGACGCTAACTGCTGGTCCCTATTTCTTTTTTTAAAGACACTCCACAAGGCCAGTCAGTGGTGTGGTGGTTAACATGACTGGATCCCACATGGTCGACTGCATGATTCATGTCCCAGACCCGACAGCTTGAAAAACATGCCAGGCCCATGTGCGTGAATGCTCAAAATCTCAAGAGAAGGAGAAATAGAGAAGGGATTGTGGCATGACCGTGTCCTATGAGGGGTGCTTTCTCACTTTTTCTCCTTCTCTCTTTCTCTGTCTCTCTGCAATGAGTGCATCCTCTAGCCAATTTTAAAAAGAGAGGGCCGGCAAGTGGCATGGTGAGTGAGGGTGCTGGACTCACACATGACCGACCATGGTTCGAGTCCTGCACCTGGCAGCTTGCTTTCTTACTTTCCCTTTCTGTCTCTTTCCTCTCTGGTCAAATTAAAATAAATAAATAAAGTTAAATAAAATAAATCTTGTTTTATTATTTAACTTTATTTGTTTATTATTATTATTACTATTATTTTAATTTGACCAGAGAGGGACACAGAGAGAGAGAGAGAGAAAGTGAGAAAGCAAGCCAGTAGGTCCAAGACTTGAACTGCAGTCAGCCATATGGGGGTCCAGTGCCCTTAACCACCATGCCACCTGCTGACCCCAAATAAAGTAATTCTTTTTTTTTGGAGAGGTTTTTGCTATAGGGCGCATGCACTCACCAGAAAGACAGACAGAGACAGAGAGACAGAAAGTGAGAAATCACCCCCCGGGGGGATGGCCATGCCGCAATCCCTTCTCCTCCATTTTCCTCTTGGGATCTTGGGCACGCACGCACACACGCCCGGTGTGAGTTTTAAGCCACCGGGTCCGGGACTCGAACCACGGTCGACTACGTGGGAGTTCAGCGATATAGCCATTACGCTAACTGCTGGTTCCCGACCCCAAATAAAGGAATTCCTTAAAAAAAAAAAAAAATCTAAAAAAAAATTTTTTTTTTGAGAGATTTTCACTGTAGGGCGCGTGCGCTCGCCAGACAGACAGAGAGAGACAGAGAGACAGAAAGCGAGAAATCACCCCCCAGGGGGGATGGTCACGCCACAATCCCTTCTCCTCCATTCTCCTCTCGGGATCTTGGGCATGCACGCACACGCGCCCGGTGTGAGTTTTTAAGCCACCGGGTCCGGGACACGAACCGCAGTTGACTACATGGGAGTCCAGGGACATAGCCATGACGCTAACTGCTGGTTCCCTAAAAAATAATTTTTTAAAGATACTCTGCAAACACTGTTTTTGTTTTTGTTTTTACAATTATTTTAACTTAATTTATCTTTTATTTAATTTTTTTTTAATTTGACCAGAGAGAGAGAGAGAGAGAGAGAAAGTGAGAAAGCAAGCTGCCAGGTCCAGGACTCAAACCATGGTTGGCCATGTGGGAGTCCAGCGCCCTTAACCTGCACGCCACCTGCTGGGCCCTTGTATTTCCTGTGTGGGTGACTAAATCCTCCTCCCTCACTGACTATACCTGAGTTAAATGGTCCCGGCTGTCCCTCTCTGAGTGAGGCCCCCTCTCGCCTTCTCCCTGCAGGCACCCAGCACGCGGCCGCTGCAGATAAGGGGCTCCACATGCAGAAAGTGGGGTCCGGATCGGTGCGGGCCGCGCTGGCGGAGCTGGTGGCCCTCCCCTGTCTCTTCACCCTGCAGCCTCGGCCAGGTGCCACCCGCGATGCCCCTCGGATCAAGTGGACCAAGGTGCGGACTGCATCGGGCCAGCGACAGGACTTGCCCATCTTAGTGGCCAAGGACAACGTGGTGCGGGTGGCCAAGGGCTGGCAGGGACGGGTGTCGTTGCCCGCCTACCCCCGGCACCGGGCCAACGCGACACTCCTGCTGGGGCCCCTGAGAGCCAGCGACTCCGGACTCTACCGCTGCCAGGTGGTGAGAGGCATTGAGGATGAGCAGGACCTGGTGCCACTGGAGGTGACGGGTCAGTTGGGGCCAGGGGGAGGGCTGGGCCTGGAGGGGGCGGGGCTAAGCCTGAGGCCCGCCCACCTTCACTCCCTGAGGGCCTGAAGGTGGTGCAGCGGGAATACAAGGCTCTGTGATGCTAAATCCCCTTGAGAAGGTCTTGGGTTCGCATCCCGCAACCTCTTTTTTTTTTTAAATAATTATTTATTTTATTTATTCATTCATTTTATTTTAATTTGACCAGAGAAAGACACACACACACACACACACAGAGAGAGAGAGAGAGAGAGAGAGAGAGAGAGAGAGAGAGAGAGAGAGAGAGAGAGAGAGAGAGAGAGAGAGAGAGAGAGAGAGAGAGAGAGAAAGTGAGAAAGCAAGCCACCACGTCCAGGACTTGAACCATGGTTGGCCATGTGGGAGTGTCCAGCACCTTAACCACCACGCCACCTGCTGGTTCCACGACCTCCCTTTTCACCAAGGTATGCCCATGCCCCTGATCTTCAGCTTCATGAGGTGAATCCTTGCATGAAGAAGATACAGGGGTGGGGGGGGTGCCTGTATCTCTGCTGGTCTCTCTCTCTCTCTTTCTCTCTCTCTCTGTCTTTCTTTCATGGAAGAATTGAAAAAAAAAATTGAAAAAAAAGAGGATGGGACCAGCAGTTAGCATAATGGCTATGTTGCTGGAATCCCATGTAGTCGACGGCGGTTTGAGTCCCAGACCCGGTGGCTTAGAACTCACACTGGGCGCGTGTGCATGCGTGCCCAAGATCCTGAGAGGAGAATGGAGGAGAAGGGATTGCGACGTGGCCATCCCCCCGGGGGGGTGATTTCTCGCTTTCTGTCTCTCTGTCTCTCTCTGTCTTTCTGGCGAGCGCATGCGCCCTATAGCAAAAACCTCTCCAAAAAAAATAAAATAAGAGGGAGAATCAGCAGGTGACCTAGTGGTTAAGGGCACAGGGCTCCCACATGACTGACTGCGGTTCGAGTCCCAGGCCTGGTGGCTTGTGTTCTCACTTTCTCTCGCTCTGGTGAGGGCAAGTGCCTTATAGCCAAGTTTTAAAACTAATAATAATAAATAAAATGAAACAAATAATTCCATTTCCCCCCCCTCGCAGGGCATATGTGCTCACTGAAAAAGAGAGAGAGAGAGATTCAGAGAGAGAGAAAGTGAAAAATCACCCCCTCAGGAGGGATAGCCATACCATTGGGTCCAGGAAATGGCATAATGGTTATGATGCTAGACTCCCATGTGGTAGACCATGGTTCAAGTCCCGAACCCGATGTCTTAAAACTCATGCTGGGGAACCAGCAGTTAGCGTCATGGCTATGTTGCTGGACTCCCATGTAGTCAACCGTGGTTTGAGTCCCAGACCCAGTGACTTAAACTCACACCGGGCACGTGTGCATGCGTGCCCAAGATCCCGAGAGGAGAATGGAGGAGAAGGGATTGCGGCGTGGCCATCCCCCCTGGGGGATGATTTCTAGCTTTCTATCTCTTTGTCTCTTTCTGTCTTTTTGGCGAGTGCATGTGCCCTATAGCAAAAACTTCTTAAGAAAAAGAAAAAAAAAAAAAAAAAAAAAAAAACAAAGAGGGTG
>NW_006159676.1:877740-891823 GCF_000334495.1 Tupaia belangeri chinensis | reverse complement strand
CTCTGTCTTGCTGTGTCTCCCCAGCAAGTACATGAGCCCTATAGCAAACAATCTCTCTAAAAAAAAAAAAAAGTAAAAAGTTTATGTATTTATTTATTCTGAGAGAGAGCAGGATCGCACCTTTTCCCCCTTAGCTTGCTATAGGGCACATGTGCTCGCTAGAGGGACAGGGAGAGAGAGAGAGATCTGTCTCCCACTAGGGAGGAAAGACTCACTGCAGTCCTCCTTCTCCTCTCAGGGTTCTCGGTACACACACATACACACCTGGTATGTTTTGTGTTTTTTTGGACAGGTTTTGCTATAGGGCACGTGCGCTCGCCAGAAAGACAGAGAGAGACAGAGAGATAGAAAACGAGAAATCAACTCCCGGGGGAATGCCCACGCCACAATCTCTTCTCTTCCACTCTCCTCTTGGGATCTTGGGCACGCACGCCCACGCACCTGGTGTGAGTTTAAGCCGTTGGGTCCAGGACTCGAACCGCTGTCGACTACATGGGAGTTTAGCCACATAGCCATTACGCCAACTGCTGGTCCCTACACCTGGTGTTTTTCAAGCTTTCAGGTCCAGGAATCGAACTCACAGTCACCCATGTGGGATCCAACTGCCCTAACCACCAAGCCACTTACTGGCCTCTCACTGAACCCTTCTGAGCCTTAATCTCTTCCTCTGGAATAATTAGAACTCACTGTTATGTGTCCAGGGAGATGATGCTTATAAATACTTTAGGCATCGTAAATATTTGACAAATTCTATCCCATGAAGCCATTGTTATCAGTTTCATCACTTGTAAAATGAGGGCATATTTATCTCCCTCCCTATCACCTGGCACTGAGTCCATGAATATGGTATACAGCAGTGTAAGCCCGCAGGTCTGTTATTATCAGACTTGGCAAGGGCTTGAGGATCTTTTACAGAAGGGATGTCTTTTCTTTTTCTTTTTCTTTTCTCTCTCTTTTTTTTTTTTAATTTGCTATAAGGTGAGTGCATCCACTTGGAGAGACACAGAAAGAAAGAGACAGAAAGGGAAAGTGAGAAAGTACCCCCAGTGGGGATGGCCACACCGCAATCGCTTCTCCATTCTCAAGGTTTGAGGTGTGCAGGACCAGCAGTTAGCATAATGGCTATGTCGCTGGACTCCCATGTAGCCAACTATGGTTCGAGTCCCGGACCCGGTGGCTTAAACTCACGCCAGCTGCATGTGCGTGCATGCCCAAGATCCTGAGAGGAGAATGGAGGAGAAGGGATTGTGGTGTGGCCATCCCCCCTGGGTGGTGATTTCTCACTTTCTATCTCTCTGTCTCTCTCTGTCTGGCGAGCACATGCGCCCTATAGCAAAAAAAAACCAAAACTCTCAAAAAAAAAAAATATTTGAGGTGTGCACATGTGCCTGGTGTGTTTTTTTTTCTTTTTCAAAAATTATTCATTTTATTTATTATCACTTTTTAAAGAATTGTTTATTTTTATTCATCATTGTTACTATTATTTTAATTTGACCAGACAGAGATAGTGAGAGAGAGAAAGTGAGAAAGCAAGCTTCCAGGTCCAGGACTTGAACCATGGTTGGCCATGTGGGAGTCCACTGCACTTAACCACCACACCACCTGCTGGCCTCCATTATTATTATTTTTAATTTGACCAGAGAGAGACAGAAAGGGAAAGCAAGAAAGCAAACTACCAGGTCTGGGACTTGCCATAGGGCGGGCGCCACCGCGCCCCAGGTCTGGGACTTGAACCTCAGTCAACCATATGGGAATCCAGTGCCTTAACCACCCCACCACCTACTGGCCCCTTTCTTTTCTTCTCTTTTTTTTTTTTTAAGAATTATTTATTTAGTTTTGTTTATGGTTATCATTTTAAAATGTTAATTCTAGGGAACCAGCAGTTAGTGTAATGGCTATGTCGCTGGACTCCCACGTAATCGACCGCGGTTCGCGTCCTAGACCTGGTGGCTTAAACTCACGCCAGGCGCGTGTGCGTGCGTGCCCAAGATCCCGAGAGGAGAATGGAGGAGAAGGGATTGCGGCGTGGCCATCCCCTCTGGGGGGTGATTTCTCGCTTTCTGTCTCTATGTCTCTGTCTGTCTGGCGAGTGCACATGCCCTATAGCGAAAAACCTCTCAAAAAAAAAAAATGTTAATTCTAGAGAAACAGAGAAGGACAGAGAGAGAGAGAAAGTGAGAAAGCCAGTCTCCAAATCTGGGACTCGAACTGCAATTGGCCACGTGAGGGTCGAGCGCTTTAACCACATGCCACTGGTTGTCCCCTCTGATATATATTTTTCTTTTTTTTTTTTTTAGAGTTTTTTTTGCTATAGGGCACGTGCGGTCACCAGACAGACAGAGAGAGACAGAGACAGAAAGCGAGAAATCACCCCCCAGGTGGGATGGCCACGCTGCAATCCCTTCTCCTCCATTCTCCTCTTGGGATCTTGAGCACACACGCACACACACCCAGTGTGAGTTTAAGCCACCGGGTCCGGGACTCGAACTGCGGTCGACTACATGGGAGTCCAGCGACATAGCCATGACGCTAACTGCTGGTCCCATCCCTCTGATGTATTTCTCAAGCCATCGGGTCCGGGATTCCAACTGTGCAGTTGGCCATGTGAGATCCAGCTGCCTTAACTATCAGGCCACTGGCTGGCCCAAGCGAAGCCTGTGTTTGCGGGTCCAAGCATGTCAGCACCCCCACACTGGCTGTTCCCCCACAGGCGTGGTGTTCCATTACCGAGCAGCCCGAGATCGCTATGCCCTGACCTTCGCCGAGGCCCAGGAGGCCTGCCGTCTCAGCTCGGCCACCATCGCAGCCCCGCGACACCTGCAGGCCGCCTTCGAGGACGGCTTTGACAACTGTGACGCCGGCTGGCTCTCCGACCGCTCTGTTCGGTGAGGGGGGTACCTGGGGTGGGGCGATGGAGAGCTTACCCCCTGGGACATGAGCTTCCTTGAGGGCTCCAGGAGCACGGACCTGAGAGGGACCCACGCTTGTGTTGTCAGGTATCCTATCACCCAGTCGCGTCCTGGTTGCTATGGCGACCGTAGCAGCCAGCCCGGGGTGCGGAGCTATGGGAGGCGAGACCCGCAGGAACTCTACGATGTGTATTGCTTTGCCCGGGAGCTGGGGGGTAAGTCTGGTGTTGGCAAAAACCCACCACCCCACTTCTTCCTGAACCCCTGTTACTCTCCTCGACCTCTGTCCCTCTCCAAATCCTTCTGCAATTGTCCCGCGTCTCATCCCACTCTAAACCAGAAGCAAGACCTGGACCTAGCCCTTCTGGAGATTTCCATCCCTCTCTTGTCCCTCCTCCTCCCTGTGCCCTCCCCCCCTCCCCATGTTCTTCCTCCTCCCTGAGTCCTCCTCATCGAATCCCTCCTTCTCTCTGAAGCCTGACTTGGCCAGGGGCCTGAGTTACCGCATTTGTAAAAAGATGTTAAAGTGGGGCCAACAGATGGTATAGTCGTGGGACCAGCAGTTAGCGTAATGGCTATGTCGCTGGACTCTCACGTAGTCGACTGCGGTTCGTGTCCCGGACCCGGTGGCTTAAACTCACACCGGGCACGTGTGTGTGCGTGCCCAAGATCCCAAGAGGAGAATGGAGGAGAAGGAATTGAGGCGTGTCTATCCCCCTGAGGGGGATGACTTCTCGCTTTCTGTCTTTCTATCTCTCTGTCTAGCACATGCACCCGATAGCAAAAAAAAAAAAAACTCTCTTAAAAAAAAATCACATCGGGAGCATGTGCGTGTGTGTCCAAAATTCCAAGAAGAGAATGAGGGGGGAAGAGATTGCAGTGTGGCCATCCCCTCCTAGGGGGTGATTTCTCACTTTCCCTCTTATTGTCTCTGTCTCTCTCGTTCTCTGACAAGCACAGTACTCTAAGACAAAACCCTCTTCAAAAAACAATAAAGAGAGAGAGAGATGCTTGGGAACTAGCAGGTGGCTTGGTGGTTAAGGTGCTGGACACTCCCACATGCTCGACCACAGTTCAAGTCCTGGACCTGGTGGCTTGCTTTCTCAGCTTCCCCCTTTCTCTCTGTCTCTCTCTGGTCAAATTAAAATAAATGAAGGAATAAATAAAATTTAAAAATAATTATATTAAAAAGCAAAAAAGAGATGCCAAAGTGGTCCATGCAGTAGTGTTAGTTAAGGTAGCTGGATCTTAAACCAACAGGTGGTGTGTTTGTTTTTGTTTGTTTGGGTGTTTTTTTGGAGAGGTTTTTGCTATAGGGCGCGTGTGCTCACCAGAAAGACAGAGAGAGACAGAGAGACAGAAAGCGAGAAATCACCCCCCCGGGGGATGGCCACGCCGCAATCCCTTCTCCTCCATTCTCCTCTCGGGATCTTGGGCACACACGCACACGTGCCCGGCGTGAGTTTAAGCCACTGGGTCCAGGATTCAAACCGCGGTCGACTACATGGGTATCCAGCGACATAGCTATTATGCTAACTGCTGGTCCCGGTGGTGTGGTTTTAAAGTGCTGGATTCCCCGATGATCCAGTGCTGTTCGAGTCTGAGACCTGGTGCCTTGAAAATCATGCCGGGCACATGTGTGTGTCCAAAATCCCAAGGGGAGAATATAGGAGAAGGAATTGCAGCATGGCCATCCCCCCCTGGGGGGCGATTTCTCACTTTCCCTCTCTCTGTCTCTCTGGCAAACACACATGTCCTATGGCAAAAATCTTAGAACAAAAACAAAAACAACCAAAAAAAAAAAAAAAGAAAGAAACAACCGATTGTATGGTTCAAGTCCTGGACCCAGTGGCTTGAGAAACACGCCAGGTGTGTGTGCATGCGTGTCCAAAGTCCCATGTGGAGAAGGGAAGAGAAGTGATTTGTGGTGTGGCCATCCCCTAGGTAGGTTTTCTCTCACTTTCTCTCTCTCTCTGTCTCACTCTCTCTCACCCTCTCTGACAGGTGACACACCCAATAGCAAATTTAAAAATAAAAAGAGCCTAAAGCCCCTCTTTTTTTTTTTGTTTTTTTTTTGAGAGTATTTTTGCTATAGGGCAGGTGTGCTCACAGAAAAGACAGAGACACAGAAAACGAGATATAACCCTCCCCTAGGGGGAATGGCCACGCTGCAATCCGTGCACACACGCTCGGCAAGAGTTTAAGCTACCAGGTCCGGGAATCGAACCGCGGTCGACTAATTGCGGGTCCCGCATCAAAACCATTGTGCCATCTGCTGGTCCTGAAGCTCCCTCTTGTTAAACCCGTGTCAAGGTAACACTGATGCTCTGGGGAGCTGGATTTTCAGCTGTAGTTGTTGCAACCTCGTTCAACCTCCCCCCTTCCCCCCCAAAAACAAACCGGGTCAGATTGGGGCTGTCTGGAATAGGGATCTCCCCTTTCTCTGGCTCCAGGGGTGGGCCCCCACGGACACTTCTGATCACTTGTCCCCTCTCGCAGGGGAAGTCTTCTACGTGGGTCCAGCCCGCCGCCTGACACTGGCGGGCGCGCGTGCGCAGTGTCACCGTCAGGACGCCGTGCTGGCCTCGGTGGGACAGCTGCACCTAGCCTGGCACGAGGGCTTGGACCAGTGCGATCCGGGCTGGCTGGCCGATGGCAGCGTGCGCTACCCGATCCAGACCCCGCGCCGGCGCTGCGGGGGCCCGACCCCCGGCGTGCGCACAGTCTACCGTTTTGCCAACAGGACCGGCTTTCCCGGCCCCGCATCTCGCTTCGACGCCTACTGCTTCCGAGGTGCGTGCAGGCTGCACCCAGAGACCACGCCCCCGGGGGGTGTGCACCTTCATGACCACGCCCCCTATGGGGCGTGCGGCTTGTTAAAAGCCACGCCCCTGAGAACTCCCCTTCTAGCAGAGTCCCAACCCAAAGGAAAGACAGGTGGATCGGGGATAAGCCACGCCCCTGTGCATAGGCCACGCCCCCTGCAACACCTCTTTACCCGGGAACCCCACTTTGGGGGAAGTAGATGGCTCCAAAGGAGGCCAAGCTCTAGCGGCAGCGGGCAGGGAGGAAACACATTTTCTGAGTCCCGAGAACCCATGACACCTTTTTCTTTTTTGGAGAGGTTTTTGCTATAGGGTGCGTGCGCTTGCCAGAAAGACAGAGACAGAGAGACAGAAAGCGAGAAACCACCCCCTAGGGAGTTTGGCCACGCCGCAATCCCTTCTCCTCCATTCTCCTCTTGGGATCTTGGGCACGCACGCACACGCGCTCGGTGTGAGTTTAAGCCACTGGGTCCGGGACTCGAACCGCGGTTGACTACATGGGAGTCCAGCGATATAGCCATTACACCATCTGCTGGTCCCTGATCCCCACAACCCTTAAAGACATGCCCCAGGGTGGAGCAGTTCTTACTTGGAGGCATGCCACTAAGGAGATTGGTGAAGGATCCAACTCCTCCATTTGGCTACACCCGGGGTGGAACCAAGGATGACCCTCGCCCTCGGGGCTGGGCACAGCATTGGAAACCACAATTCTCAGCCCCAAGGAGCCAAGCCCTCTGTAAGCTACCCTCAGGGAGGTTAAAAAAAGCCACATGCAGGCGCCATCAGGTGGCATGGTGGTTGAGGCGCTGGACTCCCACATGGCCAACCACAGTTCAGATCCTAGACCCTGCAGCTTGAAACACACCGGGTGCGTGTGCGTGTGCGCCCAAATCCCGAGAGGAGAATGGAGGAGGAGGGATTGCGGCGTGGCCATCTCTCCTGGGGGGGATTTCTCACTTTTTGTTTCTCTGTCCAGCAAGCACACACACAAAAGTGAAAAAACTCAAAAGAAAACAGAAAGCCATGTCCATGGGGAGCATCTTACCCAGGGGACGAATCCCCCGCAGAAAGTCTAGTCAGACCCTTGCAAAGACCCCCCCTACGTCATGAATGTTAAATATTACCTAAGTTTACAGCCATGAGCCAAGCTGTTTCTTGACTTCCAGTTAACTGATAGGAGGCCTCAACAACAGATGTGATCATTTTGCACCTCCTTCTTTGGGGGGGGGGTCAGAAACTACTGGAAGAGACAGAGGGTCACAGATGTGGCATGCTGGGATGTGGGTAGGCTTCAAGCAGAACTTTCTGGGCATAATTTCTTCTGCTTTCTTCCTCAGCTCATCACCCCACCCCCCAACATGGAGACCCAGAGACCCCCTCATCTGGAGATGAGGGGGAGATTCTATCAGCAGAGGGGCCCCCTGTCCGAGAACTAGAGCCCAATCTGGAGAAGAAAGAGTTGGTCACTCCTGACTTCCAGGAGCCTCTGGTCTCCAGTGGGGAAGAAGAACCCCTAATCTTGGCAGAGGGACAGGAGTCTCAAGACACCCCCAGCTCTACCCCTGGGGACCCCATGCTGGCCTCATGGCCTACAGAGGAAGTGTGGCTGAGCACGGTGACCCCCAGCCTCAGCGGCGTGGGGACAGACGCTACGGCAGGTCCACACACGGAGGTAGCCCTGACAGATCCCACGCCTAAGAGGAGGGGACGCTTCAAAGGGTTGAACGGCCGCCACTTCCAGCAGCAGGCGTTGGAGCGAGGGCTGGAGGGGGAGCCGGAGCCTAGTACCCAGCCCCCCACCCCAGAGGCTGCTGGGAATCACGTGGAACTCCCCTTAGCCACAGAAGCCACGGTGGCCTTGGGAAGTGGTGAGAGCCGGAGCCCCTGGGCTGTCCTGACCAATGAAGTGGACGGGCCTGGAGCAGGTGAGCTGGGGCCAGGAAGAGGTGGGCCCTGTCTGGGGGGAGGGAGGAGTTGAGGGCAGGTGTGTGTGCTTGTGGGTGGGGGTTTAAATATGGCGAGGCTCAGGTCTAGGGAGAGTGTGCTTTATCCCAGTGGGGTCCCCAGGCTCAGAAGCCCACTCTTCCTTGAGCCTGGAGCCAAAGAAGTGGTCAGAAAGAGGGACCAGCAGTTAGCGTAATGGCTATGTCACTGGACTCCCATGTAGTCGACTGTGGTTCAAGTCCCGGACCCGGTGGCTTAAACTCATGCCGGACGCATGTGCGTGCATACCCAAGATCCCGAGAGGAGAATGGAGGAGAAGGGATTGTGGTGTGGCTATCTCCCCAGGGGGTGACTTCTCACTTTCTGTCTCTCTGTCTCTCTCTCTCTGTCTTTCTAGCCACTTCCACCCTATAAAAAACACCCCAAAAAAAAAAAAAAAAAAAAAAAGATGGTCAGAAAGAGAAATCCCTGGGGCCAGTGGGTAACATGGTGGTTAAGGCACTGGATCCCACTTGGCCAATTTTGTGGTTCAAGTCCCGGATCCTGTGGCTTGAAAAACACACCAGGATGGAACCAGCAGATGGCATAATGGTTACGTCCCTGGATTCCCACCTGGCTGACCACAGTTCGAGTCCCAGATCCGGCAGTATGAAACTCACACTTGGCATGTGTGCGTTTGTGCCCAAGATCCCGAGAGGAGAATGGAGGAGAAGGGATTGTGGCGTGGCCATCCCCCCTGGGGGGTGATTTCTTGCTTTCTGTCTCTCTGTCTTTCTGACAAGCACACATGTCATATAGTACAAATCTTTCTAAGGGGGAAAAAAAAAAAAGGAAAGAAAAACACACCAGGCACATGTGCGTGCATGTCCAAAATCCCAAGAGGAGACTGAAGGAGAAGGGATCGTGGTATGTCCATCCCCCGTAGAGGGTGATTTCTCACTTTCCCTATCTCTCTCTATGTCTCTGTCTCTCTCCAGTGAGTGCACACACCTTATACCAAACAAAACAAAACAAAACAAAAACAAGAGGGGCTTTCTGAGAACTATAATTACTGTCACTGGTGTTGTTACAGGTCTCCCTGGTGGCAGGAACCCCCCCGATGCCTGGCTGTGGCCCCCGACCGTGGTCCCATCTGGCCTCTCAGGCCCCAACAGGGCTCCTGGGCTAGAACCAGAGGAAGCCGAGGGCTCCCACGTGAGACCAGCCACCCCTGAACAGTCCTCGTTTCCTTCAGAAGCCACCATCTCGGCTCCCAGTCCCTCCAGAGACTCTGACACTGTCCCTCGGGAGGCGTCCCCCACAGTCACTTCCGTGGACCTCCCTATCCTGGCCATGCTCCGTGCCCCCAAACTGTGGCTTCCAGCACACCCTTCACCGACACCCAGTGACACCAGTGGGGCCGAAGGACTTGGCGAGATCATGGCCACTGCCCCACCCTCCCCAGCCTCGGAGACTCTGGGATATCCCCCGCTCCCCTCCTTGGGCCGCACCAGAAGTGGACAAACCACACCCACAACCTTGAACAACATCCAACCAGAAAGTCCCACGACGCCTTGGCAGGCAGCCACGAACGCAGGAGCTGGGGTCAGCCCTCATTCCTGGACAGCAGGCTTCAGAGAAATGGGGGAGACCAGCCCTGCTCAGCTCAGCGACTCTGAGTCCCCCAGTTCCAACCCATGGGCTTTTATGGACAAAAGCGAGCCAGCCAGTTTTACCCCCACTGCAAATGGTTCTGAGTCCACGGGTGTCAGAGGCATCTTGGGCTTCGAGGCTGGGGTCTCGGACGTGGCAGAAAGTTCTACTTCCGGCTTCCACGCGGCTCTGAATGATGGACAGGGCACCTGGCCTTCCCTGAGCAGCCAAGGAATGGATGCCAGCCTCCCATCTGCACCCTCGGGGGGCCTCGGAGTCTCCCTGGAGCCTGGAATCCCCTCAGATACGGAACCTTGGACTGTGATGGATGGAGGAGCCACGGCGGGGCCCCCGGGTTCCCCAGCCCCCAGCCACTCTGGAACCCAGGGATGCAGGTGGGATTTGGGAATCTGCATCCGAGGTGGTCCAGGAAGCTGAAAATGTCACCTGGAGCCTTCAAGGGGCTGAGAATGCAAGCGTAGTGACATCCCTGGTGTCCCTGGACCAGGAGGGCAAGGTGGGGGTCCTGGCCGCGTCCACACTGGCCTCCCCAAGCTCCCAACCTCATCCAGAGCCAGACGGCGAGATGGTGACCCAAGAAACGGTGGGAGCTTCAGCCCCTCCGCATGAAGGCCAACCCCTGCAAAAGCCGGTTCTTCTTCCTTGGACACCGACCACAGCCAGTGTAGACGAGGCTGTCTCGGTTGCCTCAGGGGAGCCCACAGCGCCGTGGGGTTCCCTCAGCACCTTGGGCACAGAGGAGTTCGAGTTGGAAGTCCTGGCAGGGAGCCCAGGTGTGGAGGGCTTCTGCGAGGAGGCGGCGAGTGGAGACGAGCCTGCCCTGCCTGGGACCCCTCCAAACGGAAGCATGGAGGAAGGTAAGTTTAGAGACTCCTGCTTCCACCCAAGCCACTGTGGTCAGGGCTTGGGGACCAGGGGCTGGGGGAATCCCAAGGAGGAAAGAAGGACTGTCCCTAAAGATCTAGAAGATTCTTAACAAAGGATGGTGTTGCGTGTAAGAACCCATCAGGTGGAGGTGAATTTTAGAAACTGCGTTCCTGGCAGAGGGACAAACATGGCAAAGCCGGGCGATTAACTTGTGCTTAATTTGTTTTGGCCACGGCAAATCTTTGTTTTGAAGAAGTTTTTGCTATAGGGCGCATGCACTCACCAGAAAGACAGAGACAGAGAGACAGAAAGCGAGAAATCACCCCCCCCCCCCGGGGGGGATGGCCACACCGCAATCCCTTCTCCTCCATTCTCCTCTCGGGATCTTGGGCACGCGCGCACATGCGCCCGGCGTGAGTTTAAGCCACCGGGTCCGGGACTTGAACTGCGGTCAACTATATGGGAGTCCAGTGACATAGCCATTATGCCAGCTGCTGGCCTCCACACAGCAAGTCCTAATGACCAAGATTATGGGAATAAGGAGGCATTGAGGAGAGTCCAATTTTATTTTATTTTTCTTTAGGCCAGAGGATGCATGCACTCATACAAGAGAGACAGAGAGACAGAGAGAGGGAAAGTGAGAAACTCCCTCCGCCAAGGGGGATGGCCACACCACAGTTTCTTCTCTTTCATTTCCCTCTTGGGATTCTGGACCCATGCACACACATGCTTGGCGTAATTTCCAAGCCTCCAGTCTGAGACTCTTACTGTGTAATTGGCCACATGGAATCCCACCACCTTAATGACCACACCACCTGTTGGTCCCTGACTGATTTATTATTATTATTATTATTATTGAAGAGGGTTTTGCTATAAGGCATGTGTGCTCGCCAGAAAGACAGAGACAGAGAGACAGAAAGCGAGAAATCACCCCCCAGGGGGGATGGCCACGCCACAATCCCTTCTCCTTTCTCCCTCTCAGGATCTTGGGCACTCATGCACATGCGCACGGCTTGAGTTTAAGCCACCGGGTCCAGAACTCGAACTGCAGTTGCCTATATGGGAGTCCAGCGACATAGCCATTACACCAACTGCTGGTGCCAAGTTTCTTTGTTAAAGAATTATTTTTTTTCCATTTCTTTTTATTTATTCATTCATTTTAATTTGACCAGAGAGAGACACAGAGAGAGAAGGAAAGTGAGAAAGCAAGCCACTATGTCCGGGACTCGAACCGTGGTCATTCACATGGGAATGTCCAGCGCTTTAACTACCATGCTACGTGCTGGTCCCCATGCACCCGGCATGAGTTTTCTTTTTTTTTTTTTTTGCTACAGGGCGTGTGCGCTCACCAGAGAGACAGAAAGCGAGAAATCACCCCCCAGGGGGGATGGCCACGCTACAATCCCTTCTCCATTCTCCTCTCGGGATCCTGGGCACACATGCACACACGCCCGGCGTGAGTTTAAGCCACCGGGTCTGGAAATTGAACCACAGTCGACTACACAGGAGTCCAGCGACATAGCCATTATACCAACTGCTGGTCCCGCCCGGCATGAGTTTTAAGCCGTGGGGTCCAGGACTCAAACCACAGTCGACTACGTGGGAATCCAGCTACGCAACCATTACACCAACCGCTAGTCGCGGGATTCCAGCATCTTAACCATCATGTCATCTGCTGATCCCCCATTTGTTTTTTGTATTTTTTTTTTTAGTTAATTAATTTCATAAACAAGACACAGAGACAGAGAAAGAAAACTAGCACCCCAACAGGGTCTCGATATTGTAATCCACCCTCAGCCTTAGCCAGCCCCGGATCGTGGGTGCACATGCAGCCGGCAGACTCAAAGAGCTCTCTGGACTTGAACCAGGAACCTTGCCGTGTGGGCTGGCCTCATGGAGCCTCACGTCTAACTGCTATGCCTCTGTCTGGCCTCGGGGTAGAGTCTGGTTTGCGGGATGAGTTCAGTGACAAGCCGTATCTGTGACCATGCTGTTTGATGCTGAGCTCTGACCTTCAGGGAGTGCCCCCAAGTCGAGAAGACAGAGTCAGACACAGACACCTCCCGGAAGAGGCCAGAGGGAAGAGGCGCAGCAGGGAGGGCTTCCTGGAGGAGTGAGAATTGGAGCTGGAATTCAGGGATGTGCCTTGACCCGCAGGGAACGCAGGTGCTGGGATGAGACAGGTAGAGAACACCATTCTCATTCTACCAGCAGAAAACTGAGGCTTTGGGGCGTATGCTGCCCCCTGGCTGCTCAGTGGCAGTTCAAGCCTGCCAGAGCCTTCGCTGCCCTCTGGCACAGCCTAGAGAAATCCACTGCCCTTGGGACCAGCAGACAGCATAATGGCTATGTCACTGGACTCCTATGTAGTCGACCGCAGTTCGAGTCCTGGACCCGGTGGCTTAAAACTCACGCCGGGCGCGTGTGCGTGCGTGCCCAAGATCCCGAGAGGAGAATGGAGGAGAAGGGACTGCGGCGTGGCCATCCCCCCTGGGGGGTGATTTCTCGCTTTCTGTCTCTCTGTCTCTCTGTCTTTCTGGTGAGTGCACGTGCCCTATAGCAAAACCTCTCCAAAAAACCTATATGATGCTTAGTTCACAGGCATTAAAGAATACACAAAGGGGCCAGCCCTGTAGCCTAGTGGTTAAGGGAGCTGATCCTACCTGGGCAACAGCAGTTCAAATCCCAGCCCTGGTGGGTTGAAAAATCCCACAAAGTGTGTGTGCATGCATGCCCCCAAATCCTGATAATCTGTAAGAATGGAGATGGGATTGTGACATGACCGTACCCCATCGAGGGGGATGTTCTCCTTCTCTTTCTTTCTGTCTCTCTCTGACAAGTACACACCCCCTTTAGGAAACAAACAAACAAACAAGGAAACTATGGGGCCAGGTGTGCAGTGGTTAAGGTGACTGAATCCCACATGGCTTAATGTATGGTTTAAGTCCTGGAGCCAGTGGCTTGAAAAACCCACTGGGGGGAGCAGCAGATGGCATAATGGTTACGTTGCTGGATTTCCAAGTAGTCGATCACAGTTCGAGTCCCGGACCCAGTGGCTTAAACTCATGCCGGGTGCATGTGCGTGTGTGCCCAAGATCCTGAGAGGAGAATGGAGGAGAAGGGATTGCAGTGTGGCCATCCCCCCTGGGGGGTGATTTCTCGCTTTCTATTTCTTTATCTCTTCCATGAGCGCACATACCCTCTAGCAAAAACCTCTTTAAAAAACAAAAACAGACTGGTCTGTGTGTGTGTGTGTGCACACGCACGCGTGTGTGTGGTGCACCCAGAATCCCGGGAGGAGAATGGAGGAGAATGGAAGAGAAGGGATTGTAGTGTGGCCATCCCCCCCTGGGGGGGGGTGCTTTCTCATTTTCTCTCTTTCTCTCTCTCGGACAAGCATACATGCCCTATAGCAAATTAAAAATCCCCAAACAGGGACCAGCAGATGGCATAATGATGACGTCACTGGACTCCCACATAGTTGACAACAGTTCAAGTCCTGGACCCGGTGGCTTAAGACTCATTCAGGCACCTGTACGTGCGTGCCTAAGATTCCAAGAAGAGAACGGAGGAGAAGGGATTGCGGTGTGGCCATCTACCCTGGGGGATGATGCCTCACTTTCTGTCTCTCTGTCTCTCTCTGTGTCTCCAGCAAGTTCTCACCCCCTAGAGCAAAATCTCTCTCTCAAAAATAAATAAATAGGGAACCAGCAGTTAGCGTAATGGCTATGTCACTGGACTCCCACGTAGTCGACCGCGGTTCGTGTCCCGGACCCGGTGGCTTAAACTCACGCCGGGCGCGTGTGTGTGCGTGCCCAAGATCCCGAGAGGAGAATGGAGGAGAAGGGATTGCGGCGTGACCATCCCCCCTGGGGGGTGATTTCT
>NW_006159676.1:875997-877723 GCF_000334495.1 Tupaia belangeri chinensis | reverse complement strand
AATTAAAAATAAATAAATAAATAAATAAATAAATAAATAAATAAATAAGTAAATACATGCCTAAGTCCTGGGGAGGTGGGTGAGCTTGTCCAGGGAAGAGGCTGAGAAGGGGCAGCTCTGTCCTTGAAGAATGGGCAGAGAGAAGGAGACAGAGAAGGAGCGGCCAGAGAGGTGGGTGGGAAACCACGCAGGCGTGCTCGGGACCTAGGGTTCACGGTTGCACCTGCTCCTGAGCCGGGTCTGTCTTGGGCTCTGCTAGATTCTTGGCTCCAGACTGAAGCCAGTGGCAGCAGCGTGGAGGGAGGCGGGCGGTGTCGGGGAGACCCAGGCGCCCAGCCACCCACCGCTTACAGCAGAAATGCTAATGAAGCCGAAAATAAACGCAGCGCCAGCAAAGCCACTGAGTCACTGCCAGCCCGTGGGCAGGTGTCAGCAGCACGGGGCACCTGGCGGGACTCACGCGTCCTGTCTCTCAGCAGCCCCATGCGTGCGCGCGCACGTGCCGAGGCCACGCCCTGCCAGCTCCATGCCTCTTCACTGTTCACCGGAGCATATGCCACCACCCCAGGGACAGGCCTCAGTCACCCCGGGAGGGCCAGCTGCTGTCTTCATTCAGCTTTCAAGCAATTACTGAACGCGGGCTGTGTTCCAGTCTCCACGCTGTGCTCACATGGCCCGTCCTGGGGGGGCCAGCAGGTGGTGTAGCAGCTAAGGCACTGGACTCCCACAACATGGCTGGCCACGGTTCGAGTCCCAGACCTGGTGGCTTGAAAGTCACACGAGGTGCGTGTGCGTGCGTGCCCAAGATACCAGGAGGAGAATGAAGCAGAAGGGATTGCGGCGTGGCCATCCCCTGGGGGATGATTTCTCACTTTCCCTCTCACTGTCTCTGTCTCTCTGGTGAACGAATGTGCCCCATGGCAAGAACCTCTTTAAACAATTTTAAAAAGATTTAAGGGGGGGCTGGCAGGTGGCATGGTGGTTAAGGGCGCTGGACTCCCACATAGCCGACTGTGGTGTGGTTCGAGTCCTGGACCTGGTGGCTTGCTTTCTCATTTTCCCCTTCTCTCTCTCTGTCTCTCTCTCTCTCCTCCTGCCCCTCTCTGGTCAAATTAAAATAAGTAAAGTTAAATGAAATAATTTAATAATAATAATAAAAAAGATTTAACAAAATTGGAACCGGCAGGTGGCACGGTGGTTGAAGTGCTGGATTCTCACATGGCTGACTATGGTTCAAGTCCTAGACCAGGCAGCTTGCTTTTGCACTCTCCCTCTCTCTCTCAGTCTCCCTGTCCAAACTGAAGAATGCTAACAGTAAATAAAATAAAATAAAATCAGTAGTTTTTAAATTTTTTAAAAAAATTTTAAAAGAAAGACAATCATGCCAGACGTGTGCGCGTATGTGCCCAAAATCCCAAGAAGAGAATGGAGGAGAAGGGATTACAGCGTGGCCATCCTCTGGGGAGTGTGATTTCTCACTTTCCCTCTCACTGTCTCTGTCTCTCTCTCTGGTGAGCGTATGTGCCCCATGGCAAAAATCTCTTTAAAAATTTTAAAAAGATGGGACCAGCAGGTGGCATGGTGGTTAAGGCGCTGGACACTCCCACATAGCTGACCTTGGTTCGAGTCCCAGACCTGGCAGCTTGCTTTCTCACTCTTTCTCTCTCTCTGTCTCTCTCTCTGGTCAAATTGTTAAAAATAAATGTATGAATAAATAAAATTAAAT
>NW_006159676.1:872930-875882 GCF_000334495.1 Tupaia belangeri chinensis | reverse complement strand
AGAAATCACCCCCCAGGGGGGATGGTCACGCCGCAATCCCTTCTCCTCCATTCTCCTCATTTTAAAAATTTTTAAAAGAAAGAAAATCACAGCAGATGTGTGTGTATGTGTGTGTTCAAAATCCTGGGAGAAGGGACCAGCAGTTGCGTAATGGCTATGTCGCTGGACTCCCACGTAGTCGACCGTGGTTCACGTCCCGGACCCGGTGGCTTAAACTCACGCTGGGCGCGTGTGCGTGGGTGCCCAAGATCCCGAGAGGAGAATGGAGGAGAAGGAATTGCGGCGTGACCATCCCCTCTGGGGGGTGATTTCTCGCTTTCTGTCTCCTGTCTCTCTGTCTCTCTCTGTCTTTCTGGTGAGTGCACATGCCCTATGGCAAAAACCTGTCCAAAAAAAAAAAAAAAAAAGAGAGAAAGAAAGTAATGAGAGAAAAAGAAAAAGGTAAAACCAGGAGCCAGGGGTGCAGTGGATGGTTTGGAACTCTGGAAAGCAGGATAAGGAAATGCCTTTCTTTCTCTCTCTCTCTCTCTCTCTGAGATTTTTGCTACAGGGCACGTGCGCTTGCCAGAGAGACAGAAAGCAAGAAATCACCCCAGGGGGATGGTCATGGCATAATCCCTTCTCCTCTATTCTCCTCTCAGGACCTTGGGCACGCACACACACACACACACACACACACACACCTGCTGTGAGTTTAAACCACTGGGTCCAGGACTCGAACTGCGGTTGACTATATAGGAGTCAAGCGACGTAACCATTATGCTATCTGCTGGTCCCTCTCTCTTTGGTTTTTAAAGATCTATTTGAGATCTATTTGTATGTTTGTTTATTTTTAATTTACTAGAGGGTGCATGTACTCACCAGAAAGACAGAAAGTATTACCGCCTTCCCCACAATGAGGAATGGCCATACCACAGTCCTTCTCAATTTCTCCCTCAACATAGGATTCTGGACACACATGCACCTGGTGTGGGTTTATGAATTGTGCAGTTAGCCTTGTGGGATGCAGCCACCTTAAGCACCATACCGCTCCCTGGCCCTATTTAATATTTTTTTAATTGCCAGAGGGCATGTGAGTTTACTTGTGCATTCAGCCATGTTGGATCCAGCCACCTTAACCAGCAGGTCACCGGCTGGCCCTAGGAAAAGCCTCTATTTTTTTTTTCTCTCTCTCTTTTTTTTTTTGGAGAGGTTTTCACTATAGGGCACGTGCACTCACCAGACAGACAGAGACAGAGACAGAGAGACAGAAAGCGAGAAATCACCCCCCAGGGGGGATGGTCATGCCGCAATCCCTTCTCCTCCATTCTCCTCTCGGGATCTTGGGCATGCACGCACACGCGCCTGGCGTGAGTTTTAAGCCACCGGGTCCGGGACATGAACCGCGGTCGACTACGTGGGAGTCCAGTGACATAGCCATTACGCTAACTGCTGGTCCCAGGACAAGCCTCTTTCACCCGGTGAAATCTGAAGCGAGGTAAGAGAGGAGCCAGGTAGAGATCAAGAGGAAGCGTAGTCCAGGTAGCAGGAATATCCCGTGCCAATGTCCTGAGGCAGGACCATGCTGGTGTGTTGAAGACTGGTAAACCCAATTTAAATGAAAGATGAAGCTGGGGGATTGGATCAGCAGGTGGCATGGTAGTTGAGGGCACTGGACTCCCACATGGCCGACCGCGGTTTGAGTCCCAGACCTGGCAGCTTGCTTTCTCACACAAGGTGTGTGTGTGTGTGTGTGTCCAAGATACCAGGAGGAGAATGAAGCAGAAGGGATTGCGGCATGGCCATCCCGTAGGGGATGATTTCTCACTTTCTCTCTCACTGTCTCCGTCTCTCTCTCTGGTGAGCGCATGTGCCCTAAGGGAAAAAAAATCTTTAAAAAAAATATGTGGGTATGATGGTGGTTTTTATTAAGCCCTCTTTAAGAAGGGGAGGCGCAGTTGGTGTGGTGGCTAAAGTCCTAGATTCCCACATGACTGACTGTAGTTCGGGTCCTGGAGCCAGTGGCTTGAAAATCACAATTAAGTAGATACATAAATAAAAATAACTTTTAAAAAAAGTTTAAAAAAGGAAAGAGTAAGAGTGGGCAAAGGGGAGAGAGTAGAGTTAAGTAAGCGGGAGAGAGATGTCAGG
Source organism: Tupaia belangeri chinensis (assembly GCF_000334495.1). Classification (NCBI taxonomy): domain Eukaryota; kingdom Metazoa; phylum Chordata; class Mammalia; order Scandentia; family Tupaiidae; genus Tupaia; species Tupaia belangeri. The sequence goes on along the minus strand of NW_006159676.1, from coordinate 873,752 downwards.
ATAGATTTCACTGGGGTCTTGTGGGCTGTGCTAAGAATTTTGCCTTTTCTGGGACCAGCAGTTAGTGTAATGGCTATGTCCCTGGACTCCCATTGTAGTCAACTGTGGTTCGAGTCCTGGACCTGGTGGCTTAGACTCACACCAGGCACGTGTGCGTGTGTGTCCAAGATCCCGAGAGGAGAACGGAGGAGAAGGGATTGCAGCGTGGCCATCCCCCCTTGGGGGGTGATTTCTCACTTTCTGTCTCTCTTTGTCTTTCTGGTGAGCACATGCGCCTTGTACCAAAAATCTCTCCAAAAAAAAAAAAAAAGAAATTTGTCTTTTCTTTTGACAGCAATGGGAAGCCATAGAGGGGTCTAGGCTGAGGAGGGACATGATTCAGGTTCATATGACTCAGATTTATTTAGGTTTCCTCTGGTTGTTATGAGAACAGCCTTTGGCAGACAGAGTCCCAGATGCCAGGGAGGCGACTCTTTGATATTATGATCTCAGTTTCTTAGGAGGTCCCAGACAGGGACAAAACAGAAACAAATTCTAGATGACAGGGGCTGGAGAGGGGGGCCTTCAACTGGGCTCCTGGAGACCCAGTAGACAGTCCTGGCGTTTGCATTATCCTGCTGTGTGACCTTGAGCCACGCCCCTGCCTTCTCTTATCCTTGATTTTGTTTTGTTTTGTTTTGTTTTGTTTTTTGGAGAAGTTTTTACTATGGGGTGCGTGCGCTCACCAGAAAGACACAGAGAGACAGAGACAGAAAGCGAGAAATCACTCCCCAGGGGGGATGGCCACGCCGCAATCCCTTCTCCTCCATTCTCCTCTCGGGA
>NW_006159676.1:868346-872835 GCF_000334495.1 Tupaia belangeri chinensis | reverse complement strand
TTTTTTGTAAAAGTGTTTTTTTTTTTTTTTTTTTTTAATAGGGCGCATGTGCTCACCAGAGAGACAGAAAAACAAGAAATCACCCCTCCAAGGGGGGATGGCCATGCCGCAATCCCTTCTCCATTCTCCTCTTGGAATTTTGTGCACAGGTGCACATGCGCCCAGTGTGAGTTTTAAATCACTGGTTCCGGGACTCCAACTGTGACGGAATATGTGGGAATTCTGTGTTGTAAACCATTACGCCGTCTGCTGGTCCCCCCAGCATGATTTTCAAGTCACCAGGTCTGGGACTCGAACTACTATCGGCCATGTGGGAGACCAGTACCACTATGCCACCTGCAGCCCACTACCCTGATTTTTTTTTTCTTTCTTTTTTCTGCTGAGGTTGTGTGCACTCACCAGAGAGAGATGGATTGGGAGGAAGAGGGAAAAAATGTCCCCCAAACAGGTGTGGCCGCATTGCAATCTCTTCTCCTCTACCTCTCCAACCTGTTCAGACTTTTTGCATACACACATGCACTTGGCATGTTTTTTTTTTTTTTTTTCGCTATAGGGCACGTGCGCTCGCCAGACAGACAGAGAGAGACAGAGAGACAGAAAGCGAGAAATCACCCCCCCCAGCGGGGGATGGCCACGCTGCAATCCCTTCTCCTCCATTCTCCTCTCGGGATCTTGGGCACGCATGCACACGTGCCCAGCGTAAGTTTTAAGCCACTGGGTCTGGGACGCGAACCGCGGTCGACTACGTGGGAGTCCAGCGACATAGCCATTACGCCAACTGCTGGTTCCCACTTGGCGTGTTTTTCGAGCTGGTGCACTAGAACCTCAACCCCACAGTAAGCCTTGTGGGACCCAGCTCCATGAACAATAAGGCCATATGGTGGCCCAAGTGGTAGTTTGTTTGTTTCTTTGTTTGTTTTTTAGAGTTATTTATTATTTATTTTGGGGCCAGCAGGTGACATGGTGGTTAAGGGCGCTGGGCTTCATGTGGCTGCCTGCGGTTCAAGTCCTGGACCTGACAGCTTACTTTCTCACTTTCCCTCCTTCTCTCTCTTTCTCTCTCTCCTCTCTCTCTCTCTTGCTTGGTTACTTGCTCTGTCCCTCTCTGGTCAAATTAAAAATAAATTACTTAATTTAAAAAAATATTTATTTAACTTTATTTACTCATGCATTTATTTTATTTTGGCCAGAGAGAGAGAGAAAGTGAGAAAGCAAGCCACCAGGTCCAGGACTCAAACCATGGTCAGCCATGTGGGAATGTCCAGCACCAGGGATATTCACCTGTAGTATTCCTTTTGTTTTTCTTGTCTGTTATCTTTTTTCATTCTTTTTTTTTTTAAATAAACTGTTTATTTTCCTTATCAACCTTATTTCCACTTTGTATAAGAGTCTGTGGAAGAGCAGACTTAAGACCACTCAATGGTTGTTCCCACCCATTCAGTGGCCTGAGCAGTGGGGGCTGCAGACCAGTCTTCGGTGGCAGGCTGAGCGCTCCAGTCTTCAATAGGGTTGTTTTTTAAGTTTCTTACCCTTCCATGAATGACAGAGATAGAGAAAGAGAGGCAGCACTCCCAACGGGGACCCAAAGCTATGATCGTGCCCAACCACAGTTGCCCCAGTGCCCCAGATCGTAGGTACGTGCATGCCCGGAGTACTCAGGGAGGTCTCCAGTCTTGAACCCAGAACCCTCCCCTGTGGGTCAGCCTTCCAGAGCATCATGTTTTACCATTGTGCTAGCATCTTCTGTAACCCAATGTAAAAAGTGCAGAGACGGGACCAGCAGTTGGTGTAATGGCTATGTTGCTGGACTCCCAGGTAGTCAATCATAGTTCGAGTCCCGGACCCAGTGGCTTAAACTCACGCCAGGTGCGTGTGCGTGCGTGCCCAAGATCCCGAGAGGAGAATGGAGGAGAAGGGATTGCAGCGTGGCCATCCCCTCTGGGGGGTGATTTCTCGCTCTCTGTTTCTCTGTCTCTCTCTGTCTTTCTGGTGAGTGCATGCTCCCTATAGCAACAACCTCTAATTACAAAACAAACAAAAAAAGAATTAAAATGAATGAATAAATAAAATGAAATAATTATTAAAAACAATTATTATTCACTTTATTATTGTTATTTAACTTGTTATAGAGCACTGAAGCTCACCAGAGAGAAGCAGACATAGAGAAAAAGAAAGAGAAAGGGAAAATGAGAAAGCTAGCTGTCGGGTCTGGGTCTTGAATCATGGTCAACCATGTGGAAGTCCAGCGTCTTAACCACCATGCCAACTGCTGGCCCAGGAATAAACTTGTTTATTTATTTAGAGACATTTTTGCTATAGGATGCGTGCACTCACCAGAGAGACAGAGACAGAGAGAGAGAGAGAGAGAAATTACCTGCCCTCCAGGAATGGCCAGGCCATAATCCCTTCTCTTCTACTCTCTCCTGGGGGCACACATGCACACGTGTTCAGCATGAGTTTGAAGCCACCAGGTCCAGGACTCGAACCATGGTCAATTACGTGGGAGTCCAGTGCCTTAACCAGTACGCCACCTGTTGACCCCAGTAGTAAGCTTTTGGCCATAGAAGCAGTGAGAAGAGTTGGTGCCCATCTGCTGGGGTAGTTATTGAGGGGCCCACAGAGAGTACTTTGAAGAGAGGGCCTTTGGGGTCCTGGTATTTAAATTCCAAGGATGCAGATGACCAGGTGGCCTGACACCTCACATTGCCCATCTCTCTTGCAGTCTCCTCGGATCCCTGTGAGAACAACCCTTGTCTGCATGGGGGGACCTGTAATGCCAACGACACGATGTATGGCTGTAGCTGTGACCAGGGCTTCGCTGGGGAGAACTGTGAGATCGGTGAGTGCCCTAGACTCAGGCTCTCAATCTGGATTTGTTTGACTCTAACAGCTGTGCCTCAGGACTCAAGGATTACAAAATTCTGGTTTTGGACCCCCCTCTTTCCTCCTTCTTCATTCCTTGGATAGAGCTAAACCAGCCCCAAAGAACGGAACTAAAACCAAACAGCTGAACTCCCTTCCTCGGGTATGAGGCTCTGATGTGCACCCTTTCATTACAGAAGTGGAAAGTGGAAGGCAAAGGGATGCAGAGAGGGACACACAGAGAGAGAGAGAGAGAAGGAAAGGAAGAAAGGAAGCAACCAGGTCTAGGACTCGAATCGTGGTTGGCGATGTGTGAGTGTCCAGCACCTTAACGACAACGCCACCTGCTGGTCCCCATAAACAACATAATTTTTTTGAGCTCTGTACCTCATCTTCCCAAACTTCACAACCACACTATTAATTATAGAATTACAATAAATAAAAATGACATCATTTTTTGAGCACTTCCATTAACATTCTACTTGGAAAATCCCTCAAGAAGCTGCCATTATTATCATCACTTTGTGGAAAGAGAAACTGAACCTCAGAAAGGGAATGTGATTTGCTTGGTATTGCATGAGGGACTTTAAAAAGTCCATAGAAAAAGGAATTAAAGTATGGATTTTATTTTGGTGCCAAAAAAAATCTTTGAGGGACCAGCAGTTAGCGTAATGGCTATGTCGCTGGACTCCCACGTAGTTGACCGCGGTTCACGTACTGGACCCAGTGGCTTAAAACTCATGCCGGGCGCGTGTGCGTGCGTGTCCAAAATCCCAAGAGGAGAACGGAGGAGAAAGGATTGTGGCATGGCCATCCTCCCCCGGGGAGAATTTCTTACTTTCTGTCTCTCTGTCTGTCTGGCGAGCGCACACACCCTATAGCAAAAACCTCTCCAAAAAAGAAAAAAAAAAATCTTTGAAATCGATGCAAAGCTTTTTTAAAAATTAGTTTATTTAACTTTATTAATTTAATTTAATTTAATTTTCTTTGGAGAAGTTCTGCTCGCTAGAAAGACAGAAAGAGACAGAGAGACAGAAAGTGAGAAATCACCCCCCCAGGGGGGATGGCCACACTGCAATCCCTTCTTCTCCATTCTTCTCTCGGGATCTCGGGCATGCGTGCACATGGGCCCGGCATGAGTTTAAGCTACCAGGTCCAAGACTCAAACCATGGTTGACTACATGGGAGTCCAGTAACATAGCCATTATGCCAACTACCAGTCCCTAATTTTATTTATTTTAATTTGACCAGTGAGGGACAGAGTGAGTGTGTGTGTGTGTGTGTGAGAGAGAGAGAGAGGGAAAGCGAGAAAGAAAGTCACCGGGTCCAGAACTCGAACCGTGGTCGGCCATGTGGGAGTCCAGCGGCTTTGACCACTATGCCACCTATTGGCCCCCATGCATAGCTTTTTCATAATATGCATTTTTAATAAAATTAAGTATATTTATTTATTTTTAAATTTTATCCCATATCTTTACAGTATAAATTTCTTTTTCTTTTCTTTTTTTTTGGGGGGGGAGAGGTTTTTGTTTTTGTTTTTTTGCTATAGGGCGCTTGCGCTCACCAGACAGACAGACAGAGACAGAGAGACAGAAAGCGAGAAATCACCCCCCAGGGGGGATGGCCA
>NW_006159676.1:867327-867835 GCF_000334495.1 Tupaia belangeri chinensis | reverse complement strand
GGATGGCCACACTGCAATCCTTTCTCCTCCATTCTCCTCTTGGGATCTTGGGCACGCACGCACACATGCCCGGCATGAGTTTGAGCCACCGGGTCCGGGACTTGAACCATGGTCGGCTACATGGGAGTCCAGCAACATAGCCATTACACTAATTGCTGGTCCCCATACTAAACTTCCCCCCACACACACATATTATTGATTCCCAAAAGATCTTAAAGTATGGATAAAGCTAGAATCTAGTGACAAGTGCACTGTCATTTTCTTCTGAAACATTTTTTTTTCTCTTTCCATGCCCTCTTTTACTAAAGAGAGGTCTAAACTAGCTTTTTCTAAAAAAATAAAAAAGGTTCATCTCAATTTGGTCTGTTATTGGCACAAAGCCTCATAAGAACTTTTCATTGGGGCCAGCAGGTGGCGTGGTGCTTGGGGCCTCTGGACTCCGACATGGCTGACCACAGTTTGATAGGTTTAGGGTTTAAGTTTAGGGATAGTGTTAGGGTTATGGTTA
>NW_006159676.1:865161-867169 GCF_000334495.1 Tupaia belangeri chinensis | reverse complement strand
GGCGCGTGTGCGTACGTGCCCAAGATCCCGAGAGGAGAATGGAGGAGAAGGGATTGCGGCGTGGCCATCCCCCCTGGGGGGTGATTTCTCGCTTTCTGTCTCTCTGTCTGTCTCTCTGTCTGTCTGGCGAGTGCACGCGCCCTATCACAAACAACAACAACAACAAAAAACTCTCAAAAAAAAAAAAAAAAAAGAATTTCTCATGAACTTTTAAATATTTTACTTTATTTGTTAAGGTTTATTTATTTTATTCATGCTAGAGTATATGCATATATGAGTAAGAAAGAGAGAGAGAGAGGAATGCCATTGATTGGTTCTTATCCCACTGCAATACCCTTTCCCCGGGGCCAGCAGGTGGTGTGGTGGTTGAGGTGCTGAACTCCCACTATGGCTGACCATGGTTCGAGTCTTGGACCTGGTGGCTTGCTCTCTCTCTCTTTATCTCTTCCTCTCTCTCGTTCTCTCATCAAATTAAAAAATAATAAATAAAATTAAATAAATAAATATTTTTTAAAAAAAGAAACGAAAATACCCTTTCTCCATCCCTTCAGCTTGTCAGGATCTTCTGCACACAGGTCACGCTGGCCAGGGAACTGAAACCACAGTCGTCCATATGGCTTCCAGCACCGCAGTTCAACACACTACTGCCTATTGCCACTGAGGCTAGGCTCATGAACTTTTTTTTTTTCCTTAATTTATTTACTTATTTTTTCCATAAATGAGAGAGACACAGAGAGAGGCGTCACCCCAAGGGAGTCTTGCCTCCGTAATCTATCCCCAGCTTCAGCCAGCCCCAGATCACAGGGATACGCAAAAGCCTGGTGTACTCTGGGAGGTCACGGGACCCAAACCCAGGGTCAGCATTACAAAGAGACACATTTTACGACTGTACTGTTCTCCAGCCCAACTTGTTCTTGTTTTATTCCTTTTTTTTTTTTTTTTTTTTTGAGAGAGGTTTTTGCTATAGGGCGCGTGCGCTCGCCAGAAAGACAGAGAGAGACAGAGAGACAGAAAGCGAGAAATCACCCCCCAGAGGGGATGGCCACACCGCAATCCCTTCTCCTCCATTCTCCTCTCGGGATCTTGGGCACGCGCACACACACGCACCCGGCGTGAGTTTAAGCCCCTGGGTCCAGGACTCAAACCGCGGTCGACTATGTGGGAGTCCAGCGACATAGGCATTATCTCATCTGTTGGTCCCATTCGTTTTTTTTTTTTTTTTGGTTGTATTTTTATCTTTTTTCCTTTTTTTTTTTTTCCCCACAGGGCCACTTGTGCTTTCTGGGGAGAAGGGGGAGAGAGAGAGTGAGAAATCACCCCCTGGGGGGATGGCCACACTGCAATCTCTTCTCCATTCTCCTCTCAGGATTTTGAACATGCACGCGCACACACAGGCTCCCAGCTTGACCAGGACTCGAACCTCGGTCAACTGCAGGGAATCCAGCGACATAACCATTGCGCCATCTGCTGGCGCCACCTTGACTCTTCTGAAGCCAGAGATAACATTCCCCACTTGCTGGCCCTGGGCTCTGGCCCTGGGCGGGGCAGGGGGGGGTGCTCAGCTTTCATTCATGCTAATTTATGCTAATGACACGTGGCTCCGCCCCTCAGCGGGAGAATCCCTGGGACGTCCCTGCAGACAGCCAGCGGCTGCATTCAGGGTCCAGGATGGATGGGAGGGTCGTGACTCCATCTTCAGCTGGGTTCCCTGCGGAGGCTTTGAGCAAGGGGAGGCTGAAGGTGGACCCCTGTCTCTGCCAGATATTGACGACTGTGTCTGCAGCCCCTGTGACAACGGAGGCACCTGCATCGACCAGGTCAACGGCTTTGTCTGTCTCTGCCTTCCCAGCTACGGGGGCAGCCTTTGCGAGAAAGGTAAGTCTCTACCGGAAACCCCAGAGAGTTTTTCTGTTTGATTTTGCTACAGGGCGCATGCGCTCGCCAGAAGAACAGAGGGAGACAGAGGGACAGAAAGCGAGAAATCACCCCCCAGGGGGGATGGCCACGC
>NW_006159676.1:862537-865031 GCF_000334495.1 Tupaia belangeri chinensis | reverse complement strand
CTGTTCCCCATAGATGGGAGTAGGAGCCAGTGGGTGCTTGGTTGCCAGCTCCAAGCCTTTTCCTCTGCTTTTAGGGTTGGGAGTCTAACGGGACATAAATATTTTTTTAAAAGGGTATTTTTAAATTTTTAAAAATGTATTCATTCATTTATTTTGACAGAGAGAGACATAGAGAGAGAGAGAAGTGAGAAAGCAAGCCACCATGTCTGGGACTCGAACCATGGCCAGCCATGTGGAAGTGTCCAGTGCCTTAACCACTATGCCACCTGCTGATCTCCCAAGTTTATTATTTCTTTAAAGAATTATTTTAGGGGGGGAACCAGCAAGTGGTGTGGTGGTTAAGGAGCTGGAATTCCCACATGGTTGACCATGGTTCGAGTCCCGGACTTGGTGGCTTGCTTTCGCTTTCTTTCTCTGGCAAAACTCATGTGAAAAAAAAATAATAAATGAATAAATAAGAATTATTTTAGGGGCCAGCAGGTAGCATGGTGGTTAAAGTGCTGGACTCCCACATGGCTGACCACAGTTTGAGTCTCGGACCTGGCGGCCTTCTCTCTCTTTCTCTGTCTCTCTCTCCTCTTGTCAAATTAAATATATATAATAATAATAAAAAAAAATTTAAATTTATTTATTTATTTATTTAAATTTGACCAGAGAGGGACAGAGTGAGAGAGAGAGGGATAGTAAGAAAGCAAGCTACCAGCTCTAGGACTCAAACTGTGGGACTCCAGTGCCTTAACCACCATGCCACCTGCGGGCCTCCCTCTTTTTTCCCTAGGTTTTTTCTTTTTTTGAAAGGTTTTTGCTATAGGGTGCGTGCACTCACCAGAAAGGCACAGAGAGACAGAGACACAGAAAATGAGAAAACACCCCCCGGGGGGATGGCCATGCCGCAATTCCTTCTCCTCCATTCTCATCTCGGGATCTTGGGCACACACGCACACGTGTTTGGCGTGAGTTTAAGACCCCGGGTCCAGGACTCGAACCGTGGTGCACTACATGGGAGTCCAACTACAAAGCCATTACACCAACTGCTGGTCTCCTCCTCTTGGGATCTTGGGCACGCACGCACACAAGTGAGTTCAAGCCATTTTGTCCAGGACTCGAACTACGATCAGCTACATGGGAGTCCAGCGACGTAGCCATTACGCCATCTGCTGGGGCATATGCCTTCACCAGAGAGAGACAGAGAGACAGAAAATGAGAAATGACCCCCTAGGGGAGATGACCACTCTACAATCCCTTCTCCTCCAATTCTTCTGGAATTTTGGTCACACACGCACACCTGGCATGAGTTTCAAGGCACTGGATCCAGGACTTGAACTGCTGTCAGCCATGTGGGAATCCAGTGCTTTAACCACCATGCCATCTGCTGGTCTCTCAGCTGAATCTCTTTCAGTAACAAAGAAAGGTTACTATGGTGGCCAGCCGGTGGTGTGTGGTGATTAAGGTGGCTGGATCCCACCTTGCCAACTGTGTGGTTCAAGCCCCAGCCCCAACGACATGAAAACACACAGGTGCATGGCCATGCGTGCATGCGTGTGTGCCCAAAATCCAGAGAGGAGAATGGAGGGGAGGAGACGGTAGCATGGCCATCCCCACTGGGAGATGCTTTCTCACAACCCCCACTGGCAAGAACATTTGCCCTATAACAACAAGCAAAAAAGAGGTTAATAGGGGACCAGCAGGTGGCGTGGTGGTTAAAGCACCGGACACTCGCACCTGGCTGACCACAGTTCGAGTCTCAGACACGGTGACTTGCTTTCTCAGTTTCCCTCTTTCTCTGTGTGTCTCTCTCTGGTCAAAGTAAAATAAATGAACGAATACATAAAAAGAAATTTTAAAAATAATTCTTTAAATAAAAAAGAGGTTACTATGGGAGTGGAGAGGTGAACAAGTCAGGGGATGGAGTCTCAGGGCCTGAGGACTGGTGATCTAACCCCACGCTGACTTCAGAGTGGGCATTGTTTTTGTTTTTGTTTTGTTTTTGAGGGATTTTTGATACAGGGTGGGTTGTATTCACCAGAGACATAGAGAGAACAAGAGAGAAGCTGAGAAATCACCCCCCAGGGGGAATGGTCATGCCGCAATCCCTTCTCCTCCATTCTCCTCTCGGGATCTTGGCCGTGCATGCATACATGCCTGGCATGAGTTTCAAGCCATCGGGTCCAGGACTTGAACTGCAGCCAGCCGTGTGGGAGTCCAGCGCCTTAACCACTAGACCACCTGCTGACTCGTTTGTGTGCGTGTATTTTTTTTCTTTTTTCTTTTTCTTTTTTTGCTATAAGGTGCGTGCACTCGTCAGAAAGACAGAGGGACAGAAAGACAGAAAGAGAGAAATCACCCCCCCAGGCGGATGGCCACGCCGTAATCTCTTCTCCTCCATTCTCCTCTCGGGATCTTGGACACGCACGCACACGCGCCCGGCGTGAGTTTAAGCCACCGGGTCCGGGACTCGAACTGCGGTCGACTACATGGGAGTTCAGCAATGTAG
>NW_006159676.1:860251-862306 GCF_000334495.1 Tupaia belangeri chinensis | reverse complement strand
CCCGTTTGTGTGTGTGTGTGTGTGTGTGTGTGTTTTGTTTTGTTTTTTAGTTTTTGCTGTAGAGTGAGTGAGTTTGCCAGAGAGAGAGAGGGAAAGTGAGAAGTCACCCCCTCCCAGGAGGGATGGCCAGGCCGTAATCCCTTCTCCTCCATTCTCCTCTCGGGATCTTGGGCACGCACGCACACGCGCCTGGCCTGAGTTTCAAGCTGCCAGATCCAGGACTCAAACCACACAGTCTGCCAGGTGGGATCCAGTGCCTTAACCACAGCGCCACCAGCCGGATCAGGATTGGGCACTGAGAATGGTGGGCTGGCTGTGCTCATGGCCGGTGGGCCTTGGGCCATGGCCGGCCCCCCTCACACTCCTATCCCACCTCCTAGACACCGAAGGCTGTGACCGTGGTTGGCACAAATTCCAAGGCCATTGCTACCGCTACTTTGCCCATCGGCGGGCGTGGGGGGATGCCGAGAGGGACTGCCGACGGCGAGCGGGCCACCTGACCAGCGTCCACTCCCCTGAGGAGCACAACTTCATTAACAGTAGGACCCTGCGGGCGGGAGGGAGTCGCCAGCCAGCATGACAGCCGTGATGAGCGGGGGTGGGGGCTTCTGTGGTCCCTTTGCCAGGGCATCCCTCCAGGGTTCTGGAGATGCCACGTTTCCAAAGCTGGGTTTCAAGCAGGCCCTCACTGCTTCTTAATTCGTGCATCCATGGACTCACTTGATAATTTTTGTTTTTGAAGAGGGTTTTGCTATAGGGTGCGTGCGCTCCCTAGAAAGACAGAGAGAGACAGAGAGACAGAAAGTGAGAAATCACCCCCCAGGGGGGATGGCCATGCCACAGTCCCTTCTCCTCCATTCTCCTCTTGGGATCTTGGGCACGCACACACACGTGCTCTGCATGAGTTTAAACCACCGGGTCTGGGACTCGAACCATGGTTGACTACGTGGGAGCCCAGCGACATAGCCATTACGCTAACTGCTCTCCCCAGGGGCTTTTTCTGAGAGAGATTTTTGTTGGAAGGAGCCAGGGATCACCTTAGAGACAGAGAGACAGAAAGTGAGGAATCACTCCCCAGGGGAAATGGCCACCCTGCAATCCCTTCTCCAATCCCCTCTCGTTTTTTTGGTCCCAGCTCTGAGACTCGAACCACGATCGACTACGTGAGAGTCCAGTGATGTAACCTTCATGCCATCTGCTGGTCCCGCCATCTCCATCCTTTTTCTCCTCCTCTAGCCCACCTCCAAACTGGGGAGATGAATAAATCCTCTCCTCCCATCTCCCCCTCCAGCCCTTCTCCTGGCTAGGGGTTGGGTAGGCCACCAGCCCTCATGACCCCTCACCCCACAGGCTTTGGACATGAAAACACGTGGATCGGCCTGAATGACAGGATCGTGGAGAGAGATTTCCAGTGGACAGACAACACCGGGCTGGTGAGTGGCATGAGTCCCTCCCCTGGGGTCACTGAGCCTCATGGGCCTTGGGTGTCCTCTGTCCTCAGTTCACACTCTTGTGCAACCACAGCTGGGTATTAAAGGCCTCCAGTGGCTCTAAGATGCGAATGGACAAAGGAGGGTCAGTGAAGCCCAGCTCTTCATGCTAGGTCCCACCCACCCAGCTACTGAGACCTGCTTCCTCAGGTGCTTGGTCTCTTAGATATTCCTTTTTATTTTTATTTTATTTTATTTTATTTTTTATTTTTTTGCTATAGGGCCCATGCGCTCACCAGCGAGAGAAAGTGAAAAATCACCCCTTCAGGGGGAGCAGCCCTTCTCCTTCGTTCTCCTCCTGGGATTTAGGACACCCACACACAGGCACCTGGTGTATTTTCCAAGCTGCCAAGTCAGGGACTTGAACTGCACAATTGGCCATGTGGGAGCCACCTGCCTTATTTACAGGGCCACCTGGCTGGTCCAATATTCCCATTTCTCTACAACTCCTACCTGCATAGCCTCCATCAACTCCTCCCACCCTCTTCCCCCTTTCTTTTCTTTTCTTTTTTTTTTTTTTAGGGTTTTTTTTTTTTTTTTTTTTTTTTTTTTTTGTTGTGGTCGT
>NW_006159676.1:859093-859778 GCF_000334495.1 Tupaia belangeri chinensis | reverse complement strand
AAATCACCCCCCAGGGGGGATGGTCACGCCGCAATCCCTTCTCCTCCATTCTCCTCTCGGGATCTTGGGCACGCACGCATACGTGCCTGGCTTGAGTTTTAAGCCACCGGGTCCAGGACGCGAACTGCGGTCGACTACGTGGGAGTCCAGCGACATAGCCATTACGCTAACTGCTGGTTCCCCCAGGTCTGGGTCTTGAACCATGTGGGAGTCCAGTGACATAACCATTATGCCATCTGCTGATTCCCCCTCCTTCCTCTTTCATAGCAATTTGTTACCTAAACTCCTGCCCCACACCTGACAGCCATGGGGATTTGTTTTTTTTAATTGGAGTGAAATTTACATAAATGAAAATTAGCGATGTTAAAGTGTGCTATTGAGTGGCATTTAGTGCTTTCGACATATGGCATAGCTACCACCAGTATCTAGCTCCAGAACATTTGAATCACTCCAAAGAAACCACCACACACACACGCACACGCACACGTACACACACACACACACACACACACACACACACAGGGACCTTTAAAAAAAATCACACCAGCTCAGGATCTTCCTTCTGTGCTGCAGTCTGCAGTCTTCCCAGCTTTTCTTCATTTTCTTTTTTTATTTTTAGTTTTTAGTTTTGCTATAAGGGCACATATGCTTAGCAGAGAGAGGGTGGGGGGGGGGGGGAAAAATG
>NW_006159676.1:858127-858819 GCF_000334495.1 Tupaia belangeri chinensis | reverse complement strand
GCGAGCACATGTGCCCTGTAGCAAAAACCTCTCCAAAAAAAGAAAAAAAAATTTTTTTTAATTTAAAAAATTTAAAATCAATCAATATATAATTATTTAACTTTTTCTTTCAAGAACTATTTTGTCTAAGTTTATTTATTCATTTATTTACTTATTTTTAATTTGACCAGAGAGGGACAGAGAGAGAGAGGGAGTGAGAAAGCAAGCTGCCAGGTTCGGGACTCGATCAGTCGTCAGCCATGCGGGAGTCCAGTGTGCTTAACCACCACGCCACCTGTTGGCCCCAATCAATTTTTATAGTCAGAGGGTGATGCTCTCACCAGAGAAGGACAGAAAGACAGGGAGAAAGTACCCTCCAAGCAAGTGACAGATATGATTCAGTATTACCCATAATTTTTGGCTGAGAATTAGCACTAGGAATCGAACCACAGGCAGTCATGTGGGAGTCCAGCCGCCTTAACCACCATGCCACTCACTGGCCCTGATATATGCATTTTTTAAATTGCTGTAAGATGTGTGTGCTTGCCAGAGAGAAGAGAGGGAAAGTCAGAAAGCACCCCTCAGGTAAGATGGCTATACCTCAATCCCTTCTCCAGTCTCCTCTCGGGATTTTTGGGCAAATGAGCACACCCTGTGTGTTTTCTCTTTTTCTTTCTTCTCTCCTTTCTTTCATTCTTTTTTTTTTTTTTTTT
>NW_006159676.1:856373-857824 GCF_000334495.1 Tupaia belangeri chinensis | reverse complement strand
CACACACACACATGCCCAGCGTGTCAAGTTGCCAGGTCCAAGACTCAAACCACAGTCAATCATGTGGGAGTCTGGTGCCTTGACGACTGTGCCACCTGCTGGCCCCAGCCCTGCGAGATTTTCAAGCCACCAAGTCCAGGATTTGAACCATGCAATCGACCATGTGGGATCCAGGTGCCTTAATCACCAAGCCACCAGCTGGCCCTTGTTCAACTAGTCATCTAACACTGGCCCATGGGGGATACTGTGGGGTCAGGCAGGATAGTGTCCATTGTTGAATGGGAATGGACCAGCAGGTACCGTGGTGGTTAAGGCCCTGGACTCTCCCACATGGCTGACCTTGGTTCAGGTCCTAGACCTGGCAGCTTGCTTTCTCACTTTCTGTCTCTCTTTGTCTCTGTCTCTCTCTGGTCAAATTAAAAAATAATAGTAATAGGGACTACCAGATGGTGTAATGGTTACGTCACGGACTCCCACATAGTAGACTGTGGTTCAAGTCCCAGACCCAGTAGTTTAAAACTCATGTCAGGTGTGTGTGCGTGCGTGCCCAAGATCCCGAGAGGAGAATGGAGGAGAAGGGATTACTGTGTGGTCGTTCCCCCGGGGGGTGATTTCTCGCTTTCTGTCTCTCTGGAGAGCTCATGTGCCCTATAGCAAAATCCTCTAATAATAATAATAGTAATAATTATTAATAAAGTTAAATAAAAATAATTTTAAAAGAATTATTTAATTTTAGGGGCCAGTAGGTGGCATGATGGTTAAAGGCATTTGATTCCCACATGGTCAACCACGGTTCGAGTCCTGGAGATGGTAGCTTGCTTTCTCACTTTCTCTTTCTCTGGTCAAATTAAAAACAATAATAGGGACCAGCAGATAGCATAATGGCTATGTTGCTGGACTCCCATGTAGTTGACTACAGTTCAAGTCCCAGATCTGGTGGCTTAAACTCACACCGGGCGCGTGTGCATGCGTGCCCAAGATCCCGAGAGGAGAATGGAAGAGAAGGGATTGCGGCGTGGCCATCCCTCGTGGGGGGATGCTTTCTTTCTTTGTGTCTCTCTGTCTTTCTGGCGAGCACACGCAGCCTATAGCAAAACCTCTATCCCCCCTAAAAAAAGCCCAATAGTAATAATAAAACAAATGGAATTTTATAAATAAGTTAATTAATTTTAAAAAAGAATGATGTGATTTTATTCATTGTCATTATTTTATTTATTTTTATGTATTTATTTTTATTTTTTTGAAGCTGACCAGAGAGAGACAGAGAAAGAGATGGAAAATGAGAAAGCAATCTGTCAGATCCAGGATTCAAACCGCTATCAGCCATGTGCGAGTCCAGCCGCCGTAACCATCATGCCACCTGCCAGCCCCAAATAAAAACAATATTTAAAAAAAAAAAAAAGGAACCAGCAGTTAGCGTAATGGCTATGTCGCTGGACCCCCCTGTAGTT
>NW_006159676.1:854527-856121 GCF_000334495.1 Tupaia belangeri chinensis | reverse complement strand
GAAAATGTAAATTCCTTGGGAGTTGGAGGCAGGTCTGACCAGGGCGGGGTCCCACAGCAGGCGTTGCAGAGCCAGCCTGGGCTGAGACCCAAGTCCCCTCCGCACCTTCTTTCCCGCGCCCCCCTCCATTCCTGCAGCAATACGAGAACTGGCGGGAGAATCAGCCGGACAATTTCTTTGCGGGTGGAGAGGACTGCGTGGTGATGGTGGCCCACGTGCGCGGCCGCTGGAACGACGTCCCCTGCAACTACAACCTCCCCTATGTCTGCAAGAAGGGAACAGGTAATGCCACACCCCCTCCCTTCCTGCACCTCGGGCTACTGGTTCTCTGATTGGATACTGAGAAATCTCACTATTATCTTGTTTGCTTGCTTGTTTTCTTGCTATAGGGGACATGCACTCCCTAGAAAGAGAGCGAGTGGGAGAGAGAGCGAGTGGGGGCGGTGGGGGAGTGAGAAATCACCCCATGGGGAGGATGACCATGCTGCAATCCCTTGTCTCCATTCTCGTCCTGGGATTTTAGGCATACGCGCACATGCAACCAGAGTGATTTTTCTTTCTTTTTCTTTTTAAATTTATTAATGTATTAATTAATTTATTTATATTTGGAGAAGTTTTTGCTATAGGGTGCATGCGCTCGCCAGAAAGACAGAGAGAGAGACAGAGAGACACAAAACGAGAAATCACCCCCCAGGGGGGATGGCCACGCCGCAATCCCCTCTCCTCCATTCTCCTCTCGGGATCTTGGGCACTCACGCACACGCGCCCGGCGTGAGTTTAAGCCACTGGGTCCGGGACTCGAACCACAGTCGACTACATGGGAGTCCAGCGACGTAGCCATTACACCAACTGCTGGTCCCCCCAGAGTGATTTTCAAGATGCGATCAGCCATATTTGATCCAACACCTTAACCATCACACCACTGGCCCACATACATTTTTTATTTATTTATTTATATATTTTTTAATAATTATTTTTTTATTTTAGTTTGTTATTAGTGTTTTTAATTTGTTTGTTTGCTTTTAATTTAACCAGAGAAGTGGAGAGAGATAAACGGAAAGAGGGAAAGCAAGCTGCCAGGTTTGGGACTTGAACCACAGTCAGCCATGTGGGCATCTAGTGCCTTAACCAGCATACCCCCTGCTGGTCATAGGGCATGTATGCTCACTGGAGAGGGACAGAGAGAGGGAAAGTGAGTAATCACTTCCGGGTAGAGGGTGGGGGAGGGCATGCCACAATTGCCTCCATTCTCCTCCTAGGATTTTGGGCATGCATACCCATGTGTCCAGAGTGATTTTTCAAGCCACCAGGTCTGGGACTTGAACCACTGTCACCTATGTGAGTGTTCAGTATCTTAACCACCACACCACTTGCTGGCCCTGGCCCTCATATATCTTTAAAGATGAGAATTACCAACTCTTTATATAGGACAAACTATTTGTGTATATTTAGGAAACCTGCCAGTTCAGCTGCTTTGCTCAATTTTCTCTTGGCTTGTTGATCTTACTGATTTTTTTTTTGGAGAGGTTTTTTGCTATAGGGCACATGCACTCGCCAGACAGACAGAGACAGACAGAGAGACAGAAAGCGAGAA
>NW_006159676.1:851858-854397 GCF_000334495.1 Tupaia belangeri chinensis | reverse complement strand
CTATAGGGGAGTCCAGTGACTTAGCCATTACGCCAACTACTGGTCCCTTAAGTCATTTTTTTAAAGAATTATTTTATTTATCTTGGGACTGGCAGGTGGTGTGGATTCCCAAATGGCAGATCGTGGTTCCAGTCCCAAACCTGGCGGCTTGCTTTCTCACTTTCTCTCTCTCTCTCTCTCACTCTGTCCTTCTCTCGTCAAATTGAAATAAATAAATGAATGAATAAATAAAGTTAAATGAAATAATTTTTAAAAAGAGAAACAATCTAAATGTTCATCAACAGGGAATTCGTCAAATAAAAGTGGGGGCATCTGAAGAGCCGAAAACTACCAGGGTTAAAAATATGAGGTGCTGGGGCCAGCGGGTAGCATGATGGTTAAAGCACTGCATTCCTACCCTATGGTCAGCCACAGTTTGAGTCTGGACCTGGTAGTTTGAAAACCACACTGGGGGTACCAGCAGGTGTTGTAATGGTTACGTTACTGGACTCCCACGTGGTTGACTGAAGTTCAAGTCCCAGACACTGCGACTTAAAACTCAAGCCAGGCCCCTGTGCGTCATGCCCAAGAAACCAAGAGAATGGAGAAGAAGGGATTGCAGTGTGGCCATCTCCCCACGGGGTGATTTCTCACTTTCTGTCTCTCCGGTGAATGCACACACTCTATAGCAAAAATCTCTCTAAAGAATAAATAAAAATAAACAAAGAAAACCACACTGGGTGATGTGTGCTGGGCCGAGTGAAGATGGAAAAGTCTTGCTTGCTCTTTGAGCCTCAGTTGCATTATCTATAGGAGAGAGTAGGCTGAGGTCTCTTTTAGTCTTTTTTTTTTTTTAAGTTTTATTTTAGAGACAGGCTCTTATTATGTTGCTTAGGCTGGCCTCCAGCTCACAGTCCTCCTGCCTCAGCCTCCGTGTAGCTGGAACCGTAGGCATGCACCACTGTGCCCAGTGCTCCTAGCTTTAACGCTCCCTGGTCCTGGCATCCTCCTCCCCGGTCCTGCTAATTCCCCTCCCCCAGCCTGGCTATCTTGCAATGCCAGTTACTTCCAGAAGCTCCCACCTTGTACAGCGCTAGGAAAATCAGCAGCAGCAGCAACAGCCCCCCGACACCACTCAGCACGTACAGATAGAGCATCTCCTTCTCGTACACGATGTCGACCTTCATGACGACCTGGAGGACAGGAGAGAGGAGCAACACGAACCGCGGTCGACTACGTGGGAGTCCAGCGACATAGCCATTACGCTAACTGCTGGTTCCCAATAAAGTGAAAATTTTTTAAAAAATAAAGTGAAATTTTATTTATTTTATTTTAATTTGACCAGAGAGGGACAGAGTGAGAAAGAGAAAGAGATAGAAAGTGAGAAAGCAAGTCACCAGGTCCGGGACTCGAACCGTGATCGGCCATGTGGGAGTCCAGTGCTCTTAACCACCATGGCCACTTTCCTAACTAGAGATTCCTCGTTCCCAGTGCTGTGTGGTGCCCCTCCAGCAGTAGAGAACGCCTCGCTCATTGGTGCCCGTAAAGCCAAGTACAACGTCCACGCCACTGTCCGCTACCAGTGTGAAGAGGGATTTGCTCAGCACCATGTGGCCACCATCCGGTGTCGGAGCAACGGCAAGTGGGATGAGCCCCAAATTGTCTGCACCAAACGTAAGTGGCCAACCTCAGAGACCCCCCAATACAGATTTCCAGCTAGTGGTAGTTTCTGCTTAAAACACCTTAGTAGGGTCATCAGGTGGCATGGAAGTTATGGCACTAGACCCCACATGGCCGATTGTGTGGTTCAGGTCCCAGACCTGATGGCTTGAAAATCATGCTGGGGATTGGGACCAGCAGATGACATAATGCTTTCATTGTTGGTCTCCCACGTAGTTGGTTCAAGTCCCAGACCCGACAGCTTAAAACTCATGCTGGCCACATGCACACGTGTGCCCAAGATCCCAAGAGGACAATGAAGAGGAAGAGATTGCGGCATGGCCATCCCCACTGGGGGGTAGATTTCTCACTTTCTGTCTCTCTGGCTAGCACATGTACTCTATAGCAAAAAAATCTCTAAAAAAAAAAAAAAGAAAAGAAAGGAAAGAGGAAAGGAAAGAGGAAAGGAAAGGAGAGGAAAGGAAAGGAAAGGAAAGGAAAGGAAAGAAGAGAAGAGAAGAGAAGAGAAGAGAAAAAAAGAGAAAAGAAAAGAAGAAAATTATGTCGGGTTGTGTGTGCATGTATGCCCAAAATCCCAAGAGGGGAATTATAGCATGAGAAGGATTTATAGCATGCCCATTCTCCTTAGGGTGATTTCTCACTTTCCCTCTCTCTGTCTCTCTCTCCAGTGAGCACATATGCCCTATGATAATAAAACAAAAGAAAACAAAAAAACTTTAGGCCAGGGCCAGCAGGTGGAGTAGAGGTTAAGGCACTGGATCCCAGATGGCTTATTGCATGGTTTAAGTCCTGGACCTGGTGGCTTGAAAATAACACTTGAAGGATTGAAGAGTGGTTATTTCCCTGGGAGTGATTTCCCACTTTGTTTCTCTCTCTTTCC
>NW_006159676.1:844851-851779 GCF_000334495.1 Tupaia belangeri chinensis | reverse complement strand
AACTCCCATTGCTTCTGTTGCTCTGTCTTAATGTCTGCCCGATAATACAGCCTTGCAGGTAAGTGGGAGTTTACCAGCCTGCCCCTGTTTCTTCTATTTCATTTCCCCCCAAGGAACCTGATGCATCAGGCCACCTCTAATCTCACCCCCTTTTAATTTTTTTTTTTTTTTGAGAGGTTTTGCTATAGGGCACGTGCGTTTGTCAGAAAGACAGAGAGACAGAAAGTGAGAAATCATCCCCCAGGGGGGTTGGCCACTCCGCAATCCCTTCTCCTCCATTCTTCTCTAGGGATCTTGGGCACGCATGCACATGCGCCCAGCCTGAGTTTAAGCCAACGGGTCCGGGACTCAAACCACAGTCGACTACATGGGAGTCCAGTGACATAGCCATGATGCCAACTGCTCGTCCCTCACCACCTTTTATCTTTTCCCTGTTCTCCTTCACTTTCCTGCAGCCAGACGGTCCCACCGGATGCGGCGACACCATCACCACCACCAACACCACCACCAGCATCACCACCACAAATCGCGCAAGGAACGCAGAAAACACAAGAAACACCCAGCGGAGGACTGGGAGAAGGACCAAGGGAATTTCTGCTGAAGCCCCCGGCGAAAGAAAGCACAACCCCCTTCCCACACCTCCTCCGGAGCCTTCACCTGGGGAGACAGAGCCCAGAATGAAACAAGAGGGTCCCAAATCCCTGAGCCCCCAATGCATCCCTACCCAACACAACCCTTTGTAAAAATGTCCTCTCTTTCTTACAAACACAAGGTCCTCTTGGCTGACCTAGCCACGTGTCTGAAAAGTCCATTCTCATCAGGCTGAACTCTGGGAACGTCTTCCAACTGAGAGAAGCACAACGGGGCCACGAACACTCTGTAATCGGTTGAATCTTTTGTTTGCCGGGCTGATCGCCAGGGGTTGAAATCGTTGATGAGGGTGCAAGCGTGTATGTGTGGATTCGCACCGCAGGATTGCAGTTCACACTGGGGATTCAGGCTCAGTCAATGGTTGGCTCTCCTGACTCCAGCGTGAAGCCCTTCCTGAAAGTCATCATCTGCCTTGAGAGTCAGATTAAGCAGAAGCACACTGCTAGAACTCCATCACGTCTCTTCCTTCACCTTGAACTTCAGCCCAGGTTCAGTCTTTGGTCTTGGTGGATCAACCTAGCCGGGAACCCCCATGTACTGAATTTTAGGGGATGTTTTCAGAGCAGTCCTCCCATGTCCTCCCAGTCAGTGGTGGGAATAATCAGCAATATGTAGATGATAGGGAGGGCAAGTGTATTGCTTACCCTCCCAGGTCTAGGCAAGTGTTGAGATTTAGTGGTTCCACGTGTGAGATGACTCCGTCTCGTGCACACAGATGAGAGGATATTTGGGGCTAGACGAGCCCAGATTTCTTATCCCCTCCATCTCTCAGGGAGACAAAGAACCTCCTTTCTGGACCAAGGAGGTGCCAAGTTTTCTAGCCCAGTGCCTCCCATACCCAGCCTTCAAGCAGATATTGGTAATACCCTTGCCCTGCATCCCCCACTCCCCCACCTGAACCCCAATCCCTGTCTCCAGCAATTTGCCTGGTAGACTAGAAATGCTTAAAACTTGAAGTAGTGACACCTACCTGTGGTCATATTGTGCAGAGATGTGCAGTGTTAAAGCCGAAATTTGCACGCGCGCGTGCACACACACACACACACACACACTTTTCTAATACCTTTTAATTCTTTGAATGAGAAAGAACCCTTCCTCACTTAATTTGCCCCCTTTTTTTTTTGAGAGAGAGGTTTTTTTTGTTGTTGTTAAAAGGTGCGTGTACTCACTAGAAAGACAGAGAGAGACAGATAGACAGCGAGAAATCACACCCCAGGGGGATGGCCATGCCGCAGTCCTGTCTCCTCCATTCTCCTCTCGGGATCTTGGGCACGCCTGCATACGTGCCCGGCGTGAGTTTAAGCCACCAGGTCCGGGACTCAAACCGCAGTTGATTATGTGGGAGTCCAGCAACATAGCTGTTATGCCAACTGCTGGTCCCTAAATTTGTCATTTGTAAGTGACCTCCTCGATCCAAGGGCCAGGATCTAGCCCCTGATCTCAGGCAAGGAAGATCTATAGCTTTTCCTCCACATAACTAAGAAATGTGTTAATTGATCTTATATCCCTTCTGGGAAGGAGTCACCCCAGCTGACAACTACATATCATACTGCTGACTTACTGTCTTCTTCTTCTTTTTTTTTGGAGAGATTTTTGCTATAGAGCGCGTGCACTCACCAGACAAAGAGAAACAGACAGAAAGCGAGAAATCACCCCCCAGGGGGGATGGCCACGCCGCAATCCCTTCTCCTCCATTCTCTTCTTGGGATCTTGGGCACGCACGCACACGTGCCCGGCATGAGGTTAAGCCACTGGGTACGGGATGCGAACCACAGTCGACTACATGGGGGTCCAGCGACATGGCCATTATGCTAACTGCTGGTCCCCGTCTTCTTGAATCTTCTCAATAGTCCAGTGACTTAGAAACTCTTTTTTTTTTTTTTTTTTTCATTTTCTACATGTTAAAGCGGAGGCTCAGATATAAGCAATAGTCTTTAGCTCAAAGTTGCAACCCAGGAGCTGGCAGATGGTGTAGTGGTTAAGGGTACTGGACTTCCACATGGCCTACTGCAGTTTGAGTCCCGGACCTGGTGGCTTGCTTTTTCACTTTCTCTCTTGGTGTTCTCTCTGTCCCTTTCTGGTCAAAAATTTTAAAAAATAAATAAATAAATAAAATAATTTTTTGGAGAGGTTTTTGCTATAGGACACATGTGCTTGCCAGAAAGACAGAAAGAGACAGAGAGAAATCACCCCACAGAGGGAGATGGCCACGTTGCAATTCCTTCTCCTCCATTCTCCTCTCGGGATCTTGGGCACACACGCACATGCGCCTGGTGTGAGTTTAAGCCACTGGGTCCGGGACTCGAACCGTGGTCAACTACATGGGAGTCCAGTGACATAGCCATTATGGAGAGAAGGAGAGAGACAGAGAGACAAAAACCCCCAGAAAATCATCATCACAATCCTTTCTCCTCTTGGGATTTTGGGCACATACGCACAAGCATAGTTTCAAGTTGCCAGACCTGGGACTCGAATTGCAGTCGATTATGTGGGAATCCAGTGACATAACCATTATACCACCTGCTGGTCCCAAGTTATTGCTTTTGATTCTTCTTCTGTGATTTACTTTTCTTCAAAGCACTGATTACTACTTGAAATTATTCTGTATATGTATTTGTTTACTTCCTTTTCTTTCTTTCTTTCCTTTTTTTTTTTTTTAAGAGAGATTTTTGCTGAGATTTTTAGAGAGTTTTTTTAGAGACAGATAGAGAGAAAGTGAGAAATCACCCCCCAGGGGGAATGGTGATGCTTCAATCCCTTCTCCTCCATTCTCCTCTCGGGATTTTGGGCACACACGCACATGCACCCACTGTGAATTTCAAGCTGCCGGGTCCAGGACTCAAACCATAGTGGACCATGTGGAAGTCCTGCACCCTAACCACTATGCCACAATGCCCCCTCTTTTCTTTTCTTCTTTTCATTACTTTTTGTTCCCCCTTTTCTCTTCTCTTTTTAATTTGTATGGGACATATATGCTTACCAGAGAGAAATACAGAGAAAGAAAGTGAGAAAGCATCCCCCCCCCGGCGGGAGGCCAATTCTCTTCTTGGGATTTTGGGCATACATTCACACACACCAGGTGTGTTTCTTAAGCCACCCACTCTGGGTCTTGAACCATAGAGACAGCCATGTGAGATCCAGTCTCCTTAACCACCAAGCCACCAGGTGGTGGCTGGAGAAGTTCCAAACTGGACCCTTACCCTTTTTTCTCACTAGGTTTCCCAAGCTGTCCTTGAACTCACAATCCTGCCTCTGTTTCCAGGGTAGCTGGTAGAGGTGTGTATTACCAGGCTGTGCTTCTGTTTCTTTTATTCTTTTTTTTTTTTTTAGAGAGAGACATTTTTGCTACAGGAGTTGTGCGCTCGCCAGAGAGACAGAGAGATAAAAAGCGAGAAATCAGCTCCAGGGGGGGGGATGGCCATGCCACAATCCTTTCTCCTCCATTCTCCTCTCGGAATCTTGGGCATGCATGCACACGCACCTAGCCTGATTTTCAAGCTGCCAGGTCTGGGACTTGAACCCCAATCAATGACGTGGGAGTTCAGTGATGTAACCATTACGCCATCTCCTGGTCCTGCTGAGCTCCTGTTTCTGACTCTAACTGTTGCTCTGTGCTTCAGGGGTAGAGAGAGACACGTGACCTCTCTGTCGCTCTCACACACACACAGGCAGATTTAGGAAGTGGTTGGGGAGTGCGAATGGTACTCTTACCCTTAACTCTGGTCTTGAGTCGTTCCTGCTAGAGACTTCATTTCCCAGTCTTTTCTTTTTTTTCTTTTGTGAGATTTTTGCTATAGGGTGCGTCTGCTTGCCAGAGAAACAGAGAGACAGAAAGCGAGACATCAACCCCCAGGGGGGATGGCCATGCTGCAATCCCTTCTCCTCTTGGGATTTTGGGCACACAAGCGTATGCATCTGGTGTGAGGTTTTTTTGTTTTGCTTTTTTGTTTGTTTGTTTGGAGAAGTTTTTGCTATAGAGTGCATGCGCTCACCAGAAAAATAGCCACAGAGAGACAGAAAGCGAGACATCAACCCCCAGGGGGGATGGCCATGCTGCAATCCCTTCTCCTCCATTTTCCTCTTGGGATCTTGGGCACGCACGCACACGTGCCCAGCATGAGTTTAAGCCACTGGGTCCGGGACTCGAACCATGGTCCACTACATGAGAGTCCAGCGACATAGCCATTATGTCATCTGCTGGGCTCCATGGTGTGAGTTTTAAGCTGCTGGGTCCGGGACTCGAACCGTGTTTGACTATGTGGGAGTCCTGCAACATAATCTTTATACAATCTGCTGGTCCCTCACTGTTCTTTCTACTGGTTGTTATTGAGAAAGAACAGAGATTTAGGTTTGCTGTCTTTATTAACTCATCTTGGTTTTAAAAAATTAATAATAATAATAATAATACATCTTCATCATCCACGTCACAAAAGAACTTTCCTTTGTTTTGGGGAGGGGCTGTGATGCAACCTTTTTTTGGGGGGAGGGTCTCAGTTTATACTCCCTGTCCCTGAACCCCTTAACCCCTACCCCTGCCTCTTCCTCAGTTCCATGGTGGGAGGGGGTCCTGGTCTTTTCTAAACTGGGTGATCTGTCTTTCGATCTTTCCCTTCGGAATGTGCGTGTGTGTTTGCGTGTGCCACGTGCCTGGCATGCGTGTGAGTGCGTGTGCGCGTGAACAGCCTTGGGTCCCGCTGGCTTTGCTGTGAGCTGCAATATTCCGTGGGTCTGTGGTCTCTGACACTGTGGACATTAATGTACTTCTTGAACATTTTAATAAATTTTTTTAACAGTTCCTCCTGTCTCCCCCGACACCTTTGTTCATGGAGTCACTCAGCACGTATTTACTGAGCAGCTGTTATGAACCATGTTCTTTCTTTCTTTCTTTTTCTTTTTACTTATTTTTTAATAATTATTTATTTAATTTTATTTATTCATTCACTTACTTTAATTTGACCAGAGAGAAGGGAAAGCGAGAAAGCACGCCACCAGGTCCTGGACTCGAACCACGCTCAACCATGTGAGAGTGTCCAGCACCTTAACCACCACGCCACCTGCTGGTCCCCTCTTTTTATTATTTTCTAAATTATTTACTTCTTTAATTTGTTTGTTTGTCTTTTCTTTTATTATTTTTTTTTGGGGGGGAGAGTTTTTTTTTTTTAGAGGTATTTTGCTATAGAGCGCGTGTGCTCGCCAGACAGACAAAGAGAGACAGAGAGACAGAAAGCGAGAAATCACCCCCCAGAGGGGATGACCACGCCGCAATCCCTTCTCCTCCATTTTCCTCTCGGGATCGTGAGCACGCATGCACACGTGCCCGGCGTGACTTTAAGCCACCAGATCCGGGACTCAAACCACGGTCAGTTACATGGGAGTCCAGCGATATAGCCATTATACCATCTGAAGATTTTTGTTACAGGGCGCATGCACTTGCCCGAGACACAGAGAAAGACAAAGACTGAAAGTGAGAAATCACACCCCAAGGGGGATGGCCATGCCGCAATCCCTTCTCCTTCATTCTCCTCTCAGGATCTTGGGCACGCACATACACCCTTGGAAATATAGTTTAATTTCTTCATAAATTATCCTCCCATGCTCAAACTGTTCACCTGCTCCTATTTGCCAGTTGAAATGCTTGAAAGAAAAACTACCTTTCATGATTTAAATAAAACAAATCGTAGGTCTTCCATGATTTAATTCAGGGGTATTAATGAATGTCAGTGGGGGATGTCTCCACAAGTATTGTATAGAAAGCCTAGTGCTTTGAAAAGATTTTCAAAAGCACTTAAAAATTACCAATGCCATTCTTCAGTGCTAATGGTCTCCTAAAGAATTAAAGACAAGTTGTAAACAATAGGACTACATCATCTAATCAATACTGAGTGTGCATTATGAAGTGGAGAAATAGACAAAGGGATTGAAACCTGTATTTATTCTATTATTATTATTATTATTATTATTATTACTATTTTTAAAGATTATAAACTTCCAGGTCCAGGACTCAAACTGCAGTTGACTATCAGTGCCTTAACACCGCACCATCTGCTGGACCCATTCCAGCATGATTTTCAAGTCCAGGACTTGAACCCTGCAGCCACCAACCATATGGCATGCAGTACCTTAACCTCCAAACAAATTTTTTTATTTTGGGAGAGATTTTTCCTATACGTGGCATGTGCTCTCTAGAGAGACAGACAGAAAACAAAAAATCACCTCTCATGGGGATGGTTACGCTGCAATTCCTTCTCCATTCTCCTCTTGGGATCTTAGGCACGTA
>NW_006159676.1:843828-844763 GCF_000334495.1 Tupaia belangeri chinensis | reverse complement strand
GGAGGAGAAGGGATTGCGGCATGGCCATCGGCTAGGGGGTAATTTCTCGCTTTCTGTCTCTCTCTTTTTGGCGAACACACGCACGCGCCCTATAGCAAAAACCTCCCAAAATAAATAAATACATATTTTTTAAAAAGAAGAAAAGAAAAGAAAATCACGTCTGACGCAAGTATACGCATGACCAAAACCCCAAGAGGAGAATAGAGGAGAGGGGATTGCATGCAGTTGATCATATGAAACTCAACCACTGGCTGACCCCCTTCTCCCTTTTTTGAGATAGACATACTTTAGGAACTTTCAGTGTTTTTTAGCCCCTATCCCACCAAAAAAAAAAAAAAGAAAAGAATTCCTTCATCCCCACAAACCGTGCCAGGGACAAATTACAGCTTTATTGTTTTCCTGGCATAGGGATTTCCCTGTTTTCCACATGCCCTGGGTATTGAAAATGACCCTATCAAGTAATTCTGCAGCGTTCAAAGCTGGTTGGCTCAAGGGACAGAGTGGAGATGGGGGAAAAGAGGGAAGAGAGCTTAAGGGAAGTGGATGAAGGACCTGAGGAATGGAGGAGAGGTTTCCAACCGAATTAAAACCAAGCACCCTGGGGCCATTAGGTGGCATGATGGTTAAAAGCATTGGACTCCCACATGACCGGCCGACCGTGGTTCAAATCCCGGACTTAGTGGCTGGCTTTCTCACTTTCCCTCTCCATCTCTCTCCCAGTCTGTCCCTGTCTGCTCAAATTAAAATAAATAAAGTTAAATAAAATAATTCTTTTTTTGGGGGGAGAGGTTTTTGCTATAGGGCGCATGCGCTCACCAGAAAAACAGAGAGACAGAGAGATAGAAAGAGACAAATCACCCCTCAGGGGGGATGGCCACACCACAATCCCTTCTCCTCCATTCTCCTCTCAGGATCTTGGGCACAAACGCACACAC
>NW_006159676.1:841132-843513 GCF_000334495.1 Tupaia belangeri chinensis | reverse complement strand
TTGGCATGAGTTTAAAGCCACCGGTCCTGGGACGTGAACTGCCGTCAACTACATGGGAGTCACGCTAATTGCTGGTCTCAAAATAAAATAATTCTAAAAAAAAAAAAAAGAAAACACCCTTAGCTGGGAAACACATTGTCCATCAAAGTGTATTTAGGAATTACCCAACCGGCTGCCTCGTTTTCTCATTCGTCAAAAGAAACAAAGATTTATTGAGCCTCTGTTATATGCTTTGCACTTGCGAGGACCTCAGAACAGCCCTAGTACAGAGGGGCAAACGGGTTCAGAGAGATGTAGTCCTTGGTCACAGAGTGAGAAAGTGGCAGGTGGTGGTGGGACTTGAACTCAAGCCCACCTGGTTCCGACACTCAGTCAGGTTTCCTAGATGATGATCAAGAGAGCTCCAGAAGGGACTCCCATGCTACATCTGGCAGGACTTCAGAGATGGGGGTCTTCCAAGGCTGGGGTGGCTTCCTCCAGTGGCTATCCATCGCCCCCCACCACGTCCCCAGCTAGCTCTCTGCATTGGGGAGTGTGGTGGCCCCTAACGCGCCCCAGATCTCTGAAAGAGGTCGTTGTCAGGAAAGGAGAGAGGACAGGCATGAGTCTCAGAGCAGAAGGGGGGTTCAGTGTTTGCACAGCTCAAAGGTCCAGGGCATGCCATAGCCTCGGTTTCCTTATCTGTAGGGAGGCAATAAAAAACACCCGGCGTTGCAGGGTCCTGCAAACTGCCGTCTGCCACAGTTAACGTGCAAACGGGGGGAGGTGGCAGGCAGCTCCGGAAATCCAACCCTGTAATGGGGATGCTGCTTGGGGTTGGCCCCATCTGGAAAGGGACTGCCATCAAGTTCCTGATCAGGCAGCTCCAGTGAGAGGCATCCCAGGCATCCCGCCCGTGGTTAAGTTCCTGAGAACTGGGAGATCGGTTGTCATGGGAACCACGTGGACTGTCTCTACGGCAACAGCTTGGCGGGGCGGGGCGGGTAGAAGAGTGAAAGCCTGAGGGCACTGGTGTTCTGTTACCGCAGACACCAGAGTTTGGTCTCCATGGCAACGGCTGTGGGCGGGTCCAAGACGCCTGAGAGGCGGAGCTTGGAGGGCAGCAAGGAGTAGGGGGTGTGGCCTAGGGGAAAGAGGCAACCTGTTTTTATGAATGTTGGGTTACCCAGGAGACAACGAGGGGGAGGGTGGACTTCAAAGCTGTTGGCCAGGGTGGGGACAGCCGGAAGTGGAGTTATAGGTCTCTGGAGTGGACTCCAGGGAGATGGAAATGTGGTAGCCATGGTTACGACTGAAGGAGCGAGGCGTCATCTCCATGGGCGTGACTCTAGGTGACAGGTAGAAGCTGAACTAGTTGCCTTGGTGACAGTGATCTGGTGGGTCCCTGGATGGGAAGGGGACGGTCTCTTTGGTGACAGCCGAGAAAGGGGCCATCAGGGTGGGGATTTGCTCTCCCTACAGAGAATACCTGAGGGGTGGGGTGTGGCCCCAGTCATGCGAGTCAGTTGGGGGCATGCCGATACCACTTTGGGGTGACAGATGAGGGCATTGTCCCATGACACTGGGGGGGGGGTGAAGCTGTCCTCCACCGTGACCTAGGGAGGTGGCTTATGACCCCCAGAAACTTTGGGGGACTCTTAGGGAACAAGGGGAGAGAATAGGAGTACCCAGAATTCAGGTCACGAGTCCTGTCTCTATGTGACCACCAAGCTGTTTCTGTGGTCACCTGGCAACCCCTGAGGTCCCTATGTCCTCTCCAGGTGATGGCGAGGGGAGTTCCACATCCAGGTAATTGCAAAGGACTAGGTGTCATTTTCCAACCTCCAGAAAATTCCCGGGGGTCCAGCCTCCAGGCAACCGGGGACAGTTCCATCTGTTTCCGGGTGGTCTTGGGAGGCATGGCCAGTCTTTGGGAGATTGTAGGTTCTGCTGACCTTCTGGGGTCATGGGGGGGGGTGAGGAAATTATCCTTTTCCTGGACAAAGATGGGAAAGGGGAGAAATCCACAAGTCCAGAAGTGGGGCTTGTCTGGTTTCCAGAAAACTCCAGGGAACTGGTCTGCCGGGACTGGCCAGTCTCCAAAGACACCCCTCGCCCCAGAGGCGTGGTTGGTTAGTTTCTATGGGACCACAGGGACTGTGGCCAGTTCAGGTGCCCTCCGTGTCCAAGGAGGCGTGGTCAGCCTGCAGGGCACCTCAGGGGGCGTGGTCCACATCCAGGGACCTCAAGTGGTCAGTTTCCAAGGAACCAAAGGGCACTGGACCAGCAGCCGTCTGCACACGCCAGGCCTAGACGCGCAGAGGGGTCCAGGCAGCGGGATCTCGAGCACCACCTGCCCAGCCGCCGCCGCCGGCCCAACCCCAGCCCCAGCCTCCGGGGGC
>NW_006159676.1:840485-841019 GCF_000334495.1 Tupaia belangeri chinensis | reverse complement strand
CAGCTTCCACGCGGCGAACAGCTGCCCCACCTTGGCCACCGCCGCGCCGCGCGCTGCGCACGCGCGCTCTGCTCCCGCGAAGGGCACCGGCCGCAGGGGCTTCAGGAAGAACACGCGTCCTGCGGGGATGGGGTAGGGAGTGGGTTGTTAGGGCTGCTCCCAGACAGGACCCGAGTTCAGGATTCGTAACAGCCCCTTTGGCACCCACGAATACCCCCTAGCTCTGCAGCCTGGGACCCCCAGCCTCAGCCAAGGGGTGTTAGTGCCAGACAATGAGACTGCCATGCCGTGGCAACCCTAGAAGGATCTATAGATTGCGGGGCTGGCAGGTTGCGCGGTAGTTAAAGGCACGGGACTCCCACATGGTCAACCACAGTTCGAGTCCTGGACCTGGTGGCTTGCTCACTCTCTCTCTCTCTCTTTCTCTCTCTCTCTGTGTCTGGTCAAAATTGAAAAATAATGATAATAAATCAATACTTCTTAAAAAAAAAACTGGGACCAGTAGTTGGCTAATGGCTAAGTCGCTGGACCCCC
>NW_006159676.1:839204-840137 GCF_000334495.1 Tupaia belangeri chinensis | reverse complement strand
CAGATAAGGTCGCTCAGGCCTCCGCAGGGCTCCCGGGGCTGGCTCACCGGGTACTGCACGGAGCCGTCACGCAGCCAGCCCGCGTTGCACCAGTCCAGGCCGTCGCGCCAGGCCGCGTGCAGCTGCTCTGCAGATGCCAAGATCCCGTCCTGCTCGGCGCAAGCGCGCTGCGCCTCCGCGAAGGTCAACTTGTAACGGCCTCCACGCGGGTGGTAGGGGAAGACCACACCTGGCAGGGGCAGGAGGGTGGTCAGCCAGGGTCCCCTAGCCCTTACCCCCGTCCACCCTTCAACTCGTACCTTCCACCCATTCCTCCCTCTGCCTTCCACCTGACCACCCTCTACCTACCTGACTCCCCCCTTAAGGCTACTTTTTCTTTTTTTGGAGAGTTTTTGTTTGTTTGTTTTTGCTACAGGGCGCCTGCGCTTGCCAGACAGAGACAGAGAGACAGAAAGCGAGAGATTACCCCCCCCCCGGCGGGGGCGGGGGATGGCCACGCTGCAATCCCTTCTCTATTCTCCTCTCGGGATCTTGGGCACGCACGCACACGCGCCCAGCGTGAGTTTTAAGCCACCGGGTCGGGGACTCGAACCGCGGTCGACTACATAGGAGTCCAGCGACATAGCCATTACTCTAACTGCTGGTCCCAAAGGCTCCCTTTTCCATAAGCTTGGACTTTACTCAACTCTCCCTTACCATACTTAATCACGTCCAGGCCTCTCTCATCGCTGCAGACTTTGGCTCATACTCTTTCCACCCTTTTCCACTTGTTGAACTCCTATTCACCCTTCAAAACCCAGCTCCAGGGACCAGCAGTTAGCGTAATGGCTATGTCGTTGGACTCCCACATAGTCGACCGCGGTTCGAGTCCCGGACCCGGTGGCTTAAACTCACGCCGGGCGCGTGTGCGTGCGTGCCCAAGATCCCTAGAGG
>NW_006159676.1:837822-839058 GCF_000334495.1 Tupaia belangeri chinensis | reverse complement strand
CAACCCTTTTCTATTCTGTCCTCGATGACTCTGCTTTTCCTCTGCACTGGGTCCTTCCCTCTCATCTAGCCCGGATCCCAGGGTGCTGGGAATGTCTGTGTCTAGTGTTCAGTCCTCCAGGTGGAGATGGAGGAAGACCCCTTTGAGCCCCCAGCATCATCCAAAGCATTACCTATTGATTTTCCTTCCATCTCTAGTTCTTTTATTTTTTATTTTTTTATTTTTTAAGAATTGTTTAATTTGGGGGCCGGCAGGTGGCATGGTGATTGGAGGGCTGGCATCCCCCTACTTGGCCGACTGTGGTTCAAGTCCTGGACCTGTTGGCTTTCTCTCTCTCTCTCTCTCCATCTCTCTCTGATAAAAATGAAGAAGAAGAATAGAACATAATAAAATAATTCTTTTTTAAAAAATAAATGATTTGATTTAATTTATTATTATTATTTAATTTGCCATAGGGCATGTAGACTCACCAGAGACAGAGGGACAGAGGGAAAGTGAGAAAGCAAGCCACCAGGTCCAGACTTGAACCACTAATGCCCATGTGGGAGGCCAGCACCTCCCTCCATCTCTAGTTCCTAAGACTGGTGAAGGGTGAGACCAGCAGATGGCGTGGTGGTTAAGGGCTGGACACTCCCACATGGCTGATCACGGTTCGAGTCCTGGATCTGGTGGCTTGCTTTCTCACCCCGCTATCCCGTGTTTCTCTCTGGTCAAACTAAAATCAATGAATGAGGGACCAGCAGTTGGTGTAATGGCTAAGTTGCTAGACTCTCATGTACTTGACCACAGTTCGAATCCCAGACCTGGTGGCTTAAACTCACGCCGGGCGCGTGTGCATGCGTGCCCAAGATCCTGAGAGGAGAATGGAGGAGAAGAGATTGCGTCGTGGCCATCCCCCCGGGGGATGATTTCTCACTTTCTGTCTCTCTGTCTCTGTCTTTCTGGCAAGCGCACACACCCTATAGCAAAAACTTCTCCAAAAAAATAATTAATTAAATTAAATCAAATAAACAATTCTTTAAAATAAAGAGACAGGTGAAGGGAAGGGCGTGGCAGAGGTCATGGTGGTTGAGGCATTGGACTGAAAATATTAATAAGTAAAATAAATTTTAAAAGAAAATCACGCTGGACAGGTGTGTATGCATGCCTGTCTAATATCCTGAGAGAATGGAGGAGAAGGGATTATGGTGTGGCCATTCCCCGGTGGGGGTGACTTCTTACTTTCTGTCTCTCTTC
>NW_006159676.1:832948-837421 GCF_000334495.1 Tupaia belangeri chinensis | reverse complement strand
GGGGGTGATTTCTCATTTTCTGTCTCTCTGTCTCTCTCTGTCTTTCTGGTGAGTGCACGTGCCCTATACCAAAAACCTCTCAAAAAAAAAAAAAAAAGACTAGTCATCTCAACTCAGGGGTGTCTGTTTCCCGGGCAGGGATTGGAGGTAGACAGGAAGCAGGGAAAAAACCTGGCACCTGACAGATGGGAGACTGATTCCCAAATCCTCCCCTTCCTAGTGCATGCCCTGGGTCAGGTTCTAACTTGCAGGGCCAGTTCCCATCTGCCCTTGGCGTTTTTGGTGAAATTAAATTAGAGACTCCAAAAACTTCTTCTACTAAGGGCTTGGCCCATAGAAGACTCCCAATAAAGGAGAATTATTGCTATATTGTAATTTGTTATTGTTAGGAAGTTCAGCCCTGAAATCTCTTCTGGAATCTTCTAGGGAAAACTGAAGGTAAACCAGATAGGAAGGAAATCCACATAGAAACTCTACCTCTCAGCTCTATGGTCAGCCAATCAGAACATCCCATCTCCCAGTCAAAGTGATTGGCTGGCAGATGGGCATATGACTCAACCTGGGCCAATCAGGGACAACTCTGAGACTCTTGTTACTGCTCTGTGGAAATCTGTTGCTAAGCAGAGTGGATGGAAATTAAGCACGATTTCTTTGGTTCCACAAAGCAAAAGCAGAACCTGCCTGAGGGAAGCCCACCCAGAAAGTAGAGATGAGGGATGGATTAATTAATTGATTAATTAATTAATTGATTGATTGATTAATTAATCAATTAATTAATTTATTTATTTAGGAGAGGTTTTTGCTATAGGGCATGTGTGCTCACCAGAAAGACAGAGAGAGACATAGAGACAGAAAGTGAGAAATCACCCCCCAGAGTTAGCGTAATGGCTATGTCGCTGGACTCCCACGTAGTCGACCACGGTTCAAGTCCCGGACCCGGTGGCTTAAACTCACGCCAGGTGCGTGTGCATGAGTGCCCAAGATCCCGAGAGGAGAATGGAGGAGAAGCAATTGCGGTGTGGCCATCCCCTCTGGGAGGTGATTTCTCGCTTTCTATCTCTCTGTCTCTCTCTGTCTGGTGAGCGCCCGCGCCCTATATCCGAAAAAAGAAAGAAAAAAAAATAAGAAAGAAAGAAATCACCCCCCAGAGGTGATGGCCATGCTGCAATCCCTTCTCCTCCATCCTCCTTTCGGGATCTTGGGCACACACGCACACGCACACGCACACGCCATAAAGTTTAAACCACCGGGTTCGGGACTTGAACTGCGGTCGACTACATGGGAGTCCAGTGATATAGCCATTACGCCAACTGCTGGTCCGGAGGGATGGATTTATTTTTAAGTTTGCTATAGGGGGGGACCAGCAGTTGTGGTTATGTTGCTGGATTCCCATGTAGTCGACTGCAGTTTCCCCGACCTGGTGGTTTAAAACTCTCACCAGGCATGTGTGCATGTGTGTCCAAAATCCCGACAGAGAATGGAAGAGAAGGGGTTGCAGTGTGACCATCTCCACCTGAGGGGGTGGTTTCTCACTTTTTGTCTCTCTCTTTCTCCAGGACTCGAACAGTAGTCAGCCATGTGGGTGTGTCCAGCACCTTAACCACCATGCCTGCCAACTGCTGGTCCCCCAGAATTTCTTAACATAGCCTCACTATGGACATGTTGGACTGGATCATTCTGTGCGGAATTTTCCAAGGATGGCAATTGCCAATATTCCTGAGGAGAGACTCCTGCTGTCTCCATGGATAAAAATCACTCCAGGGAACCAGCAGGTGGCGTGGTGGTTAAGGTGCTGGACATTCCCACATGGCCAACCATGGTTCAAATCCTGGACCTGGTAGCTTGCTTTCTCACTTTCTTTCTCTCTCTGGTCAAAATAAAATAAGGTAATAAATAAATAAAATTAAAAATAATTCTTTTTTTTTAAAAAATCACTGCAAATCAGAACCATGGCTTTATCCTGCAGAGTCTCTAAATTCCTCCCAGGTCAAGTGGACTTGCTTTCTGTCCCTTGCAATCTTCCCAACCTTCCTTCCTTAGAAACAGCTTTGTCCTGGGACCAGCAGTTAGCGTAATGGCTATGTCGCTGGACTCCCATGTAGTCGACTGCGGGGACCTGGTGGCTTAAACTCATGCCGGGGGTTCTATCTCTCTGTCTTTCTGGCGAGCCCATGCGCCCTAGAGCGAAAACCTCTCTGAAAAAAGAAAAGAAAAGAAAGAAACAGCTTTGTCCTGGGGTCAGCAGGTGGCATGGTGGCTAAGGGTGCTGGACTCCCACATGGTTCGAGTCCTGGACCTGGCGGCTTGCTTTCTCACTTTCCCTCTCTCTCTCTCTTGCTCTGAACCTCTCTGGTCAAATGAAAGTGAATAAATGAAGTTAAATAATTTTTTTTAAAAAAAAGAAAGAAAAAACAGAAACAGCTTTGTCCTGCCCCCAGGCTGGTCACCTTCCAGATCCAGCTTGACCATGCCGGCGTCATCCTCCAGTTCATTGGTGACCTCACACTCGTAGCGTCCGTAGTCCTGCAGCGTGACGTTGCGGAGGACCAGGGAGGCACCCCTGGGTCCATCTCCCTGCAGCTCCGCCCGCCCGCGGTAGCTGCCGAATGCACGGTGCTGGGGACCCAGTGCAACGAAGACGTCGGCGAAGGCCAGCGGGTCCACCACTTTGGTCCACTTGAGGCGGACGCCGTCGTGGCCGTGGGCGGCTGCTTCGTAGTGGTAGCGGCATGGCAAGACGATGGTACCACCTCGGTGGCTCACCACCTGCCCAGGCGCCGTCTGCACCACCACCGAGCCGGACTCACCCTCTGCGGGCGACCAAGTAGGTTCAGAGAGGGGAGTCCAGGGAGGGGGTGGGCGCCCTCTGGAGGGGGAAGGGGGTGTGGGAAGAAGACTGGGGAGGGCATTTGGGGATCAGAATAGTAAAGGGACTTAGGTAGGGGGCGGAGCCTCAGACGGGGCGGGGCCTCGGGGCCGTTGGCCGGCGGCCAGGTGCCTGCCCTCTACCCATTCTCCGCACCCCAGGAATGATCCCTCTCGGGCCGTGGTTCCTGCAAGGCAAGACCCACTTCTGCAGCCCCGACTCACCGAGCACGTGGACGACCTTCTTCCGGCCTCGCTGCGCCCCCACGGGAGCGGCGAACAGCAGGGCTCCCCACAACGCAGCCCAGAGCGCGCCGGGACCGAGGGCCGCCCGAGCGCACACCTGGGGACATAGGACGCTCAATCCAGACCTCAGCCTTTGCTTTTTCAGAGGCCCCGGCAGCGAGGACCGCTCACACGGCCCGGGCCCGCGTTCCAAGCGGAATCCCGGAGGACTCCCCGATGGAGAAGGGCTTGCAAACCTCTCCTTTTCCAGCACCCTCCCGGGACCTCACACACTTACTCCAGCGCAAAGCTCAGGACTCTGGGTTGACCCTTCCAGAGTCCTGCCGGGACACCCCGCCGGACCCTCCACGAAGGCACCCACACCTGGGACTGGGAGCCCCGCCTCCTGCTCTCTCTGGCCCAGGCTCCGGGTAGGGGGGAGGGGAGCGGAGCTGGAGCCGCGGCGGCAGCAAGGTTATCCGTGCGCCAGGAGACTGCAGCAAACGGGGCCGGGGCGGGCGGGGGGAGGGAGAGACAGCAGAGAGCGCAAGACGGAGAGAGACAGAGAAGGGGAAGGAGAGACAGAGACAAAGAGAGAGACACAGAGACAGAAGAGAGACCTCGGAGGGACAGGTGCAGGTAGGGGAGAGACAGGAATGGACGGAGGACCCTCTTCCCTGCCCTCCCCACCCCCCCAAAAAAAAAGTAGAGAAAGAAGAGAGAGGGCAAGGGATAGAAAAGAAAGAGAGGGAGAAAGTGCCAGAAAAAGAGATACTACAGCGTGAGAGATTAAGAAAAGACATGCCGAGAGACGCAGTGTCAGAGAGAGACAGAGACAGAATCTCTAATCGGGGAGAGGCGCGGGACCCCTTTGCCCAACTTTCCACCCCGGGCCTCGCGTCTGCAGTCCCCACTCACCATCCTGCCCGCGCGGCCCCCGCCGAGCGGCCCCTACTGCGCTCCCCGCAAACTCGGGAAGGACTGGGCAGCTCCCTGCGGGCGGTGCAATCCCGGCGTCTGCCTGCAAGGGGAGGAGGGAGGCAGGCGAGGTGGGGGGGCTGGTAAAGGGAACGCTGCTAGGGTGTGCGCATTGCATTGGTGTAGCCAGGGGGCGTGCGGAGGAAGGCTCGCTCTGAACGGGGAGTGCAGGGCCAGAGTGGGGGGTCTCATGATAAATGACACTCTGTAGATAGGACCAGAAGGACGGCCGAAAATGTAGTTCGAGTCCTGGACCGGGAGATTTGAAAAACTTGTTTTGGTCCAGCGAAGGAACCTTCTCTGGTGCTCAGTTTTACCGTCTTTATTTATGTATTTATTTTTTGGAGAGGTTTTTGCTATAGGGCGCGTGCACTCACCAGACAGAGAGAGACAGAGAGACAGAAA
>NW_006159676.1:831385-831827 GCF_000334495.1 Tupaia belangeri chinensis | reverse complement strand
AAAAAATCAAACCAGGAAATAGTGAGACCTTTCTCTGACCACGTGGCTGCCCCCCACCCCAGCCTCACTTTCCCCCTAAATGAGCCTAAGCCAACTAGATAGCAGAAGAGATAAGGGCTTTGTGTTCCAGAAGGCTGGGCTTTATTCCTCGCTCAGCTGCACCTGGTGAGGGCCATGCCCTGTGCTTTGCCCACTGCACCCGGGTTTCCTCTGTGAGATCCAGCACTTAGCATTCAAGGTTAACCTTTGGCACTGCGCACAGTAGGTGCTTCATAACTATATCACGTTACTAGTTATCATTTTTTAAAGAATTATTTTATCGAACTGTAAGTATTTCTTTATTTATTTTATTCTAATTGGACCAGAAAGGGACAGAGTGAGAGAGAGGGAAAGTGAGAAAGCAAGCCACCAGGTCCGAGACTCAAACCAGGGTCAGCCGTGT
>NW_006159676.1:827624-830570 GCF_000334495.1 Tupaia belangeri chinensis | reverse complement strand
CTACCCGCTGGTCCCCTATTATTATCATTATTTTCTAGCTTGCTATAGGGCACGTGTACTCACCTGAGAGAGACAGAAAGAGAGAGGGAAAGTGAGAAAGCAAGTTACCAGGTGTGAGATTTGAACCCTGGTCAGCCATGTGGGAGTCCAGCACCTTTAACCAGCATGCCACCTGCTGGTCCCTTTTTATTTATTTTTATTATTTATTTTTTTTTTAAGAAGTTTTTGCTATAGGGCACATGCGCTTGCCAGAAAGAGAGACAGAAAGCGAGAAATCACCGCCCGGGTGGGGGGGATGGCCACGCCGCAATCCCTTCTCCTCCCTTCTCTCGGGATCTTGGGCACACACACACACACGCCCAGCATGAGTTTAAGCCACTGGGTCTGGGACTTGAACCGCGGTCGACTACATGGAGTCCAGCGACATAGCCATGGCACTAACTGCTGGTTCCATTATTATTATTTAGAGAGAGATTTTTACTATGGGGCACGTGTACTGGCCAGAGAAACAGAGAGACAGAAAGTAAGACATCACCCCCCCACCCCCACCCCAGGAGGATTGGCTACACTGCGATCCCTTCTCCATTCCCCTGTCAGGATTTTCAGCACGCACACACACACGCCCAGCATGAATTTTAAGCCTCTGGGTCCAGGACTCGAACCACAGCTGACTATGTGGGAGTTCAGCAACATAACCATTGTGCCATCTGCTGATTCCTTTATTATTTTTTTCAAGTTTTTGCCATAGGGCACATGTACTCTCTGGAGAGAGAGAGAGACAGAGAGACAGAGGGAGGGGAGTCAAGAAATCACCACCACCCCTCCCTAAAGCTGATGAACACGCTGCAATCCCTTCTCCATTCTCCTCTTGGGATTTTGGGTATGCACACACACGTGCCTGGTGTGTTTTTCAAGCTGCCGGGCCCAGGCCTCGAACCATGCCGTCAGCCCTGTGTGAGTCCAGAGCTTTAACCACCACGCCGCCTGCTGGCCCTCTTGTCTCCTCAGGGCCTTGATGTTCCCATCTGGAAGATGGATCTGTGCACCTCCACCAGAAGAAACCTTCAATCTTGCGTCTCCAGCTCCCAACAGCCACCATGGCACAGATGGCCAGACCCTCCTGGGGGGACAAGAGGAGGCTCCCTTGTCCCTGTCCCCTGAGACACGCAAGCAGCGACAGTTTGGACATCAAAAGTGTTTTTACTAAAAGGATCCATTCCAGGCGGGGGTATTCGAGTCCGTGCCGGGGTTCACAGTGATAGCGGAGAAAGTCTCTTTACCCAAGTGGCCATTGGCCCAACCCACACAGTGGCTGAGACCCCCCACAACCAGGACTGAAGACACCTGAGGATGTCCCTCCTGCCTTTAAAAAACCCAACCCACCCTTCCTGGGGCAGAGGTGGCTGAGCGTGTAAACAAGTCCTGAGGTCCCCCCCAAACCTTCTCAGTGTTGCTTCTTGTGAGAGGCCTGGGACCCCGGGGGTTGGGGCTGCAGGAAGAAGGCAGGCCGTAGTAGACAGCGGAAGGCCAGCAGGTGGGGGCCCAGCGCGTAGAGCAGGTTGCTCAGGAAGAAGCAGGCCCAGGTGTCCTCGGGTACCCGGTAGGTGAACGGCGTGCGCAGGTGCATGGAGGCACCCATGTGCGAGAACTGGGCCTGGCAGCCAGATGGGGAAGAGGGATGTCAACAGCCAGAAAGAGACAAAGCACCTGCCTCACTGACTAACCGGGGCCTGCTGAGCCAGACAGACTCCATCTTGTTAAAATCAAAAACCAAGGGGACCAGCAGTTAGCGTAATGACTGTGTTGCTGGACTCCCACGTAGTTGACTGCAGTTCGAGTCCCGGACCCGGTGGCTTAAACTCATGCCGGGTGCTTGTGCGTGCGTGCCCAAGACCCCGAGAGGAGAATGGAGGAGAAGGGGTTGCGGCGGGGCCATCTCCCCTGGGGGGTGAACTGCGGTTGACTACTTGGGAGTCCAGCGACATAGCCATTATGCTAACTGGTGGTCCCCTTGTTTTTTTTTTTTTTTTTAGAGAGAGGTTTTTTTGCTATAGGGCATATGTGCTCACCAGACAGGGAGAGACAGAGAACCAGAAAGTGAGAAATCCCCCCCCGGGGAGATGGCCACACCGCAATCCCTTCTCCTCCATTCTCTTCTCGGGATCTTGGGCATACACGCACACACACCCGGCGTGAGTTTAAGCCACCGGGTCCGGGACTCGAACTGCAGTCAACTACGTGGGAGTCCAGTGACATAGCCATTATGCTAATTGCTGGTCCCTCTGAGGTTTCTCACAAGGACTCCAAGGAGAAAAATAGCCCACCTGAAGTAAGGGATGCTGGTAAAACTCCTGTTTTGAAGATGATTTTTTTTTTTTAAGTTCTTGCCATAGGGCACATGCACTCATTGGAGACAGAGAGAGGGAAAGTGAGAAATCACCCCTCAAGGGCGATGGCCACACCGCAATCCCCTCTCCTCTATTCCCTCTTGGGATTTTGGGAACACACACGCACGCATCTGGCATGTTTTTCAAGCCTCTGGGCCTAGGTCTTGAACCACGCTGTCAACCATGTGAGAGTTCATTACCTTAACCACCATGCCACTTGCTGGCCCCCGAAGATGAACTGTTTACTTGTAACCCCTTAACTAAAACTGAAACTCCCGTCTGGAAGACAAATCTTCCAATTGTGCCCCCCCCCAACCCCCAGCTAAAAATTAACCTGATCTAGGGGCCGGCAGGTGGGGTGGTAGTTAAGGGGGCTGACTCCCACAGGGCTGACTGTAGTTCGAGTCCCGGACCTGGTGGCTTGCTTTCTCACTTTCTCTCTCTCTCACTCTCAGTTCCTCTCTGATCAATTAAAACAAAGTTAAATAAAAATAATTCTTAAGGGAACCAGCAGTTAGCGTAATGGCTATGTCGCTGGACTCCCACGTAGTTGACCGCA
>NW_006159676.1:826764-827053 GCF_000334495.1 Tupaia belangeri chinensis | reverse complement strand
AGCCATGGGGGAGTGTCTAGCGCCTTAACCACCACGCCACCTGCTGGTCCCTATGCTTTTCTATAGATAGCTATTAGCCCCACAGTGTTCCCGTTACCTGATAAAAGCATCTGTAAGGGCCAGCAGGTGGTGTGGTGGTTAAACAACTGGATCCCACACAGCCAG
Organism: Tupaia belangeri chinensis; assembly: GCF_000334495.1. Taxonomy (NCBI): domain Eukaryota; kingdom Metazoa; phylum Chordata; class Mammalia; order Scandentia; family Tupaiidae; genus Tupaia; species Tupaia belangeri. The sequence goes on along the minus strand of NW_006159676.1, from coordinate 826,888 downwards.
CTGCAAGGGCGATTCAAGACCCAGACGTGGCAGTTTGAAAACCATGCCAGCTAGGTGTGCGTGCGTGCCCAAGATCCCGAGAGGAGAATGGAGGAGAAGGGACTGCAGCGTGGCCATCCCCCAC
>NW_006159676.1:825964-826643 GCF_000334495.1 Tupaia belangeri chinensis | reverse complement strand
TGCTTTTTGTTTTATGCTGTTCCCATTCCTAGAATGCCCTTCCCTGCCTGGAGAACTTATTTCCATAGGTCAAAGCCCTGCTCCTATGCCCCCACTTTTAGGAAACCTTTCCCCTCTGGAATCTCTCTCAGTCCCTGCCTCTCTTTCTCTCTTTTTTTTTTTTTTTGAGAGATTTTCACTGTAGGGCGTGTGCGCTCGCCAGACAGACAGAGAGAGACAGAGAGACAGAAAGCGAGAAATCACCCCCCAGGGGGGATGGCCACGCCGCAATCCCTTCTCCTCCATTCTCCTCTCGGGATCTTGGGCACACACGCACATGCGCCTGGCGTGAGTTTTAAGCCACCGGGTCCGGGACACGAACCGCGGTCGACTACGTGGGAATCCAGCGACATAGCCATGACGCTAACTGCTGGTTCCCGCCTCTCTTTCTCTTTAGTTTGGATCCCCTGAGCCTGATGGTATCTGTATTCAGCTATGTCGTCCCCAGACCAGGAAACCCTGAGCTATCAGGATTTGGGGGGTTAGGGCCTCTTGTGGGCCCATTCTGTCCCGGGTGGGCACAGAAACGGTGGATGGTGGGGACCAGCAAGTGGCGTGGTGATTAAGGAGCTGGACACTCCCACATGGCCCACCACAGTTCGAGTCCCAGACCTGGTGGCTTGCTTTCTCACTTTCTCTT
>NW_006159676.1:824918-825559 GCF_000334495.1 Tupaia belangeri chinensis | reverse complement strand
GACCTGGGCGACCAGGGTTTGAGTCCTAAATCTTGTGGCTTGCTTTCTCTCTTTTTCTGTTTCTCATTCTCTATCTCTGTTTCTCTCTGGTCAAATTTAAAAAGAAATGAATGAATTAAAAAAATAAAATAAGTAATTATTAAAAAAAAAAAAAAGAACCAAAAAACCAGTGGATGGGTAGACAGAAAATGCCTCTCTGATCCACCTGCCCACCCATCACCCACCTGTCTCCCGCCTTACCTGGCCAATGGCTCCAGCGAACACCAAGGCCCAGTCAGGCAGCCAGGAGCAACCAGGGAAGACGAGGGCGTAGATGGCCAGGCCGTAGAAGGGCAGGACATAGAACATACACATCAGCATCTAGGAGGGGGAGACACAGCCTGTAAGGTGAACGGAGTTGGCGGCCAACCCGTGGCGCAGTGGTTAAGGCGCTGAACTCCCACATGGTTGATGGCGGTTCGAGTCCCAGACCTCATGGTTTCCTTTCTTACTTTCCCTTTCTTCATCTCTTTTGCTATGTCCCTCTCTGGTTAACTTAAAATAAGTAAATAGAGACCAGCAGTTGGCATAATGGCTATGTCACTGGACTCCCATGTAGCTGACTGCGGTTCGAGTCCCGGACCCGGTGGCTTAAAACTCAC
>NW_006159676.1:820840-824736 GCF_000334495.1 Tupaia belangeri chinensis | reverse complement strand
AATAAAAAATAAATACAGTTAAATAAAATACTTCTTTAAAAAAAAAAAATGAAAGAAGATGAGTTGAGATGGGGACCAACCCATGGCATGCTAGACTCTCACGTGGACAGCCCCTCCACTAGACTCTCACGTGGACAACCTCCCTGGTTTGAGCTGTGGACTCGATGGCTTGAAAGTGATGCCAGACGCGTGTGGATATATGCCCAAAATCCCAAGAGGAGGATGGAGAAGGGACTGCAGCCTGGCCATCCCCTTGGGGGGTGTGTGTCTGTGATTTCTCTCTCCCTCAAACTCTGGTGAGCACACACGTCACATGGCAAGAACAAAAACAAACGGAAAAAGATCAGCTGAGACCCACGGTCTAGCAAGGTGGCGTAGTCGTTTGGGTGGCTGGACCCCACATGGCCGGCTGTGTGGTGCGAGTCCTAGACCCAAAAGCTTGCAAAGCAGGTTAAGGGGGCTAGCAGGTGGCATGGTGGTTAAAGTGTTGGACTCCCACATGATTGACCAAGGTTCAAGCCCAGAATGGGCAGCTTGCTTTCTCCACCTCTTACTCTCTCTGTCTCTCTCTGGTGAGTACATGTGCCTAAGAGCAATTTTATGTTTTTTTTTTTAAAAAAGAGTTATTTTATATAATTTTGTTTCTTTGTTATTATTTTTCTTTTTCTAAGAATTATTTTATTTAACTTTACTTATTCATTTTATTTTAATTTGACCAGAGAAGAAGAGAGAGAGAGAAAAGGAGAGAGAGAAATGAGAAAGCAAACCACCAGGTCCAGGACTTGAACCATGGTTGGCCATGTCGGAGTTCAGCACCCTTAACCACCATGCCACCTGCCGGCCCCATTATTTTTTAATTTGGCCAGAGAGAGGCAGAGAGAGGGAGAGTGAGAAGGTAATCCACCAGGTCCAGGACTCAAACCATGGTTGGTCGTGTGGGATTCCAGCACCTTAAAGACCAAGCCTTCTGCAAGCCCCCCCAATAGCAAACTTAATAATAATAATATATAAAAATAAATAAATAATTTTTAAAATGGAAAAGAAAAGAAATCCCAACATCTTTTTTTCTTTTTTTTGGAGAGGTTTTCGCTATAGGGTGCATGCGCTCGCCAGACAGACAGAGAGAGACAGAGAGACAGAAAGCGAGAAATCACCCCCCAGGGGGGGTGGCCACGCCGCTATCCCTTCTCCTCCATTCTCCTCTCGGGATCTTGGGCACGTGCACACACACATGCGTCTGGTGTGAGTTTAAGCCACCAGGTCTCGGACTTGAACTGCGGTCGACTACGTGGGAGTCCAGCGACATAGCTATGATGCTAACTGCTGGTCCCACCGCAACATCTTAATAGGAGAATGGGGGAGAAGGGATAGTGGCATGGCTATCACCCCAGGGGGTGATTTCTAACTTTCTCCCCCCTTTGTCTCTCTGTCTCTCATGAACACATGCATCCTATAGTAAAACAAAACAAAACAAAAATACATTAATTAATTAAAATATGAACTAAGACCACCACCCAAGGAGGTGGAACTAAGGGAGGGTCTGACCAGCCTCAGAGCCCACCCAGGGGAGGTCTCTGTGCATACCCTACTGCTGTGCGCAAACAATTCCTCTATTTCTGTTGGGGATTCCTATCCCCCCCTTCCCACCCCCACACACTCAACCCACCCACCCTTGTCCAAGTGGCATGTCATTCTAGCCTGGTTTCTTGAAACAGCCCAGCTTCCTCGCCACAGTGATAGGAAGAGAGTGAGCCTGGGATTCAGGCTGGGCCAATAAGAGCCTGCCTCAGACTGGTGCTTAAGTTCTGGGGTCATTGGAACCAGCAGTTAGCGTAATGGCTATGTCGCTGGACTCCCATGTAGCTGACCATGGTTCGAGTCCCGGACCCAGTGGCTTAAACTCATGCCGGGTGCATGTGCGTGCGTGCCCAAGATCCCGAGAGGAGAATGGAGGAGAAGGGATTGCGGCGTGGCCATCTTCCCTGGCGGGTCATTTCTCGCTTTCTGTTTCTCTGTCTCTCTCTGTCTTTCTGGCGAGCGCACGCGCCCTATAGCAAAAACCTCTCCAAAAATAAAAAGAAAAAAAGTTCTGGGGTAATAAGGGTTCCCATGCCTCTGGGGAGGCCAAGCGGGGTGGATGGAAGCCTAAAGCTGCCTGAGGCTGTCTCTGCCACCCTACGGAGAGATGGCCTAGGAGTGGAGCCATGGAAAGAAAACAGACGGAGACAAAGTTATTCTTTTTTTTCTTTTTGCTATAGGGTGCATGTGCTCGCCAGACAGACAGAGAGAGACAGAGAGACAGAAAGAAATCACCCCCCAGGGGGGATGGTCACGCCGCAATCCCTTCTACTCCATTCTCCTCTCGGGATCTTGGGCATGCACGCACCGGCGTGAGTTTAAGCCACCGGGTCCGGGACACGAACCGCGGTCGACTACATGGGAGTCCAGCGACATAGCCATGATGCTAACTGCTGGTTCCCGACAAAGTTATCCTTGAACGCCTGGATCCAGCCATACCTGAAGACCACCTCTCTCTCTCTTTTTTTTTTTTTAGTAGGACAATAAATTCCATAGGCACTTCTCAGTTTGCCTTGCATTTCTGGCACCTGCTTCAGAGTGGCTCAGTGGACCCCCACCTATGGCAGGATCATGCCCTCCTCCTCCCACCTTGCCCTCTCACCTGCACCTTGGGATAGGCCACGGGGTCCCGCAGATATGGCTCGTACTGGTAGATGTAGACAAAGCAGGTGTCCGTGGGGCAGTCAAGCACCACCTAGGGGCAGACAGATGCACCAACAACCCACATCAAACATCCCTCCGGGGCCAACAGGTGACACAGTGGTTAAGGCTCTGGACTCCCATGTGGTCAACATGGTTTGAGTCCTGAACCCGGCAGCTTGAAACTCACGTGGGGCACGTGTGTGTGCGTGCCCAAAAACACAAGAGAATGGAGGAGAAGTGACTGCGGCGTGGCCATGCCCCTCGGGGATGATTTCTTGCTTTCTCTCTGTCTCTCTGACGTTTTGCGCATGACCTATAGCAAAAATCTAAAAATAAATAAATAAATAAATAAATAATCATCCTTCCAACATGGAGCTTTGCGTGCCCTCCCAAGGAGACTCTAAACCCCTTTGCTCAGGCCTCTCAGATATAAATATATATACACATATATATGGGTATGTGTGTATACATAGTTTTTTTTTTGGAGGGGGGAGAGGTTTTTGCTATAAGGCGTGTGTGCTCACCAGAAAGACAGAGACAGAGAGACAGAAAGCGAGAAATCACCCCCCAGGGGGGATGGCCACGCCGCAATCCCTTCTCCTCCATTCTCCTCTCGGGATCTTGGGCACGCACGCACACGCGCCCGGCGTGAGTTTAAGCCACCGGGTCCGGGACTTGAACCGCGGTCGACTACATGGGAGTCCAGTGACATAGGCATCTCGCTCACTGCTGGTCCTTCAAGTCCCTCTTGATGAAGAACTTCCTTAGATGACCACACCGATGAACAGAGGACTTTCTGCACTGGATAAAGGGATGCAGAGGCTGACAGATGGCGTGGTGGTTAAGGGCACTAGACTCTCACATGGCCAACCATAGTTTGAGTCCCAAACCTGGCAGCTTGCTTTTTTCATTTTCTCTTTGTCTCTGTCTCTGCCTCTCTCTCTCTCTTGCACTCTGTCCCTCTCCTTGTCTCTGTCTCTGCCTCTCTCTCTCTCTCTCTCTTGCACTCTGTCCCTCTCTGGTCTAACCAAAATAAATAAGTAAATAAAATGTTACAGGACCAGCAGATGGCTTCATGGTTACATTGTTGGACTTGCACGTAGTCAATTTCAGTTCTAGGCCCGGACCTGGTGGCTTAAATTCGCGTCGGGCGTGTGTGTGTGTGCATGCCCAAG
>NW_006159676.1:819058-820818 GCF_000334495.1 Tupaia belangeri chinensis | reverse complement strand
GAGAATGGAGGAGAGGGGATTGCGGCGTGACCATTCCCCCTGGGGGGTGGTTTTTTGCTTTCTGTCTCTCTGTGTCTCTCTGTCTCTCCATGCACACACATAGCCTATAGCAAAAATCTCTCTCAAAATAAATAAATAACTAAATAAAGTTAAATAAACAGTACCATCTTAAGAGAATAAATAAGTAAGTAAAACTAAATACACATTATTTTATTTATTTATTTATTTATTATTTTTCATTTTGATGAGAGAGAGAGAGAGAGAGAGAGGGTGAGAAAGCAAGTCGCCAGGTCTGGGACTTGAACCATCACTAGGCATGTAGGAGTCTAACGCCTTAACCACCATGCCACCTGCTAGCCCCAAATAAAATAATTCTTAAAAAATAGGGGGGGAGGGGCCGGCAGGTAGCTTGGTGGTTAAAGGAGCTGGATTCCTTCAAATCCTGGGCCTGGTGGCTTTCTCTCTCTTTCTCTCTCTCTCTCTCTCCTTATCTGATAAGATTGAAATAAACAAATGAATAAATAAAAGTTAAATAAAATAATTCTTTAAAAAAAGAAGGGGGGGACGAACCTGCAGGTGGCCTGGTGGTTAAGACGCTGGACACAGTTCGAGTCCCGGACCCGGTTCGAGTCCCTGGACACATAGCTGACCACAGTTCGAGTCCCGGACCCGGTGGCTTGCTTTCTCACTTCCTCTCTCTCTCTGTATGAGTCTGTCTCTCTGGTCAAATTAACATAAAAGACTAAATAAACAATTTTTGGGGGACGAACCTGCAGGTGGCCTGGTGGTTAAGACGCTGGACACAGTTCGAGTCCCGGACCCGGTTCGAGTCCCTGGACACATAGCTGACCACAGTTCGAGTCCCGGACCCGGTGGCTTGCTTTCTCACTTCCTCTCTCTCTCTGTATGAGTCTGTCTCTCTGGTCAAATTAACATAAAAGACTAAATAAACAATTTTTTTTAAAGGGGGGGTGGGTGCAAGGAAGATGGGATAGAACAGAGAAGTTACAGGTGGGAAAGGGGGAAACCAACCAGCACAGACTCACCAGGCCCCGGAAGAGGGTGAAGAGCCCAGCAAGGATGAGGTATATGACAAGGAGCAAATCAGCCGGGCGCTTCAGGAGGCCCTTTCTTTGTTCCTCCTCCACCTGTGCCATGAGAGAGACAGACACGACGTGAGAGACAGAGACAGCCCAAGTCTGGTATTCACCAGGCGCTCGATAAAGGCTCCTCCTTTTTATCTTCAATACCAAGGAGTTTCTCCCAAGGAGACAGAATGGAACAAGAGACGTCCAGGCACGCTGACACACGGCCAGCCTGGGGATCGGCACTCACCAGGCTGGGGGTGCAGCAGGTGGGTGCCCGGGGCTGCCTGAAGATCCTCACTCCAGCCCAGCATGGGACCAGCATGTAGGGGACGGTGAGGAAGAAGGCGGGCCTGATCTCTGAGCTGTATTTGCCTACCAGGGTGGAGGAGAAGGGGCGTTACTCAGAGAGGGGCGAGGCCCCGGGCTGGATGTCTTGTGTCCCAAATGCCATCCTTACTCAAGCTCTACTACCCTCCAGGGCTCCCCAGGGCCCAAGAAGAGATAACCATGGTTCTTATCCTGTTCTGGCTCAATTTACACTTTTTAAAAGAATTATTTTGCGGATCGGCAGTTGGCATAGTGGCTGGGTCATTGGACTCCCACGTAGTCGACCGCGGTTCGAGTCCTGGACCCGGTGCCTTAAACTCATGCCAGGCACGTGTGCATGCGTGC
>NW_006159676.1:817474-818544 GCF_000334495.1 Tupaia belangeri chinensis | reverse complement strand
CCCTGGTCGACTACATGGGAGTCCAGTGACATAGCCATTACACTAACTGCTGGTCCCTGTACATTTTTTTTAAAAAAAGATTCTTTTGCTGGGGCTGACAGGTGGCGTGGTAGTTAAGGCGCTGGACTCCCAAATGTGCTGACTGCGGTTAGAGTCTCAGTCCTGGCATCTTGCTTTCTTGTTTTTCTCTGATGAAATGTAAAATTAATAATAATAAATAAAATTAAATAAATATTCTTTTCTTTCTTTTTTCTTATTTATTTTTTTAGAGAGGTTTTTGCTATAGGGCGCATGCACTAGCCAGAAAGACAGAGAGAGACAGAATGTGAGAAATCACCCCCTGGGGGGACAGCAACACCACAATCTCTTCTCCTCCATTCTCTTGGGATCTTCATCACGCATGCATGCATGCCTTGTGTGAGTTTTAAACCACCAGGTCTGGGACTCAAACTGCGTTTGACCATGTGGGAGTCCAGTGATGTGACCATTATGCCATCTATTCATCCCAGTTCCTGTATTTTGTAGACTGGTGGCTTGCAAGAAGGATTTTTGGTACAGGGCACGTGCACTAGCCAAAGACAGAGACAGAAAATAAAAAATCGCTCCCCAGGGGCGATGGCCACTCTTCAATCCCTTCTCTTCCATTCTCTTCTTGCAATTTTGGGCACACATGCACACGCGCCTTGCATGACTTTCAAGCCACCAGGTCCAGAACTTGAACCATGATTAACCATGTGGGAGTCCAGTGACGTAACCATTATACCATATGCTGGTTTCAAATAAATAATTCTTTTTAAAAAATTATTTTATTTATATTTATTATTAGTTTTTAATTGGACCAGAGAGAGACAGAGTGAGAAAAAAGGAAAGTGAGAAAGCAAGCCACTAGGCCTGGGACACGAGCCATGTGATCGGGCATGTGGAAGTCCAGCCTCTTAACCACCCCGCCACCTCCTAGCCCCTCAAATAAATAGTTATTTTTTTCTAAAGAATTATTTTATTGGGAACCAGCAGTTAGCGTAATGGCTATGTCGCTGGACTCCCACGTAGTCGACCGCGGTTCGTGTCCC
>NW_006159676.1:815889-816792 GCF_000334495.1 Tupaia belangeri chinensis | reverse complement strand
AAGGGATTGCGGCATGGCCATCCCCCCTGGGGGGTGATTTCTCGCTTTCTGTCTCTATGTCTCTCTCTGTCTGTCTGGCGAGCGCATGCGCCCTACAGTGAAAATCTCTCAAAAAAAAAAAAAAGAATTATTTTATTTAACTTTCTTCATTTATCTACTTATTTTAATTTGACCAGAGAGGGACAGAGCGAGAGAAAGAGAAAGTGAGAAAGCCAGCTGCCAAGTCCAGGATTTGAACCGTGGTCGGTCATGTGAGAGTCCAGTAACAGTGAAAGATACTGGGTGTATTTTTATGTGTGTGCCCCAAATCCTGACAGTGTGAAAAAATAGAGAATGGGAGACCAGCAAGTGGCACGGTGGTTAAGGTGTTGGACACTCCCACATGGCCGACCACGGTTCGAGTCCCAAACCTGGTGGTTCCCTTTCTCACTTTCCTTCTGTGTGTGTGTGTGTGTGTCTCTCTCTGGTCAAATTAAAATAAGTGAAGGAATAAATAAAATTAAAATAAATATTAAAAAAAAAAGAGAGAGAGTAGTTAGTGTAATGGCTATGTCGCTGGACTCCCATGTTGTCGACCACGGTTCGAGTCCCGGACCCGGTGGCTTAAACTCACGCCGGGCGCGTGTGCGTGCGTGCCCAAGATCCCGAGAGGAGAATGGAGGAGAAGGGATTGCGGCGTGGCCATCCCCCCGGGGGGTGATTTCTCACTTTCTGTCTCTCTGTCTCTCTCTGTCTCTCTGGCGAGTGCACACACCCTATAGCCAAAACCTCTCCAAAATAAAAAGGCCTCGGGACTCTTGGGGACCCATCTTAGGCCCAATGTCCAGGGTGGAGTGAAATCTCGGTTGTTCTGGAAAGCGGCCCAGAGGCAGCGGCATGGGGAAGCCCAGAAAACTCCAAAAA
>NW_006159676.1:813116-815492 GCF_000334495.1 Tupaia belangeri chinensis | reverse complement strand
GTGGCCATCCCCCCTGGGGGGTGATTTCTCGCTTTCTGTCTCTCTGTCTCTGTCTGTCTGGCGAGTGCACGCGCCCTATAGCAAAAACCTCTCAAAAAAAAAAAAATGAAATTGAAGGGATTGGAACATGAGCTCACCCCACTGGGGTGCTTTGTCCCCCTCCCTCTCTCTGTTTCTCTCTATCAAGAACACTGCACTACTCTCTGGCTTATATTTATAAAACAAAACAAAGCATTCCAGCATTCCAGGCCTGAGAAGTTAGGTGGCGTGGTGGTTAAGGAACTGGACTTCCACTAGGGTTGACTGTGGCTCGAGTCCCGGATCTGGGGGCTCACTTTCCCTCTCTTTTTGCCTCTCTGGTGAGTGCATGTGCCCTCTAGCAAATTAAATAATAATAACAGTAGTAATAAATAAAACTGAAGAAAATAATTCCTTCTTCCTTTCTTGCTTTCTAGAGCATGTCTCTTGGGGCATGTGCACTCACCAGAGATAGAGAGACAGAAACAGTGACAGGGAGAGTGAGAAATCACTCCCTGGGGAGGATGGCCACGCTGTAATCCATTCTCCTCCCTTCTTCTGGGGTCTCAGGCACGCACATACACACACCCAGTGTGATTTTCTCTTTGAGAGAGAGAGGTTTTTGCTATAGGGCGCGTGCGCGCACCACACAGACAGAGAGAGAGAGACAGAAAGCGAGAAATCACCCCCCCCAGAAGGGATGGCCACACCGCAATCCCTTCTCCTCCATTCTCCTCTCAGGATCTTGGGCACGCACGCACACGCGCCTGGCATGAGTTTAAGCCACCGGGTCTGGGACGCGAACCGCCGTCGACTACATAGGAGTCCAGCGACATAGCCACTACGCTAACTGCTGGTCCCAATAACACATTCTGGACCAGAGCCCTGGGGTGTGGGGCCAGCAGCTCGGAGAGAAAGTGAAATTTAAGCTCCTCCCCCAGCAGGAGGCAATGAGGAACAGAGAGGCGTGGCTTGCTAGCAGAGGCTCTTTGCAGGCTGACCTAGGGAGAGGCGGGGTCTTTGTAGACAGTGGGAGGGGACAGAGGATGGACAGGGGGTGCTTCAAGGTGCAGCCCCGGAAGAACAGGCGTCCCCAAAGCCCAGTTCTTACCAAGGATGTTTCCCGGAAGGAACACCAGGATGCTCATGGCGAAGGAGCCCAGCCAGTAGAGACCAAGGTTCCGGTAACTCTTCCTGGGCAGGAGATTGAGGGGTGACCAGGCGGTACCCACCTCCCCGGCTCTGAGCCCTAGCCAGGGATTCCCCAGCTCCGGGTCCCTCTAAGTTTTCCCCAGGATGGAAAGGACCACAGGGAACTGAATGGGAGCCTGAACGAGTTAGTGGCGTGGTGGTTAAGGAGCTGGATCCCACATCGCTGATCGCACGGTTCAAGTACCAACCCAGGCCGCTTGAAAAAAAACACAGGGCGAGTGCGCCTGCGTGGCGCAAATTCCCAGAGGAGAATGGTGGAAAAGGGATGGTGGAGCAGCCATCCACCCTGGGGGCTGATTTCTCACTTTCCCTCTCTCTCTCTCTGGCATTCTAAAGCAAAACAAACAAAGAGAAGAGGCTGCCCAGGCACAGAGTGGATAAAAGTAAAAAGCAGGGACCAGCAGTGGTTAAGGTGCTGGACTCCCACATGGAAGACCTCAGTTCGAGTCCCAGGCTCCATGGCTTGAAACTCATGCTGGGCGCATGTGCGTGCATGCCCAAGATCCCGGGAGGAGAATGGAGGAGAAGGGATTGCGGCATGGCCATCCCCCCTGGGGGGTGATTTCTCACTTTCTGTCTCTCTGTCTCTGTCTCTCCAGCAAGTGCACATGCCCTATAGCAAAAACCTCTAAAGAAAAACAAAACAGGGGCCAGGTGGTGGTGCAGTGGTTGAGGTGCTCAACTACCACATGGCTAACCACGGTTCAAGTCCTGGACCTGGCAGCTTGCTTTCTCACTCTCCCTTTCTCTCTGTCTGTCTCTGGTCAAAATTGAAGAAGAGAAATAAATAAAATTAAAAAATAAATCTCTTTTTTAAAAGATGAACTATTTTATTTAAGTTTATTTCCTTATTTTAATTTGACCAGAGAGGGACAGAGCAAGAGAGAGAGAGAGAAAGTGAGAAAGCAAGCTGCCAGGTCCAAGACTTGAACCACAGTCGGCCAAGTGGAAGTCCAGTGTCCTTAACAAAGGCACCGCCTGCCGGTCCCAAAAATAAATAAATCTTTTTTTTTTTTTTTTGGAGATATTTTTGCTATAGGGCGCGTGTGCTCGCCAGACCGAGAGAGACAGAGAGACAGAAAGCAAGAAATCACCCCCCAGGGGGGATGGCCATGCCGCATTCCCTTCTCCTCCATTCTCGTCTGG
>NW_006159676.1:812164-812816 GCF_000334495.1 Tupaia belangeri chinensis | reverse complement strand
AGATAGATAGCGAGAAATCACCTCCTGGGGGGGATGGCCTTGCCGCAATCCCTTCTCCTTCATCCTCCTCCATCCTCCTCTCGGGACCTTGGGCACGCACACACACGCCCAGCATGAGTTTTAAGCCACCGGGTCCAGGACGCAAACCGCAGTCGACCACGTGGGAGTCCAGCGACATAGCCATTACGCCAACTGCTGGTTCCCAATTCTTTTTTTTTTTTTTTTAAAGTGTGGGGGTTGGCAGGTAGCGTGATGGTTAAGGGGATTGGATTCCCATATGACTGACCATAGCTGGAGTCCCCGACCTGGCAGTTTGCTTTCTCACTTTCTCTCTGTCCTTCTCTGGTCCAATTGAACTAAATAAATAAAATTAAATTAAATAATTTTTGGGAAAAAAAAAAGTGTACTAAAACTCTTAAAAACAAAACAAACAAAAGCAAAAAGGAAAGACCAGCCACCGCTACTCACCCCTGCCATCCCCAGGGCCCCTCCCCAGGTCACCCCCTGGCTGGAGCCCTAAAGGTATCTTCTATTGGTTTTCCATGCCTGCCTGAGACCCACCCCGGGCTGGACTTCTCTCCCGGGGTGCAGGCTTCCCCACCCTCCGGCCCACCCTCCATCCCCGCATGGCACCTTCTGCGGATGGCGCCCG
>NW_006159676.1:806764-812151 GCF_000334495.1 Tupaia belangeri chinensis | reverse complement strand
TAGTGGCCGCTGCCGTCCCAGTAGCAGATGAAGATTCCGTGCGCGGTGCGCAGGTACGGCTCGCCCTGTGGGTGCAGGTGGGGGGCTCAGGCGGGAGGGCGGTGCGCCATGGGGCCTCCCCGCTGCCCCCCACGTACCTCCTTCGTGTAGAACTCCATGAAGTCCACCGCGTAGCCGTCTTCCTGGAGCGCGATCACCAGGTCCACCACGGAGGTGAAGGCGAAGACCGCGAAGACTGTGCAAGGAGAGTGGGCGGAGCCAGACCAGGTGTGGGCGGGGCCATCCATGTGTAGGCGGGGCCACCCCAGGTGTGGGGAGAGCCAGTCTGGGTGTGGGCGGGGCCAGGCTGTGCAGGGGGCGGGGCTGTTCCCGCCCACAGGTTCCTTGACCACGCCCCGCCTCCCTCTGCGTGTCTGCAGGAGGGTGAGGCCGCCCAGCCTTAACTCAGATGTCTCTGGACTAATGTGGGAGGCCCAGTTTTTGTCTTTGGGGGCCCCCAGTCTCATGGGAGAGGAAACATCCCTACCCTCCGGAGATCCCCCAGTTCGATAGGGGAAGACTCAGTTTCTCAAGAGCCCCAAGGAAAGGGGCCGGCAGGTGGCATGGTGGTTTAGGGCACTGAACTCCCACATGGCTGACAGCAGTTCAAGTCCTGGATCTGGTGGCTTGTTTTCTCTCTTTCTCTCATTCTGTCCCTCGCTGATCAAATTTTTAAAAATAAAATAAATAAAGTTAAACAAAATAATTCTTTTTTTGGGGGGGGAGAGGTTTTTGCTATGGGGCGCGTGTGCTCGCCAGACAGACAGAGAGAGACAGAGACACAGAAAGCGAGAAATCACCCCCCGGGGGTATGGCCACGCCACAATCCCTTCTCCTCCATTATCTTGAGCACGCACACACACGCTCCCAGCGTGAGTTTAAGCCACAGGGTCAGGGACGCGAACCGTGGTTGACTACGTGGGAATCCAGCAACAGCCATTACGCTAACTGCTGGTCCCAAATAAAATAATTCTTTTTTTTTTTTCTTTTTCTTTTTTTGGAGAGGTTTTTGCGATAGGGCACGTGCGCTCGCCAGACAGACAGAGAGAGACAGAGAGACAGAAAGCGAGAGATCACCCCACCGGGGGGATGGCCATGCCGCAATCCCTTCTCCTCCATTCTCCTCTCAGGATCTTGGGCACGCACGCACACGCGCCCGGTGTGAGTTTAAGCCACTGGGTCTGGGACTCGAACCACGGTCGACTACATGGGAGTCCAACGACATAGCCATTACGCCAACTGCTCGTCCCAAATAAAATAATTCTTAAAAAAAAAAAAGAGCCCCAAGGTGAAGGGTCTGAAGTCTCCAAATCTCTTTGAAGTCTCTGGCCTGAATGGGAGCTTTTATTTTATTTATTTACTTATTTATTTATTTGCGATAGGGCTCATGTATTTACAGGAGAGAGACAGAAGAAAAGTGAGAAATCATCCTGCCGGAGAAGATCAAACCACAATCCCTTCTCCTCTAATCCCAGACTTTTGGGCACACATGCACACATGCCTGGCATGAGTTTCAAGCCACCAGGTGCAGAACTCAAACCGTGGTTAGCCATGTGGGAGTCCAGCAATGTAACACCATCTGCTGGGCCCTCTTTTGAATTTTTTTTCAAAATCGTTATTTATTTATTTATTTATTTTAATTTGACCAGAGAGAGACAGAGTGAGAGAGAAAGTGAGAAAGCAAGCCACCAGGTTTGAGACTCGAACCGTGGTTGGCCATGTGGGAGTCAACACCCTTAACCACCACGCCACCTGCCGGCTCCCCCTCTTTTTAAATTTTTTAAGAGTTTTTTTGCCTTAGACGCCTGTGCTCACCGAGCAGAGAGAGACGGCGACAGAGGCAGTGAGAAGGAAAGTGAGAAATCACCCCCAGGGGGCATGGCCGCATTGCAATCCCTTCCCCATTCTCCTCCTAGGATCTTGGGCATGCATGCACACGTGCCCGGCATGATTTTTTTTTGGAGAGGTTTTTGCTATAGGGCGCATGCGCTCGCCACACAGACAGAGAGAGACAGAGAGACAGAAAGCGAGAAATCACCCCCCAGGGGGGATGGCCACGCCGCAATCCCTTCTCCTCCATTCTCTTCTCGGGATCCTGGGCCCACACACACATGCACCCGGCGTGAGTTTAAGCCACCGGACCCGGGACTTGAACCGTGGTCGACTACATGGGAGTCCAGCAACACAGCCATTATGCCAACTGCTGCCCCACCCCACCCCCCCCGGCATGATTTTTAAGCCACCAGGTCTGGGACTCAAACCACAGTCAGCCATGTGGGAGTCCACTGACATAACCACTATGCCATCTGTTGGCCCCCTGGCATGATTTTCAAGTCACTGGGTCTGGGGTTCGAACTGCAGCAAGACGTGCAGGAGCCCCGCACTTTAACCACCATGCCACCTGCTGACCCAGTGATGGGAGCTCTTTATCTGACCGAGGAGGTCCCTCAAGGGTCCCCAGGGTGAGGGCTGAGGCCTTTGCCCCTTCCCTCCAACCTCCCCCAGACTCACCTGCGTAGAGCGGATCATAGTAGATTTCGCTGCGGGACAAGCTGTAGACGGTCGTAAAGAGCAGTCCCAGGATCAGGGCGCTCATCAGCGCCACCCCCAGGGGGCTGTGGAGAGGGGAACCAAGTCAGGGAGGCCAGGCCCAGTGCAGAGGCCTCACCCAGCCCTCCCTAGTAGAGGGAAAGCATAGACGCCAGGAAGCTTCCAGTGGTGAGGCCGAAATGTCTATGCAGCAATCAGCACCGGTTCCTGAGACCACGCTCGCCCGTCACCAGGCTCTTGTCCAGGCTGTTTGGTTTTGTTTTTAGAATTATTATTATTTTTTCCTTTTTCTTTTTTTTTTTTGGAGAGATTTTTGCTATTAGGGCACATGCGATTGACAGAGAGACAGAGAGACAGAAAGTGAGAAATCACTCCCCAGGGCGGATGGCCATGCTACAATCCCTTCTCCTCCATTCTCCTCTCGGGATCTTGGGCATGCACGCACACGCGCCCGGCGTGAGTTTAAGCCACCGGGTCCGGGACTCGAACCGCGGTCAACTATATGGAAGTCCAGCAACATAGCCATTACGCCAACTGCTGATCCCAGTGCTGGTATCATTTTCAAGTTAGCAGGACCACGGCTTGAACTGTATGAAGTTAGCCATGTGGGATCCCGCCCCCTTAACCTCCATGCCACCTGCTGGCCCATGATTGGCTCAATATGCTGTCAATCATTCAACAACACCTAGCTCCTCTGTAGACGCCCTGCTCCAACCCGGGGTCCACAGAACTGAGGTTCAACTCTACCGACTGACTGAGGATCGCGGCTCCTCCTGGCTAAAGTCCATATGTCTTCATCAACTCCACCCAACTCTTGCCCAGATCTGCCCCACCAACCTGATAAGACAGGTCAATCAGGGGCCAGCAGGTGGCATGGTGATTAAGGGGCTGGACTCACATATGGATGACAACAGTTCTAGTCCCAGACCTGGTGACTTGCTTTCTCACTTTCTCCCTTTCTCTCTCTGTGGTGAACACATATGCCATATACCAAACTTAGAAATTAGAGACCAGCAGATGGTGTAATAGCTACATTGTTGGACTCCCATGGAGTTGACCGTGGTTCACGTTCCGGACCCAGTGGCTTAAACTCGCGCTGGGTGTGTATGCATGTGTGCCCAGGATCCCGAGAGGAGAATGGAAGAGAAGGGATTGCGGCGTGGCCATCCCCCCTGGGGGGTGATTTCTCACTTTCTGTCTCTCTGTCTCTCTCTGTTTTTCTGGCAAGTGCACACGCGCTATAGCAAAAGCCTCTCAAAAAATAATTAATTAATTAGATTTAATTAATAATTTAAAGATATATACATAGGCCAGCAGATAGTGTAGTGGTTAAGGCACTGGACTTACACATGGTCAACCATGGTTCAAGTCCTAGACCCTATGGTTTGAAACTCACACCAGGTGCATATGCATGCATGCCCAGAACCCCAAAAGGAGAGTAGAGGAGAGGAGATTGTGGCATGGCCATCTCCTCTGGGAGAGTGATTTCTTGTTTTCTGTCTGTTACTTTCTGTCTCTCCAGTGAGCACACGTGTTCTATAAGAAAAATCTCTCAAGGGGCCATGAGGTGACATGGTAGTTAAGGGCATTGGACTCCCACATGGCTGACTGTGGTTCAAGTCCCGGACCTGGTGGCTTAATTTTCACTTTCTCTCTCTCTCTTGTTCTGTCTCTCTCTGATCAAATTAAAATAAATAAATAAGTTAAATAAAATAATTTTTTATTAAAGAAAATTAAAAGGAAGAGGGGCCAGCAAGTAGCATGGTGGGTAAGGGCACTGGATTCTCACATGGCCGATCGTGGTTTGAGTCCTAGACCTGTTGGCTTACTTTTTCATTATCCCTCTTTCTCTCTTTCTCTGTCCCTCTCTGGTCAAATAAATAAATAGTTGAATAAAATAATTCTTTTTTTTTTTTTTTTTGCTTTAGCATGCGTGCGCTCATCAGAAAGACAGAGAAGAGAGAGAGAAAGCAAGAAATCACCCCCCAGGAGGGATGGCCATGCCGCCATCCCTTCTCCTCCATTCTCCTCTCAGGATCTTGGGCATGCACGCACACGCGCCTGGCGTGAGTTTAAGCCACCGGGTCTGGGACTCAAACTGCGGTCAACTCCAGCACTGTAGCCCTGAAGCCAACTGCTGGTCCTGATCAAAGCTTTCCTCTAACGACCGTGGCTCAGACTGAGCTGGGTTTGGGAGTTGGAGAGGCTGGCAGGTGTCTGATACCCGGTACCTGGACCCACAGGCCCTAGGACAGAGGCGTTCCCGGGCATATAGGGGAAACCGAGTCTTGGGACAGTGTATGCCCGCCTTGAATGATAAGAAAATGCCAGGCCTGAGACCAAGGCAATGAAGCCAGCTCAGTGTGGGTGGCAGCCAGAGCCAGATCACTGCAGCCTTATCTGGGACAATACTTTGACCCTTGGCGTCAGCGGAGCCGGTGCTGGGCGCATCCCTGGGTTAAAAAAAAAAAAAAATCTGCAAAATGTCCCAAGCTGGGCCTTGCACAGGGGTCTCTGCTCCTCAACATCTCTTCTCCCCAACCCCAGACTTCCCAAAACAGACCCCCATCCCAGCTTCCAGCCTGGTGGAAAGAGAACTTCCGGTTAGAAAGGAGCGTTCTGGCCCAGCTCCCATCTTCCCGGGGGTGGGGGGTGGGGTTCGGAGCTGGGCAGGGGCGCGGAGCTCGCTGGAGCTCGCAGGAGCTCGCTGGAGCTCGCAGGAGTTTGCAGGAGCTCGCGGGAGCTCGCAGGAGCTCGCTGGAGCCAGGCCCGCCGCCCGCGCATCCTCCCTCCAACCC
>NW_006159676.1:804925-806476 GCF_000334495.1 Tupaia belangeri chinensis | reverse complement strand
CCCCGCCGGTGTCCGGGGGTGCCTCCAAGGCCCCTCCCCTCCCCCATGCAGCCGCCCCGCCCCCTCTGTCCTCCCGATCGACACCCTCGTCTAACCCCGACTCCGATCCCCAGTGGGTGCTCGGACTGCCGGCCTCAGTTTCCCCCTGGTCCAAAGGCTGGAACAGGGTCGGTCCAGACGCTTTAAGGCTCTGAGATGAGCGGGTGCGTTCTTGGAGATGCCGGGACCAGCAACTTCCCTCTAAAGGAAATTCTTTTTCTTCTAATTTTTCTTTTTTTTTTTTTTTAAGAATTAGTTTATCTTTATTTATTTATTTTTATTTGACCAGAGAGAGAGAGAGAGAGAAAGTGAGAAAGCAAGCCACCACCAGGTCCAGGATTCGAACCATGGTCAACCATGTGGAGTCCAGTGTCCCCACCACCACGCTACCTGCCAACCTCCCCCACCCCCTTTTTTTAGAGAATTATTTTATTCAACTTTTTTTATTCATTGATTCATTTGTTTATTTCAGTTTGACCAGAGAAGGACAGAATGAGAGAGAGAGAGATAGAGAGAGAGAGAAAGCAAACCACCAGGTCTGGGACTCTAAGGGCGATCCACCATGTGAGAATCCAGCGCCTTTAACCACCACACCACCTTTTTGAGACTTATTTATTTATTTATTTATTTATTAATGGAAAGACAATTTTTTTTATAATTATGTCTTTATTTAATTTTATTTATTTATTCATTCATTTTTTTTTTTTTTTAGCTTGACCAGAGAGAGACAGAGGGTGAGAGTGAGAGAGAGAGAGGAAGTGAGAAAGCAAATCACCAGATTCAGGACTCGAACCCTGGTCGGCCATGTGGGAGTGTCCAGCGTCCCAACCACCACGCCAACTGCTGGTCCCTAGACTTATTTATTTTATTTTTTGTTCTTATTATTTTTTAATTTGACCAGAGAGAGACAGAAAAAGAAAGGGAAAGTGAAAAACCAAGCTGTCAGATCCAGGACTAGAGCCACAGTCAGCCATGTGGGAGTCCAGTGCTCTAACCACCATACCACCTGCTGGGTATGGAAATTTGTTCTTAGGCTTCTTTCTAGACTTCTGCCGCCTTCTTAAGACACTGGCCTCCCAAACCCAAAAGTGGCTCCCCATTTTTTTTAAAAGAGAGATTGATTTTGGGGACCAGCAGTTAGCGTAATGGCTATGTTGCTGGACTCCCATGTAGTCGACCACGGTTCGAGTCCTGGACCCGGTGACTTAAATTCACGCCGGGCGTGTGAGCGTGTGTGCCCAAGATCCCGAGAGGAGAATGGAGGAGAAGGGATTGCGGCATGGCCATCCCCTCTCGGGGGTGACTTCTCGCTTTCTATTTCTCTGTCTCTCTCTGTCTGTCTGGCAAGCGCACGAGCCCTATAGCAAAAACCTCTTCAAAAAAAAGAGATTGATTTTGATTTTTGATTTAGGGTGCCTGTGTTCACTGGGGGCCTGGAGAGAGATAAAGAAAGTAAAAAAAAAAAAAAAAAAAAAACAACAGGACCAACAGGGGGGGGGGGGGTTAAGGGCT
>NW_006159676.1:791264-804744 GCF_000334495.1 Tupaia belangeri chinensis | reverse complement strand
CTCTGTGTCTCTCTGTCTAATCAAATTAAAATAAATAAAATCAAATAAATAATTCTTTTAAAAATAAATGAATAATTATTATTAGTATTTTTTTTTTGGAGAGGTTTTTGCTATAGGGTGCGTGTGCTCACCAGACAGAGAGAGAGAGACAGAGAGACAGAAAGCGAGAAATCACCCCCCAGGGGGGTGGCCACGTCGCAATCCCTTCCTTCCTGTTCTCTTTTTGGGATCTTGGACACGCACATACACGCACCCAGCGTGAGTTTTAAGCCACCGGGTCCGGGACGCAAACCGCAGTCGACTACATGGGAGTCCAGTGACATAGCTATTACGCTAACTGCTGGTCCCAAAAATAAATGAATAATTCTTTTTTTAAAAAAAATTGGTACGTTTGCACACAACCAGCATGAACATGAAGCCTCCGGGTCCGGGACTTGAACCACTGTTGGCCGTGTGGGAGTCCAGCAACCTAACCATTACACCACCTGGTGGTCCCCACATACCCCAGAGCCTCTGCTCCTAGAACCCATGATCAAGCGGGCATTGCCTGTGAGGGGAAAGAACTGCCTTTCCCCCAGTTCAGAAAGCTTCAGGGCACTTCAAATTTCCAGGCAGAAGCCGCACATTTAAACATTGGGGTGCCCTCTGGGTTAGGGGGTTCCTTTCAACCTGAAGAGTCTAGGAAGCCCCTGTCAAAGGGAACGGCTCAGGCATGGGAGTAGGACAACAGAAAAGAGGCCAGGAGGAGAAACAGCTGATGGTGTAGTGGTTACATCACTGGACTCCCGCGTAGTCGACCATGGTTCGAGTCCCAGACCTGGAAGTTTAAACTCACGCCGGGCGCGTGTGCGTGCGTGCCCAAGATCCCGAGAGGAGAATGGAGGAGAAGGGATTGGCCATCCCCCCTGGGGGGTGATTTCTCGCTTTCTGTCTCTCTGTCTCTCTCTCTGTATTTCTGACGAGTGCACGTGCCCTATAGCAAAAAACTCTCAAAAATATAATAATAATGAAAATAAAGAAAAGAAAACAGGAGAGTTGCAGTGTCAGGGGAGGTGGAACTGGAGAGGGAGGGTTAGGAACAGCTGAGAGGAAAGGGGGAGATTGAGTAGGGTCCAGGGGAGATTCAAACCAGGGAGCTGAGGGCCTGTAGTGTGGGGAGAGAATTAGAAGACCATCTGTCTGTCACCCCTCCAGACAGCCTCACTGTTTCTTTTCTTTTCTTTTTTTTTTTTTAGAGGTTTTTTTTTTGCTTATAGGGTGCGTGTGCTCGCCAGACAGACAGAAAGCAAGAAATCACCCCCCAGGGGGGATGGCCACGACGCAATCGCTTTCCCCTCTCGGGATCTTGGGCACGCATACACACACGCGCCCGGCGAGTTTAAACCACCGGGTCCAGGACTCGAACCGCGGTTGACTATATGCAAGTCCAGCGACATAGCCATTACACTAACTGCTGATCCCAAGAAGGGGATCTTCTGACTGTTGATTTGACCTCTCCCGCCCCCAATGCCCATTGCTGTGAAGTTCAGGTTCCTCTGGCTGACCTTCCGGAACTCTGATGGTTCAAAAATCTCCACAGGCTTACTCTGAGATGGACCCCTCTTCCACATTCTGACCTCTCTCTTGTTTTATTTACTTATTTCTTAAAAAAATATTCATTTTTATTTATTCAACCATTCATTTTAATTTGGCCAGAGAGAGAAAGAGACAGAGAGAGAAGGAGAGTGAGGAAGCAAGCCACCAGGTCCAGGGCTTGAAATGATCAGCCACATGGGAATCGAGCACCTCAACCACCATGCCACCTGCTGGCCTAATCTCTGTTTAAAAAAAAAAAAATTACAGAGAGAGAGAGACCAGCAGATGGCAAAATGGTTACATCGTTGGACTCCCACGTAGTTGACTGCATTTTGAGTCCTGGAGTCTGCAGCTTAAAAATCACACCAGGCGCGTGTGCATGCGTGCCCAAGATCCCGAGAGGAGAATGGAGGAGAAGGGATTGCGGTGTGGCCATCCCCCCTGGGGGGTGATTTCTGGCTTTCTCACTCCAGCGAGTGCATACGCTCTATAGCAAAAACTCTCTCTTTAAAAATAAATAATGGTTACACCACTGGACTCCCACATAGTGGACCGTGGTTTGAATCCTGGATCTGGTGTCTTAAAACGCCGAATGTGTGTGTGCATGCCTGCCCCAAATCCCGAGAATGGAGAAGGGATTGTGGTATGGCCCCGCCTCTGGGGAATGATTTCTTGCCTCTGTATCTCTGTCTCTCTGGCAAGTACATTTAAAAATAAATAATGGTTACACCACTGGACTCCCACATAGTGGACCGTGGTTTGAATCCTGGATCTGGTGTCTTAAAACGCCGAATGTGTGTGTGCATGCCTGCCCCAAATCCCGAGAATGGAGAAGGGATTGTGGTATGGCCCCGCCTCTGGGGAATGATTTCTTGCCTCTGTATCTCTGTCTCTCTGGCAAGTACATGTGCCTTATAGCAAAAATTCTTTCAAAAAAAATTCAGGGACCAGCAGTTGGCGTAATGGTTACATTGCTGGACTCCCATGTAGTCGACTGTGGTTTGAGTCCCGAACCCGGTGGCTTCAATTCTCACCTGACACGTGAGTGTGCGTGCCCTATATCCCGAGAGGAGAAAGGAGAAGGGATTGCGGCATGGCCATCCCCCCTGGGGGGTGATTTCTCACTTTCGGTCTCTGTCTCTCTCTTTCTGGCGAGCACACGTGCCCCATAGCAAAAACCTCTCCAAAAAAAAAAAAAATCAAAAACAGGGACCAGCAGATTGTGTGAGTTAAGGCACTGGACACTCCCACATGGTAGACCACAGTTTGAGTCCTGGACATGGCAGCTTGCTTTCTCACTTTCTCTGGTGTGTGTGTGTCTCTCTCTATCTCTAGTCAAATTAAAATAAATGAATAAATAAAATTTTGGGGGGGGAGGGACCTCCTCTTGGGATCTTGGGCACGCACGCACACGCGCCCGGTGTGAGTTTAAGCCACCGGGTCTGGGATGCGAACTGTGGTCGACTACATGGGAGTCCAGCGACATAGCCATTACGCTAACTGCTGGCCCCTATAAATTTTTTAAAACTTTTTAAGTTTATTTCAGGAGAATGTGAAGCACCTTTATCAAGGCCTTTTGCCCTGCCCTGCCCCATGCCCTATCCTCCCAGTTGGCCGGGTTCACAGACACACACATTCGGCGTGTACAGGCCAACCCGGGAACCTATGATCCTTATGGATCCATCAATGCTGGGCAGTGTGACAACACTATGTATATCAAACAGTATCTTCGTTTCTTAATGCAGACCTCAGCGTCCCCTCCTCCAGGCAGCCCACCCTGCCACCCCTACCCGACTCCTCCACACGCAGGACAGGAACATCTATGTCTAGTTTTGAAAAGGGGCCTGGCCTCGCACGGTGCCCAGGACGCACCTGCACACACACTCAGGCAGGAGGCTTCCTGTTCCTGCCTGGGGGGGTAAAGTCCGTGGTCCGTGCCTGGCAAGCCTCCAGGTCATGCAGGCTTCATGGAGAGATGCCCTGGGAATAAGCCCCGGGGTCACCTCCCGAGAGATATACCCTTGTGCTCTGGATCCTGGCCTTCTGCCCTTTGGGCAGTTGCTCACATGGGCACAGACATCCATGGAGGGGATACAGGGTGACACGTCACGCCAGCCTGGGCTCGGCCCTGCATCTGGCACCTTCCTGGCGCCGACGCTGTCTCCACACGGCGCTCTGGCTCGTCTTGGCTACATCTGCAGTTGCTCAGGCAGCGGCTGTGGCTGTACAGGACCAGACTCGACCCTGGTCCCCGGCAGACAGGGGACACATCCCATCCATCGGCTTTGGTCAGCGTTCAGTGTTTGCTGAGTGGCCGTGTGAACGCTGGCTGGCCCAGAAACCCCATTCCAGCTGAGCATGAGAGGGCAGGGGACCAGCCATTGGCGTAATGGCTATGCCGCTGGACTCCCACGTGGTCAACCGCGGTTCGTGTCCTGGACCCGGTGGCTTAAACTCACGCCGGGCGCGTGTGCGTGCGTGCCCAAGAGCCCGAGAGGAGAATGGAGGAGAAGGGATTGCGGCGTGGCCATCCCCCCTTGGGGGGTGATTTCTCGCTTTCTGTCTCTCTGTCTCTGTCTCTCTGGCCAGCGCACACGCCCTATAGCAAAAATCTCTAAAAAAAAAAAATTAGTAATAATGGGCAGCAGCTGGTCCCCACAGGGGTTGGGTGGCACCTGCTGGGAGTGTGTTTTGGGGGTGGGGCACTGGGAGAGACTCCAGGGCCTTGATCCTCCAAGTGTTGAGATCAGCACAGTCGTGGCGTGCCGACCTTGATCCTCCATCTGTTGAGATCAGCACAGTCGTGGGGTGCCCACTCCCAGGTCCCCGGTTCAACCTGCTGCCTTGGCAGCTGCAGCGGAGTGAGATTCCCCAGCTGGTCTCTGCACGGACGTGAGACGTCAGCCCTGGGGGAGACGTGGGAGGTCAGGGCACGCGTCTCCTTCAAAGCCTCCCCCGTTGGGCCAGCGGGTGGTGTGGTGGTTAAGTCACTGGACTGGGTTTGAGTCTTGGGCCTGGCGGCACTTTTCCTCTGCCTCCCTGGTCAAATCGTAATAGTCATTCCAATAAATAAAATTAAATAAAAATTGTAAAAGAATCCTTTAACTTTATTATTAATTTTCAGTTTGATTGGAGAGAGAGAGAGACGGAGACAGAGAAAGAGAAAAGTGAGAAAGCAAGTCACCAGGTCCGGGACCTGAACCACGGTTGGCCATGGAGTCCAGCATCTTTAACCACCATGCCACCTGCCAGTCCCTAAATAAATACTTTTAAGAAAAGTTAAAAAAAAAAAAAAAAAAAAGCCTCCCCCATTGGGTGCAGCAGGTAGTGTAGTGGTTAAGGTACTGGACTCCCACATGGATAACTTGAGGTTTCGGTCCTGGACCCGGTGGCTTGACAATCACTCCAAGGACGTGTGCGGAAAGGAGAATGGAGAAATGACAGCCCATCCTCCCTGGGAGGGAGTGATGTCTCACTTTCGCTCTCTGTGTCTCTCTCTCTGGAGAGTACACATGTCCTATGGCAAATATCTTAAGAAAACAAACCAAAAAACACCCTCCCCATCTCTAGAAGATGCCTGACGTATGAATCAGGGGCCATCTGTCCGTGTTGATGTCTCCCAGAGGCACGAGGCCTAGGGACCTCTGTGTCCAGCACACCAGCGGACCCTGCAGTGGCCCGGCGAGCACTGCCACCAGGGCTGGCTGTGTGTGTTGGGCTCCGACTGTGTATACCTGCCCCTCAGGCTGGGGAGAAGGCTACCCTGCTGGACCTGCCTCCCTAATTTCCTTCTGCAGGACAATCTAGGCGGGACCGTCCCGATGTCCCTCTGGCCCAGTGTGGCGAGGTCTCGGCTGGCCACCGCCCTGAGGTTTAAGGTGCTGAGGGAAGCTTTCTCTCTCCCCTCTTGGCCACTCCCCTCCACTGCCACCATTCAGGCTGGGAAAACAGAGGTCGCCCGGGCAGACAAGGGGTCAGATGGTGCTCCGGATTCCCTGGGCCCTGGGGAACCTTCCAGACAGCATCCGGCTGGGCCTGGCGCTGCTGCTCAGGAACAGGACGGGGTGCTGGCGCTGAGGCAGGACCAGGCTGCTGCGGCGGGTGAGCACGGGGACTTTAATACACGGACGACACTCGCAACCGACACGGGAGGGGCAGGTGGGAGTGCGAGCACGTTCCACAGTCCAGACAGTCGTTCGGAGGTTGGCTGGTGTCTCTCCGGGAGGTCAGTAGTACGGCCGCCTGGGGTTGTTCTGCAGGAGACGAGAGAGACCAAGGAGAGGGGGTCAGTGCTGCGGGGGGCGGTTAGCTCCTGCCTGGGCGCTGCGAGGGGCAGCCGAGCCCACAGCCTGGACACAGCAGGGCAGGCTTTGGGGACGGGAGGGGAGGGGAGAGGCCTCCTGGAGGGGGAGACCGATTTAGGCAGAGCAGATGGGGGTTTCAGGTGAGACCTGGCCTCGGATTCGGGGACGGAGGGACCTTTCTGTTACTTTCGCTGCCACCCCCTAGTCCACCGTGGCCCCCGCGGGAAGCCATGTTGGGGACTCGGGGACCCACGCACCAGGGGGTTGGGCCGGAAGCGGTAGGCCAGCATCATCCTCTTGCGGAAGGCCTCGTATTCGTCGTCTTCCTTAGAGAGCTCGGCTGGCCGGTCGATGCCAAAGCCGGCGCCATCCACCGTCGTAGTGCCCCTGCAGGGAGGCACCGGGGCCGTGTGAGCACGGGGCTGGGCTGGTGCCAGCGGGAAGGGGGGTGTCGGGCCTGAACCCTGGGCTCGGTAACGGCACCCCCAGCAGCTCAGCAAGGGGGACTGGGGGACACGTACACGGGGACGTGTCTGTCACCCTAACTTCAAGGAGGATGAGTGGATACTGCAGGCCAGCGCTGTTCGAACCCAGCTCTAGGAGCCAGGCTGTGGCATGGTGGGAATGCAATGGGACCCACAAAGGGAAGGTCCTCAGTTCATGAACCAGGACCTCCCTGAGCACCCGGATGCACGCCCATTCTCATGATCCGGGCTGGCAGAGACTGGGGGTGGATCATGGCATGACTGTTGGTGGGGGGAGGTCTCTCTCTCTCTCTCTCACAGGAGAACGTGAGGTGTGCAGGGCGAGGGAGAGACCCTGCTGGTTTCTGGGACTGGTTTCCTTTTTGCTCACAGGAAATTCAAGCGAGGCCTTCACCAGGCAGGCCCAGCAGGCCCTAGGAGGCCTGACCTGACTCGCCCCATGCACCCCAACCCTCCCAGGCCTGTGGAGACCCATGAGTGGAAGGAGCCCCATGAGGGGGAGAACCAGGACTACACCCCTCTGCACTGTTGGTCCCTGGCAAGGTGTATGCATCGGGATATTGAAATCACTTCATCAAAAAGGGAAAGCTCGGGAACCAGCAGTTGGCGTAATGGCTATGTCGCTGGACTCCCACGTAGTCGACCGCGGTTCGCGTCCCGGACCCGGTGGCTTAAAACTCACGCCGGGTGCGTGTGCATGTGTGCCCAAGATCCCGAGAGGAGAATGGAGGAGAAGGGATTGCGGCGTGGCCATTCCTCCTGGGGGTGATTTCTCGCCTTTTCTCTGTCTCTCTGGTGAGTGCCTGCGCCCTATAGCAAAAACCCCACCAAAAAAAAAAAAAGAAAAAAGAAAAAGAAGAAGGAAAAAAACCCATGTTGGGTGCATGTTCAAAATCCTGAGGAGAATGGAGGAGCGGGGTTGTGGCGTGGCCATCCCCCCCGGGAAGAGATTTCTTATATTCCCTCTCTGTGTCTATTGAGGACATGCATCTGATGGCAAAAAATGTAAAAAAAGAGGGAAAAAAAAAGTGGGGAAACTCTAATATAATGGAGTGGGGGGTGGAAGCAGCAGAGGAGCCCCTGACTTCCTGTTCTCACCCCTCTTGCCCACCTGGCCCGTCTCCCCAGGACGCACTCACTTGTTGACCGGGTTCTTGATGCCTTGGCCCTCCGAGCCCAGCCCCTCGCCCTCCTTCCAGCCCATTTTCATCAGCATCTGGTAGCCGATGTTCTCCACGGTCAGCTTGAACTCCTTGTACTCTGAGTAGTCGGGCTCACGGCCCTCCTGCAGGGCAAGGAAGTGGCCGGTCACCCACCACGGCTGTGGCCATTCACTGGCCCCAGCTCTGGCCTCCCTCGATGCTGGGACCACCTGTTCATCTGTCTCCCTCCACAGCACAGATTTCTCAAGACCAGACTGAGCTCCTGGTTTTCCTCGGGGTCCTCAGTGCCTCTACATCAAACTCAGCATGAGCTCCCTGGCGGCCAGGTCAAAAAGGGAAAGCTACAAAAGCCTTATCTACCACAGGGAAGAGGACTGGTTCGTCGGTAAAGAAAAGCCCGGGACTAGTGGTTAGCTTAATGGGTATGTTGCTGGACTCCCGTGTAGTCGACTGCGGTTTGCGTCCCGGACTCGGTGGCTTAAAACTCACGCCAGGCATGTGTGCATGTGTGCCCAAGACCCCGAGAGGAGAATGGAGAAGGGATTGCGGCCTGGCCATCCCCCCTGGGAGGGGAATTCTTGCTTTCTGTCTCTCTGTCTGGCGAGTGCATGTGCCTTATAGCAAAAACCTCTCAAAAAAAAAAAAAAAAAAAGTAAGAAAAGAAAAGCCCTGTGTGGGCCTGCCAGGCAGTGTGGTGGTTAAGGGTGCTGGACTCCTCACACTCACACAGCTGACCGCGGTTTGAGCCCCAGACGTGGCGGCTTGCTTTCTCACTTTCCCTTTCTCTGTCTCAGTCTGGTCAAAAAACAAAACAAAACAAAACAAAACCAACCAAACAAACAAACAAAAGAAACAACAACAAATGGAATGAAATAAATAATTCTTTAAAAAAAAAAAAAAATCACAACAGGCATACGTGCGTGCGTGCCCAAAATCCTGAGAGGAGAATAGAGAAGGGATTGCAGTGTCACCATCCCCCCGAGGGGTGATCTCTCACTTCCCCTCTCTCTCTGGTGAACGCACACAATTCTGCAGCAAAAACAAAGCCCTGCGTTCACGTTCTGAGAACGGGTTATTGCATAGGGTGCTAAAAAGATGTACCGATGAGGTCACCGTCTAGTTGGAGAAGAGTATGGGGTGCGAAATGGATTTGTGAAAAGGACGAGGTGGGACGTGCCGCGTACGCCATCGCACGAGCCCATCTCCTGCGGGGGCTTCTGCCTCTCTGCCAGGGAAACGCTTTTGTCTCTAAACTGCGCTTAATTGGCTCGGTTGGAAGCAGCGTTTCCCCCGCAGCTCCGGGAACGGCAGCTCCGGGAACGGCGTCTTCAGCAGCAGCTGCGCTGCTATTTGCTAATTCCCTGCACAGACGGCGTCTGTCATAAACAGATGCCTCTGGAGGCGAGAGGGCTGGCTCCAGCTGTGGACGTTGGGGGGGGGGACCCGAGTTTCCCTTGGGCGCCTGCAAGGGGAGGTGGCTGAGGGAGGGCCAGTGCCAGGGGCCCTCCTGGCTTACCTTCAGAGCCTTGAAGGTTTCCATGAACTTCTCCAGCTCGTCCGGGGGCAGGAAGTCTCCGATGAAGTGCTTGCCCCGGCCCATCTTCGTCAGCTGCTCGGCCCACTCTGCTCAGAGACACGGCAGCCGTGAGAGGAAGGAGGGAGGGAGGGAGGGGAGGAAGGGGGTGCGGTGGGTTAGGGGTTGCTCTCAGAGCTCAGGCTCGGGACCAGCAGTTAGCATAATGGCTGTGTCGCTGGACTCCCATGTAGTCGACTGCGGTTCGCATCCCGGACCCGGTGGCTTAAAACTCACGCAGGGCGCGTGTGCATGCGTGCCCAGGATCCCGAGAGAATGGAGAAGAAGGGATTGCGGCATGGCCATCCCCCCTGGGGGGTGACTTCTTGCCTTCTGTCTCTCTATCTCTGTCTGTCGAGTGCATGTGCCCTATAGCAAAAACCTCTCAAGAAAAAGAGTTCAGGTTCAAGTCCTGGTGGGAATTGGGGCTTCCAGGAGGGAGGTGCTGGCCCGTGCCCCTGACCCAAGTCCTGCCTGCCTCTGGGAACACAGGGCAGCTCACCGTCCCCGTGTAACCCGTGGAGGGAACTGGGGCACAGAGGCCGAGTCCCGGCTGAACCCGGGCAGGTGGGTGGGGGTGCCCGGCCTGCCCCACGCACCCCTCGTCTTGTCCATCTCCATGCGCCGCAGCTGGTGCTCCCAGGTGCCCAGCTCGCTGTCCACCTCCTCGTCACTGTCGTAGCCATGCTGGTGCTGCTGCACGGCCTTCTCCCACAGCAGCTGCATGTCCTGCATCGCCCGCTTGTGCTGCATGATCATGTCGTACATCTGCTGCATCTGGGGGAGGGGGGCGCCACGCAACCGGTGAGCAGGCCGGCCGCTCTCCCGTGCGAGAGATCTGTCTTCCTCGTCACCCTGTACAAGACCAGCCTCCCAACCTCCCCTGTGCAATGCCAGACCCCTCAGCTTCCTTGTGCAAGGTCAAGCCCTCTCAGTTCCCCTAGTGTAAGACGAGGCCCGTCTGGGGCCAGCAGTTGGCGTCATGGCTATGTCGCTGGACTCCCACGTAGCCGACGCGGTTCAAGTCCCAGACCCGGTGGCTTAAACTCACACCGGGCGCGTGTGCGTGCGTGCCCAAGATCCCGAGAGGAGAATGGAGGAGAAGGGATTGCGGCGTGGCCATCCCCCCTGGGGGGTGATTTCTCGCTTTCTGTCTGTCTCTCTCTGTCTGTCTGGTGAGCGCACACACCCTTATGGCAAAAACCTCTCAAAAAAATAATAAAAAACTAGGCCCGCTCACTTCCCCTGTGCTAAGGCCAGCCCCCCTCAGCTCCCCTGTGCAAGACCAGCTCCCCAACCTCTCCTGTGTGAGACCTGACCCCTCACCTCTGCGGTGCAAGGCCAGCCTGTCATACCTACCCTGTATGAGGACAGCCTCCCAACCTCCCCTGTGCAAAGCTGGCCTCCCTGAGCTCCCCTGTGCAAGGCCAGCCTCTCTCACTTCCCATGTGGAAAGACAGCCCCTCTCACACTCCCTGTGCAAGAATGAACCCCCCCCCCACCTCCCTTGCATGGCTGCCCCCCCATATTCTAGGTCAGCCCCTGGGTCAGGTCTTGACTGGGTCCCCTAGACATACACGAGAGCAGGGATCTAAGCGAGCAGTCAGGACACGCCTGGGTGCCCTAAATCCCTCCGTGGAGCACGGAAGACCTCTCAGCTGCTGAATGAGGGTGATTCCGGGTCAACGATAGGGGTTGAGGGTCATATGACGGGGCTGTGGGGCTAGGGGAGGGGGTGTGCCCCCAGGGATGGACAGACAGGTGTCTGCAGCTCCTCAGAGGCCCAGGGCAGGGCCACACCCTCAGCTGCAAAGCTCCGAGCTGAGCTGAGCTGAGCGCCTACACCAGCAGCATGACCCTTGGGTCACTGGGGTGCTCTCTGCTAACCGGGACTGTCCTGTCCTGACCCTAACTACAGGGGGGAAACAATAAATGGAGGGGGGGACCAGCAGGTGGCATGGTGGTTAAGGTGCTAGACAGTCCCACATGGCCAACCACGGTTCAAGTCCTGGATGTGGTGGCTTGCTTTCTCACTTTTTGTCTGTATCTATCTCCGATCGAATTAAAAATAAAAATGAACAAATAAATAAATATTAAAAAAAAAAAGTGGAGGGGACAGCAGGTGGCGTAGTGGGCACCGGACTACCACATGGCCGACTGTGGTTAGAGTCCTGGACGGGGCTTGAATCCCATGCCAGGGGGCCAGTGGATAGTGTAATGGTTATGTCACTGGACCCCTACACAATTAACCACAGTTCAAGTCCCGGACCCAGTGGCTTAAAATTCACACCAGGCGCTTAGTGTGTGGGTGCCCAAAATCTTAAGAGGAGAACGGAGAAGAAAGGATCGTGGCATGGCCATCCATCCCCCTTGGGGGGAGATTTCTTGCTTTCTGTCTCCCTGTCTCTCTGGTGAGTGCATGTGCCCTTTAGCAAAATCTTTGAAAACCCCAAAAAACAAAACACCAATGCCAGTCATGTGTGTGCATGCCCAAAATCCCAGAAGGAGAATGGAGGAAGAGGGACTGCAGCATGGCCATCTTCCCCAGGCGGGGGGGAAGGGAGGTGATCTTTCACTTTCTCTTTCTGTGTCTCTGGCGAGTACACATGCCTTATAGCGAAAAAGTCTAGGGACCAGCAGTTAGCGTAATGGCTACGTCGCTGGACTCCCATGTAGCCAACCATGGTTCGAGTCCTGGACCCGGTAGCTTAAACTCACGCCGGGCGCGTGTGCGTGCGTGCCCAAGATCCTGAGAGGAGAATGGAGGAGAAGGGATTGCGGCGTGGCCATCCCCCCTGGGGGGTGATTTCTCACTTTCTGTCTCTCTCTGTCTTTCTGATGAGCGTGCACATGCCCTATAGCAAAAACCTCTAAAAAAAAAAAAAAGTCTAACAACGAAATGAACAAAAGTAAATGGAGACCCTTCCTGGGGACCAGTCCATGAGCACAATGGGAAGGAACGGTGGAGCGCAGGTCACTAGGGCTCTTTGCAGACTGGAGGGGACCCTGGGGCTGACATGTCACCGAGGAGGGGAGCCCTGCCCTAGGAGCCTCCCACTGCCCACAGGCTCCGCCCAGCCCAGCGGCTCAGCAGAACGCTCCGCTGGCACCTCTGGCCCCATCTTCGCGACCCTACCTCCTGCTGCTCCTTCAGCTGCTTCTTCTGGGCGTCCGACAGCTCCGTGACGCCCACCAGACCCACAGGCTTCCCCTTCTCGTAGCCGAGCCCCTTGAGGTCCTGAACTGGAAACCAAAGGCACAGAGCCGTCAGTGACCACCCACACGGGGTCCAAGGTCCCTCTCTGGAGTGGGTCATGGAGTCCATGCGTTATTGTCCGAGGAACTGGGGGCAGGGCCCACTGCACGGCAGGGCCCTTGGGTCACGATGGTCCATGCCACATTTTATGTGAGGACTGTGGGGGCCACGCTGGGTGCTGTCGCATGTACTGGTGCTTTACTCCCTTGTGACCTCTCCAGGCGGGCTCCATGCTCCCCAGTGAGACAGAGGCAAATATAAAAAATCAAAGGTTCAGGGTCAGGCCCAGCAGGTGGTGTGTGGTAGTGAAGGGGGTGGCTTCGCACACGGCCAATCTCCGTTCGAGTCCCAGACTTGGCAGCTTGAAGGTTGTGTGTGCGTGCTTGAAGTCCTGAGAAGAGAATGGCAGAAGAGGGATGGCACACACACACACACACACACACACACACACACACAAAAGGATCTGGGGGGCCAGCAGGTGGCGTGGTGGTTAAAGGCGCTGGACTCCCACATGGCTGACTGCGGTTTGAGACCCGGACCTAGCGGTTTGTTTTCTCACTTCCTTTGGCTCTCACTCTCGCTCTCTTGCTCTGTCCCTCTCTGGCCAAATTAACATAAAATAAATAGGGGCCAGCAGTTAGTGTCATGGCTATGTTGCTGAACTCCCATGTAGTCGACTGTGGTTCGAGTCCCGGACCTGGTGGCTTAAACTCACGCCGGGTGTGTGTGCATATGTGCCCAAGATCCTGAGAGGAGAATGGAGGAGAAGGGACTGCAGCATGGCCATCCCCCCTGGAGGGTGATTTCCCGCTTTTTGTCTCTGTCTTTCTGGTGAGCACACACGCCCTATAGCAAAAACTTCTCCCAAAAATAAATAAATAAATAAATAGGATCAGCAGGTGGCATGGTGGTTAAGGTGCTATACTCTCCCACATGGCCGACAGTGGTTCGGGTCCCAGACCTGGTGACTTGCTTTCTCACTTTCTCTCTCTAACTCTCTATGTGTCTCTCTCTGGTCAAATTAAAATAAATGAATAAATTAATTAAAATAAGTAATTCTTTAAATAAATAAATAAAGTTAAATAAAATTTTTTTTTTTGAGAGTTTTTTTTTTTCCCCCCCCC
>NW_006159676.1:781211-790877 GCF_000334495.1 Tupaia belangeri chinensis | reverse complement strand
CAGACAATGTATTTTGGATGAAAACTTCATTTTGTATACTGTAATGATGTATAGCATATTAATGTTAAAAAATAATCAGTCCCTAAAATCCTAAAAAAAAAAAAAAAAAAAAAAAGTTCTGAGCCTCACTCAGGCCACCTGGGTAATGAAGGAGGGGAGGGGGGCTTCGCAGAGCCAGACACGAGGCCTGAGATGAACGTGAGAGTGTGCAAGTGTGTGTGCCCACTGGCTCTGAGAACGCGGCTCTGAGGCTGACCGACATCTAGCACAGACACACGTGGATTCAGAGTCTGGTGTAAGACTCAGCCGTGTGCTTCCCCGAGCTCCTTCGGGGAGGGAGAGGGGGGCGGGCGGCCAACCCTCCTCGAAGCGACTGACATTTAATTTGGCATCAGCTTCGGAACTTGGCTGAAGCCGGCAACACCGATCCATGTGAAGACACCATGACAGCCCCATCTGGCTGCGGAAACAAACACCCCTTAGGCACTGGCTTCCTGGGGTAGGAGCCAGGCGGAGGCTGGGGGTCTGGAGGCCCCTCTGAGCGCATGAGAGAAGCCAGATTCTCCCAGCACATGGGGGCTGGGGGATTCACCCCACTCCGGGTTGCTCCTTAGCCCCAAGATTGTACCCCTAATTCCTCTTTTTTTTTTTTTTTTGGAGAAGTTTTGCTATAGGATGCATGTGCTCACCAGACAGGCAGAGAGAGACAGAGAGACAGAAAGCGAGAAATCACCCCCCATGGGGGATGGCCATACTGCAATAACCTCTCCTCCATTCTCCTCTCAGGATCTTGGGCACACACGCCCACACCGCCCGGCGTTGAGTTTTAAGCCACCGGGTCCGGGACGCAAACTGCAGTCGACTACGTGGGAGTTTAGCAACGTAGCCATTACGCTAACTGCTGGTCCCTTCCCCCTAATTCCTCTTCGAAGTCACTGAGGGATGTATTGGGGCCCCATGGGGGGACAGGGAAGCCGAGGTCTGAGGTCCACAGTCCCTCTCCACCTTGGGTCACTCCTTGATAAACAGGTGGGTGAGGGCTGCCCAGACTTCCCCGGGACAGCACGGGCCAGTGGGCCTTGAACCTGGGCTTGTCCACTAGACCACGGAGATAGCTTTTATTTTTTTTCCTAGAGAGCATCAGTGCTTGACAGAGACAGAGAGGGAGAAGAGAAAGCACCTCCCATGTAGCCCGATCATGCCACGATCCCTTCTCCATCGCTCCGTGCTTTGGGGCACACACGTACACATGCCCGGTGTGCAGCCACCAGATCCCAGGCTTTGACCACACGGTCAGCCCTGTGGGTGGCTTCCTTCACTTCCTGAACACTGGAAACCTCAGAGATGTGGTGTCCCGCTGAAGACTTCAGAGCTGGGGTGTTTGCACATCAGGGAAGCACCCAGGAGGCCAGCAGGTGGCGTGGTGGTGAAGGCGCAGGACTCCCACATGGCTGACTGTAGTTCAAGTCCTGGACCTGGCAATTTGAAAATCATGCCGGGCGTGTGTGTGTGTGTGCCCCAAATCCCAAGAGAATGGAGAACAGACTGAGGTATGGCCATCCTTCTTAGGGGTGGTGTCTCCCTTTCTCTCTCTCTCTGGCAAGCACATGATGCACCCTATGGAAAATAAAAGGAGGGCCAACAGGTGGCAGGGTGGTTAAGGGCACTGGACTCTCACATGGCCAACTGTGGTTGCAGTTCCAGACCTGGTGACTCACTTTCTCACTTTCTCTCTCTTGCTCTGTCCCTCTCAGGTCAAATTGAAATAAATAAAGTTAAATAAAATAATTCTTTTTTTTTTTTGGGGGGGGGTTTGCTATAGGGCACGTGCGCTCACCAGAAAGACAGAGAAAGACAGAGAGACAGAAAGTGAGAAATCACCCCTCAGGAGGGATGGTCACGCTGCAATCCCTTCTCCTCCATTCTCCTCTTGGGATCTTGGGCATGCACACACACGCGCCTGGTGTGAGTTCAAGCGACTGGGTCTGGGACTCGAACTGCTGTCGGCTACACGTGAGTTCAGTGACATAGCCATTACGCCAACTGCTGGTCCCAATAAAATAATTATTTAAAAAAAAAAAAAAAATCCTCTCTCTTTCTCTCTGTGTCTCTCTCTAGTCAAATTAGAATAAATGAATGAATAAATAAAATTAAATATTATTATTATTACTTTTGGAGAGGTTTTTGCTATAGGGCGCATGCGCTCGCCAGACAGAGACAGAAAGCGAGAAATCACCCCCCAGGGAGGATGGCCACGCCGCAATCCCTTCTCCTCCATTCTCCTCTCGGGATCTTGGGCACGCATGCACACGCACCTGGCGTGAGTTTTAAGCCACCAGGTCCAAGACTTGAACCACGGTCGACTTGAGTCCATGGGGCGACAGAGCCATTATGCTAAACTGCTGGTCCCAATATTATTTATTTTTTTTTCTTTGTTTTTTTGGAGAGGTTTTTGCTATAGGGCGCATGCGCTCACCAGACAGACAGAGACAGAGAGACAGAAAGCGAGAAATCACCCCCCAGGGGGGATGGCCACGCCGCAATCCCTTCTCCTCCATTCTCCTCTCGGAATCTTGGGCACGCATGCACATGCGCCTGGCGTGAGTTTTAAGCCACCGGGTCCGGGATGTGAACTGCGGTCAACTACGTGGGAGTCCAGCGACATAGCCATTATGCTAACTGCTGGTCCCAATATTATTTTTTAAGAATTATTTTATTTAGTGGTCGGCAGGAGGAGTGGTGGTTAAGGGTGTTGGACTCCCACATGGCCAACTGCGGTTCGAGTCCCAGACATGGCTTGATTCGCTTTCTCTCACTCTGTTCCCCTCTGACCAAATTGAAAATAAGTAAATAAATGAAGAAATACAGTTAAATAAAATAATTTTTAAAAAATTTTAATGACCAGAGGGTACATGCACTCACCTGAGAAATATATATAGAGAGGGACCAGCAGGTGGCATAGTGGTGAAGGCACTGGACATTCCCACATGGTTGACCATGGTTCGAGTCCTGGGCCTGGTAGCTTGCTTTCTCGCTTTCCCTCTCTCTCTGTGTCTTCCTTTGGTCAACTTAAAATAAATGAATGCATAAATAAAATAAAATAAGTAATTATTAAAAAATATATATATATAGAGAGAGGGAGCTAGAGAAAGCACCCTCAATGGGGCTTGGTCATGCTGTAATCTCTTCACCATTTCTCCATCCTGTTAGGATTTGGGGCACACATGCACGTGTACCTGGTGTGCTTTTCCGCAGCTGGGGCCAGGGTCCAAACTGAAGTCAGTCATGTAGGATCCAGCTCCCTTAACCACCAGGCCATAGGACTGGCCCTCAGCTACTGATCCTTATCCATGAGACGTGATGACAATAGACCACCTCCTTGCTCTTGTGAAACCATTTGTGGTTAAAATTAAAAGAAGAAATACAAACACCAGGACCAGTAGGTGGCAGGAAGGTTAAGGCAGCTGGATCTTAGACGGCCAACTGCAAGGTTTGAGTACTGGACCTGGTGGCTTGAAAATCATGCTGGGTGCATGGGAGTGTGTGCCCAAAATCCCAAGAGAAGAATGGAGAAGAAGGGATTGTGATGTGGACATCCCCCCCCCATGTGTGTGTGTGTGTGTGTGTGTGGGGGGGTGATTTCACACTTTCTCTCTCTTCCTGGCAAGTGCAAGCACCAGATAGCAAACTAAAAAATGAAACTCCAAAAACGGGGACCAGCATTTGGCGTAATGGCTATGTCGCTGGACTCCCATGTAGTTGGCCGCGGTTCGAGTCCTGGACCCGGTGACTTAAACTCACGCCGGGCGCGTGTGCGTGCGTGCCCAAGATCCTGAGAGGAGAATGGAGGAGAAGGGACTGCGGCATGGCCATTTCCCCTGGGGGTGATTTCTCGCTTTCTGTCTCTATGTCTCTCTATGTCAGTTTGGCAAGCGTACGCGCCCTAGAGCAAAAACCTCCCCCTCCAAAAAAAAAAAAAAAAAACACCCCAAAAACAAAAGAAAAAAGCCACACGTTTTTAGGCCAGACCTGAAACTGCTGTTAAGGAGGGAGAGGTTGGAGGGGATGGTGCAAAAAGGACTATGGCTAAGATTCCACCTACCACTGTGTGTTTCCTGAGTCTCCTGTATAAGAACAAACCCAGGTACTTCATTTGAGTTTTTAGAAAGAATTATTTATTTTTATTTCATTTAATTAATTAGTTTATTTTTTTGAAGAGGTTTTCACTATAGGGCACGTGTGCTCGCCAGACAGAGACAGACAGAGAGACAGAAAGCGAGAAATCACCCCCCAGGGGGGATGGCCACGCCGCAATCCCTTCTCCTCCATTCTCCTCTCGGGATCTTGGGCACGCACGCACACGCACCCGGCGTGAGTTTAAGCCACCGGGTCCGGGACTCGAACTGCGGTCGACTACATGGGAGTCCAGCGACACAGCCATTACGCCAATTGCTGGTCCCAGAAAGAATGATTTATTTGTTATTATTTCATTTGACCAGAAAGAGACAAAGAGAGAGAGAAAGTGACAAAGCAAGCCACCAGGTCCAAGATTCAAACAGCAGCCAGCCGTGTGGGAGTCCAGCACCTCAACTACCACGCCACCTGCCGGCCCCCAGGTACTTTAAAGAAAGAGCGGATACAGGACCCATCTCCATGCTCACTACGAAGAGATTCGACTCAGATCCACAGACACACATAGGGTGAAAGTGAGAGGATGGAAAAAGTCATCCATGCAGAGCATAAGCAGAGAGAGCCAGGATGTTGTATGTGAGGGCTTCAAAGACCTCCCGGCAGGGGCCAGCGGAGGGCGCGGAGATTAAGGTGCTGGACGCTCTCGTGGCTGTGGTTGTGCGTGCGTGCCCAAAATGCCAAGAGGAGAATGGAGGAGAAGGGACAGTGGCGTGGCCATCCTGATGGGCAGGGGGTGGGGGAAGTGATTTTGTGATTTTTTTTTTTTTCCCTTTCCCTCTCTCTCTGGTGAGCACACATGCCCTATGGCAACAAACCTTAACAACAATGGAAAAAGTTCAAGGGAGGGACCAGCAGTTGGAGTAATGGCTCTGTGGCTGGACTCCCATGTAGTCGACCGCGGTTCGAGTCCCGGACCCGGGGGTTTAAACTCACGTTGGGCGCGTGTGCGTGCGTGCCCAAGATCCCAAGAGGAGAATGGAGGAGAAGGGATTGCAGCGTGGCCATCCCCTCTGGGGGGTGATTTCTCGCTTTCTGTCTCTCTGTCTGTCTCTTGTCTGTCTGGAGAGCGCACATGCCCTATAGCAAAAAACCTCTTGAAAAGAAAACAAACAAACAAAACACAGTTAGCATGTGTGTATGCCCAAAATTCTGCCAGGATGAAGAAATAGGAAAAGGGTCTGTGGTGTGATCAAGCCCCATTAGGTAATTTCTCCCTCTGTCTCGGTCTCTCCCTGGTGAGCATGCATGTCCTCTGGCAAAATAAAATAGTGGTCCCCAAAAACTGGGGGACCAGCAAATGGCGTAATGGTTACATTGCCAGACTCCCACATAGCTGACTGTGGTTCGAGTCCCGGACCTAGTGGCTTAAAACACACGCCACATGTGTGTGCGTGTGTGCCCAAAATCCCAAGAGAAGAATGGAGGAGAAGGGACTGTGCCACGGCCATCCCCCCCGGGGGGTGATTTCTTGCTTTCTGTTCCTCTGTATCTCTCTCTCTCTCTCCCTCCGCTGAGGACACAAGCCCTATAGCAAAAACTTTTCTAAAAAAAAAAAAAAGTGAATTGGGCAAAGTTGTGGGACAGAAATGCACACATTGGTTGTATTTCCATTTGCTGTCAAGAAGCAAAATAGGGAACCAGCAGTTAGCGTAATGGCTATGTCGCTGGACTCCCACGTAGTCGACCGCGGTTCATGTCCCGGACCCGGTGGCTTAAACTCACGCCGGGTGTGTGTGCGTGCATGCCCAGGATCCCAAGAGGAGAATGGAGGAGAAGGGATTGCGGCGTGGCCATCCCCCCTGGGGGGTGATTTCTCGCTTTCTGTCTCTCTGTCTCTCTCTGTCTGGCGAGCGCACGCACGCACCCTATAGCGAAAATCTCTCCAAAAAAAAGGAAGCAAAACAAAAAAGTGTTTTGAAGTGCCGTTTACAATAGCATCAAAAAGAATAATTCATTTAGGAATAAAATGAATCAAGTAGGCTTAAGACTTGTACAATGGAAACTACAAAACGTTGTTGAACTAATTAAAGATGACATAAGTAACAAGGTGTGTTGTGTTCAAAGATCAAAAGACTTAAACAATCCTAAGGTATCAACACTATGCAAAGTGAGCTACAGACTCGATGTGTTCCCTATCAAAATCCCAACGTTGCAGTGGCCAGCAGGTGGCAAAGTGATTAAGGCACTAGACTCTCACATAGCTAACAGCGGTTCAAGTCCCAGAATCGGTGACTTTAAGCTAAGGCCTGGCTTGTGAGTGTGCATGCCCTGAATCCCAGGACAAGAATGGAGGAGAAGGGATTGCAGAGTGGCCATCCCCACTGTGGGGTGATTTCTTACTTTCCCTGTCACTGTCTTTCTCTGGTGAGCACATGCGCCCTATGGCAAAAACCTTAAAGAACAACAAAAAAAAGACATATGCACAAATGAAAAGGCCTACCTGAAAATTCATATGGAAACTTAAGGGACCTCAAATAGCCAAAATAATCTTGAAATAACAAAGTTGGAAGACTCACACTTCTGAATTCAAATGTTACCGCAGAGCTACGGTAATCAAAACAGTATGGCACTCTGGGGCCAGTAGTTGGCATGATGGTTGAGGCACTGGGTTCCCACATGGCTGACCGCGGTTCAAATCCTGGACCTGGCAGCTTGCTTTCTCACTCTCCTTCCCATTTTCTCTCTCTATTTTTTTTTTTATTGGAGAGGTTTTTCGCTATAGGGCGCGTGCGCTCTCCGGAAAGACAGAGAGAGACAGAGAGACAGAGAGCGAGAAATCACCCCCCAGGGGGGATGGCCACGCCGCAATCCCTTCTCCTCCGTTCTCCTCTCGGGATCTTGGGCACGCACGCACACACACGCGCCCGGCTTGAGTTTTAAGCCACCGGGTCTGGGATGCGAACCGTGGTTGACTACGTAGGAGTCCAGTGACATAGTCATTACGCTAACTGCTGGTTCCCTCTCTCTCTCTCTTTCTTCCTCTCTGTCTCTCTGGTCAAAACTGAAAAACAATAACAAGTAAAAGTAAAAAAAAAAAAAAAAAAGCAGGATGGTCGGTACTCGTGTAAGTCACAAACGAATGTGACAAGACAAAGAACCCAGAAATAAAGCTTCGCGTCTATGGTCAAGTGATGTACTGCAATGGTCTCTTTTCCCCATTCAATGGGGAAAGAACCTCTTCAACAAATGGTACTGGGAGAACTGGATTTCCATGAGCAAAAGAATGAAGTTAGACCCTTACCTTAGAGGGTCGACAAAAAGTAACTCAAAAAGGAGAAAAGCTCAATGTAAGCGCTAAAACTGTAAAACTCATGTTGTAGAGTGTAATCGAATCAACAACCACCAAGGTTAAATGAAGGTTTTTTTTCTTTGTTTCTTTTTTTTTGAGAGATTTTTTTGCTATAGGGCGCGTGCGCTCGCCATAAAGCCAGACAGAGAGAGACAGAAAGCGAGAAATCACTTCTGGGGGGGATGGCCACGCCACAATCCCTTCTCCTCCATTCTCCTCTCGGGATCTTGGGCACGCACGCACACATGCCCGGCGTGAAGTTACTAGTATGGGACTCAAACCATGGTGGATTACGTGGAAGTCCAGTAACGTAATCATTACACCACCTGCTGGTCCTCCACACTCCCCTCCCTAATTTTATTTGATATAGGGCACATGCACTGGCCAGAGAGAGCGAGAGAAAGAAAGTGAAAACACATCCTCTGGGTGGATGGCCACGCAACCATCCTTTCTCCTCCATTCTCCTCTCAGGACTTCAGTCAGGCAGGCATGCACGCGCACACACACACACGCACACACAGAGGCCTGGCGTGCTTTTTTTTTTTTTTTGAGAGATTTTCACTGTAGGGCGCGTGCGCTTGCCAGACAGAGAGACACATAGAGACAGAAAGCGAGAAATCCCCCCCCAGGGGGGATGGTCACGCTGCAATCCCTTCTCCTCCATTCTCCTCTCGGGATCTTGGGCACGCACGCACACGTGCCCGGCGTGAGTTTTAAGCCACCGGGTCCGGGACACGAACCACGGTCGACTACGTGGGAGTCCAGCGACATAGCCATTATGCTAACTGCTGGTTCCCAGGCCTGGCGTGCTTTTCAAACTGCTAGGTCTAAGACTTGAACTGTACAGATGGCCAATGGCCTTAACCACCATGGCTGGCCCTAAACTTTTATTTATATATTTTTTTAAAAAGAATTATTTAATTTTATTTATTCATTCATCTATTTTAATTTGACTGGGGGGGGGAGAGAGAAAGCAAGTCACCAGGTCCAGGACTTGAACCTTGGTTACCTGTATGGGAGTGTCCAGCACCTTAACCACCACACCACCTGCTGGCCCTGATTTTATTTTTAAATTTTGCTATAGGGAACATGCACTTGCCTGAGAGAGACACAGAAAGAGAGGGAAAGTGAGAAAGCAGTCCCCAGGGGGATGGCCATGTTACCATCCCTTCTCCTCCTTTCTCCATTCAGAATTTTGGCACGAATGCACACACACCTGGTGTGTTTTTCAGGCTTCTGGGTCTGGGGACTCAAACTGGATAGTTGGCCATGAGGGACCCTGCTGCCCTACACACCATGCTACCAGCGGGCCATGTCTTAAACTTTTGAGCATTGAGGGATACTATTAACAAAATGAAAAGGTTGGGGGCTGGCAGATGGCATGGTGATTGGTACACTAAACTCCCACATGGCCAACCGTAGGTTCAAGTCCTGGACCCGGCAGCTTGATTTCTCACGTTCCCTTTCTCTCTGTCTCTTTCTGGTCAAATTAAAAAATAACAACAACAAATACAATTGATTAAGTAATTAAAAAAAAAAAAAAAGAAAAAAAGAAAAGGCAACAACCCTGAATGAGAAAATATCTACAAATCGTTCCTGTGATAAGGGGTTAATATTCAGAAGATACGAAGAACTGCAACTCAACAAGAAAATCAATCCAACGTAAAAATGGCCAAAGGACTAAAATAGACATTTCTCCAAAGAAACGACATGAATGGACGATAAGCTCACAAAAAAATGCTCAACATCATTAGTCACTAGGAAATGCATCTCAAGACTACGGAGAGAGGCCGACAGATGATGTGGTGGTTAAGATGCTGGACTCCCACATGGCTCAACATTGGTTCAACCTGGACCTGGTGGCTTGTTTTCTCACTTTCCCTTTCTCTTTCTCGCTGGTCAAATGAAAAACATAATAAGGGGCCGGCAAGTGGCGTGGTGGTTAAAGGCCCTGGAGTCCCACATGGTTGACCACGGTTCAAGCCCTGAATCTGGTGGCTTGCTTTCTCACTTTCTCTCTCTCTTCCCCTCTCTGTCTGAACAAACTGGAAAGTAATAATAAGAATAATAATAAATAAAGTTAAATAAAATAATTCTTAAAAAAAAATTTAAAAACAGGGACCAGCAGTTAGCGTAATGGCTATGTCACTGGACTCCCATGTAGTCGACCGCGGTTCGCGTCCCGG
>NW_006159676.1:779681-780542 GCF_000334495.1 Tupaia belangeri chinensis | reverse complement strand
TTGTGGCGTGACCATCCCCCCTGGGGGGTAATTTCTCGCTTTCTGTCTCTGTGTCTCTCTCTGTCTGGCGAGCGCACGCGCCCTACAGCGAAAAGAAAAAAAAAAAAATCCTCTCCGAAAAAAGAAAAATGAAAACAGCTACTATGACAATGAGATACGTCACCCCTATGAGGACGGCTTTATGAAAACAGTGACAATGTGGAGAAATTTAAGGCTGTACGAATGTAAAACGGTGTAGCTGTTGGTTGGCAAAGAGTTCAATACGAAATTAACACAGGACTCAGCAATTCCACTTCTAGGCATGTACAAAAGAGAACTGAAAACACGGATTCATGCCTCGCTGCCGGTGCAGTCAGCAGCAAATGGAACTACGGCGCTGGAAACCACACGGCTGACTGTAGGTTTAGACCCCTCCAGGGACCTGAAACCAAGCTGGCCGCATGCACATGTGCCCCAAATTCTGAAAACTGGAAGGCTGGGGAAGGGGACCACGGTGTGATGGGACCCTGTGGAGGGTGCCTCCCTCTGTCATTCTCTCTCATGTGTGCACACATGCTTTCATGAACAGAATAACCAGAAAAAGAAAACAGGAATTCAAATACTGCTTTTATGTCTTTTTTTTTTTTTTTTTTAGATTTTTGTCATAGGGCGTACATACTAAAGAGAGAAAGTGAGAAAGCCCTCCCCTCCGCCAAAGATGGCCATGCCACAATCCCTTCTCCATTCTCCTCTGTTTTTCTTTTTTTTTTTTTGAGAGGTTTTTGCTATAGGGCGCGTGCGCTCACCAGACAGACAGACAGACAGAGAGAGACATAGAGACGGAAAGCGAGAAATCACCCCCCAGAAGGGATGGTCACGCTG
>NW_006159676.1:779247-779593 GCF_000334495.1 Tupaia belangeri chinensis | reverse complement strand
GGACGCGAACCACGGTCGACTACGTGGGAATCCAGCGACATAGCCATTACGCTAACTGCTGGTTCCCATCCCATTGTGATTTTTCAAGCCACTGGGTCTGGGACTCGAACCATGGAGTCAGCCACATGGAGTCAAGCCCCTTCACCACCACACAACATTTGCTGGCTCCAATATACAAACTCCCATAGCAGTGTTATTTGTAATAGCCAGAAGGTCTAAGCAACTCAAGTGCCCATCAACAGATGAACGTATAAGGAAATTGGGGTACGTGAGGATACTTCAAAACATTCAAGGAAAAATAGAATTAAAGTAGGAATG
The DNA here is from genome assembly GCF_000334495.1 of Tupaia belangeri chinensis. Taxonomy (NCBI): domain Eukaryota; kingdom Metazoa; phylum Chordata; class Mammalia; order Scandentia; family Tupaiidae; genus Tupaia; species Tupaia belangeri. Next base: position 779,275 of record NW_006159676.1, on the reverse strand, counting down.
AACTTTAGTGCCCCCCCCCCCCCAAAAG
>NW_006159676.1:776307-779088 GCF_000334495.1 Tupaia belangeri chinensis | reverse complement strand
TTAGCCACGCACACACACACCTAGCGTGAGTTTAAGCCACCGGGTCCAGGACTTGAACTGTGGTCGACACATGGGAGTCTAGCGACGTAGCCATTACGCCAACTGCTGGTCCCGGGTAGTTTTAGCACGATATGTATTTTTTAGTTTTTTGAAGACTTCCTTGTACATAGGCACAGATAATTACTATTTTAAAAATTTTGCCAGAGGGTGCGTACGCTCACTAGAGAGAGAAAGAGAGAGGTGGTGTAGAGGGGAGAAAGCACCCCCATGGGAAAAGGTCACCCCACCCCTTCTCTGTTTCTCTATCTTGCCAGGATTTGGGGTGTGCATACGTGTGCACCTGACACGTGTCTCAAGCCTCCATGATGTGTTGGCCGGGGGGAGCTCGCTGCCTTAACCACTAGACCACAGAGCCAGTACCACGACAGGTTATTCGGCCACAGAAAAGGACATCCACCCTACGACGTGGATGGACCTCGTAAACACACTTCTCGGCGAAAGAAGCCAGACCCTTAACGGGGAGGGGAAGAGTCGGCCCACCTGAAAGAGGCGTCGGAGAGGCGTCCACGTCCCTCTGCACCAGCTCGGCGGGTGGGAGCTCCACTTTGTCCTCTTCGGGCCCCCACCGGCTCTTCCGCTTCCTCTTTACGGTGGCTGTGGTGGCCGGTTTCCCGGGGGCAGCAGGAGCGGGGGTGACGGTGGGCGTAGGGGTGGATGAGGCGGGGCAGGTGGTGGCCGGGGGCGAGGATCCCGTCGGAGCTTCGGGTGGGGATTTGCACTTCAGGCTGGGGCTGGGTGCTGTGAGGGGGCCCGTGGGGCTGGCCTTGGCTTTTCGGAACTCCTCCAACTTCTGCCTGAAGTACTTGTACCCTTGGCTGTTGGGTTCGTACAGAAAGCTGCAAAGGAGAATAGAGGGTTAGGTGGTCGGTGGAGCCCGAGCTCCCCCGACCCCAGGTTCTGGGTGGGAACAGCTTGGGCCTTGTGCGCCCAGGTCGGCCAGGCCCACTTTGGGGTCATTGTCTCCACCACGACCTCTTCTCTAGTCAGACCTCAGTGGCTGTAGCTTTTAGTTTTTCATTTTTTTGAGAGGTTTCTGCTATAGGGCGCGTGTGCGCTCTCCAGAAAGACAGAGAGACAGAGAGACAGAAAGCGAGAAATACCTTCTGATCCGTTCTCCTCTCGGGATTTTGGGCACGCACGCACACGCGCCCGGCGTGAGTTTAAGCCACCCTCTTGAGAGTACCCACAACTCATTTTCTCATTCATAAAAGAAAGAAAGAAAGTTCAAGGCCAGCCTGTGGCCATGGTTCAGAGCGCTTCATCCCACAAGGCTGACAATGCGGTTTAAGTCCTGGGCCTGGCTGTTTGAGAAACTGGCAGGTGTGTGTGGCCAGAATCCCTAAAGAAGGGAGAGACGGGACCAGCAGTTGGCGTAATGGCTATGTCGCTGGACTCTCATGTAGTCGACCATGGTTTGAGTCCTGGACCCAGTGGCTTGAACTCACACCAGGAGCGCGTGTGTGCCCAAGATCACAAGAGGAGAATGGAGGAGAAGGGATTGCTGAGTGGCCATCTCCCTGAGGGGTGATTTCTCGTTTTCTCTCTGTCTTTCTGGTGAGTGTACACACCCTATAGCAAAACCTTCCCTCCACCCCCCCAAAAAAAGATTATTATAAAAAAAAAAAAAAGAGAGAGAGAAAAGATGAAGATGGGACAGCAGCATGATCATGCCCCCTTAAGGGTGTGTTTTCTCTTTCTGTGTCTCTTTGCCAAAATACACATATCCTCCAGGACCAGCAGTTGGCATAATGGCTATGTCACTGGACTCCCACGTAGTCAACCGCTGTTCGAGTCCCGGACCCGGTGGCTTAAACTCACACCGGGCGCGTGTGCGTGCGTGCCCAAGATCCCGAGAGGAGAATGGAGGAGAAGGGATTGCGGCGTGGCCATCCCCCCTGGGGGGTGATTTCTCGCTTTCTGTCTCTCTGTCTCTCTCTGTCTTTCTGGCAAGCGCACACACCCTGTAGCAAAAACCTCTAAAAAAAATAAATAAAAAGGATCCTCCAACAATTTTTTTTCCCTTAAGGTTTTGCCATAGAATGTGTGGAATTGCTAGAGAGAGAAAGAAAAGGAAAGTGTGAAACCACCCGCCAGGGGCGAGGACTGCAATCCCTTCTCCTCTACTATCTTCTCAAGATGATGGGTACACACACCGGACTTGGGGTACACACACATGTGCCTGGGATGATTTTTTTTTTTTTGGAGAGGTTTTTTCACTATAGGGCGCGTGCGCTCGTCAGATAGAGACAGAGAGACAAAAAGCAAGAAATCATCCCCCAGGGGGGATGGTCACACCGCAATCCCTTCTCCTCCATTCTCCTCTCGGGATCTTGGGCACGCACGCACACGTGCCCGGCGTGAGTTTTAAGCCACCGGGTCCGGGACGCGAACCGCCGTCGACCACGTGGGAGTCCAGCAACATAGCTATTACGCTAACTGCTGGTTCCCTGCCTGGGATGATTTTTAAGGAGCTGGGTCCAGGGCTTGGACTGTAGTAGGCCATGTGGGAAAACAGTGCCTTAATCACTATACCACCTGCTGGCGCCTAACCTATGACAACTTTTAAAAATAATAAATAAGCAAATGAACTTTTCTTTCTTTCTTTCTTTCTTTCTTTCTTCTTTTTTTTTTGAGAGGTTTTTCACTATAGGACGCATGCGCTCGCCAGACAGACAGAGAGACAGAAAGTGAGAAATCACCCCCCAGGGGGGATGACCACAC
>NW_006159676.1:770668-775570 GCF_000334495.1 Tupaia belangeri chinensis | reverse complement strand
TTTAAGCCACCGGGTCCGGGACGCGAACCGCCGTCGACCACGTGGGAGTCCAGCAACATAGCCATTACGCTAACTGCTGGTTCCCTGCCTGGGATGATTTTTAAGGAGCTGGGTCCAGGGCTTGGACTGTAGTAGGCCATGTGGGAAAACAGTGCCTTAATCACTATACCACCTGCTGGCGCCTAACCTATGACAACTTTTAAAAATAATAAATAAGCAAATGAACTTTTCTTTCTTTCTTTCTTTCTTTCTTTCTTCTTTTTTTTTTGAGAGGTTTTTCACTATAGGACGCATGCGCTCGCCAGACAGACAGAGAGACAGAAAGTGAGAAATCACCCCCCAGGGGGGATGACCACACTGCAATCCCTTCTCCTCCATTCTCCTCTCGGGATCTTGGGCACACACGCACACGCGCCCGGCGTGAGTTTAAGCCACCGGGTCCAGGACGTGAACTGCGGTCGACTACGTGGGAGTCCAGCGACATAGCCATTACGCTAACTGCTGGTTCCCAACTTTTTTTTTTTTTTTTTTAAGAAACATTTTTGCTTTATGACACAGGCGCTTATCGGAGAGACAGAAAGTGAAAAATCACACACACATACCCCTGGGGGAATGGTCACACCACATTCCATTCTCCTCTCAGGATCTTGAGCACATAGGCACACGTGCCTGGAGTGAGTTTTAAGTTGCCGGGTCCGGGACTCGAACCGCAGTCAACTATGTGGGATTCCAGAGACGTAATCATTACGCCATCGACTGGTCCCGTCTCCTCTCAGGATGTTTGGGCATGTACGTCAACACACTTGGCGTGAGTTTTAAGTCTCCGGGCCCCAGATTCAAACCACAGTTGGCCATGCAGGAGTGCAGCGACGTAACCATTACACTACCAGCTGGTCTGAATACATAAACTTTAAAAAAAAAAAAATTAAGATTCCGTGAAGAGGACTTCACTTTATTTAAATCAAAATCCAACCAAACAAGCATCGTAGACAGAACTGAAACAGACACCAAATGTCAAAATGGAACAGGAACCAAAACCTCCAAACCCGTTCTGAGGGCAGGCGGCCTTGGGGTCGAAGTCCCTGCCTCACCGGAAGCCACGAGTCCCCTTATCCCACACTCCCCATCCCCTAACACTGAGCCTGAGGAAGAGAGCAGGTGCTTGGGTTCAGAGGAGATCCGAGGTTGCAGACGCCACAGCTCTTCCCACACCGGTTAATATCTCTCATACTATGCACGTCTCTCTTTAACTCTGTCCCTCTCTGGTCAAATTTAAATAAATAAATAAGGTTAAATACAATAATTCTTAAGAAAAAAAAAAAAAAAAAAAAACGAAAACAGATAAAAAAAAACAAAAACAAAACGAAAACAGATTTGAGACAAGGAAAGTGAGAAAGCAAGCCACCAGATCCGGGACTCGAACCGTGGTTGGCCATGTGGGGGAGTCCAGCGCCTTTAACACCATGTCACCTGCTGGCCCCTCAAATCTGGCTTTTGCCATAGGGCATGTGCACTCACCAGAGAGAGACAGGGAGAGGCAAAGTGAGAAATCACCCCCCCAATGGGGATAGCCACACCACAATCCCTTCACCCCCATTCCCCTCCTTGAATTTTGGGAACACTAGCACATGCACCTATGTATTTTAGGGCTGCCAGGTCTGGGACTCGAACCACCATAGGTCATATTGGAGTCCAGTACCTTAACCACTACATCACCTGCTGGCCCTAGGGCGTGAACACCTTTTTTTTTTTTTTTTGGAGAGGTTTTTGCTATAGGGTGCTTGCGCTTGCCAGAAAGACAGAGAGAGACAGAGAGACAGAAAGTGAGAGATCACCCCCTGGGGGGATGGCCACGCCGCAATCCCTTCTCCTCCATTCTCCTCTCGGGATCTTGGGCACGCACACACACGTGCCTGGTGTGAGTTTTAAGCCACCAGGTCTGGGACGCGAACCGTAGTCAACTAACATGGGAGTCCAGCGACATAGCCATTATGCTAACTGCTGGTCCCGGGCGTGAACACCTTTTATGTGGCAGACGGATAGCACCAACAGATCCCACGATTGTTTCCATGTGAACCCCAGAGAGAGGCAGGGCATCTCCTGGCCGTGTTACCATTCAGTATCTCAGGAGGGAGATGGCGCCATTTTTTTCTGTATTCTTGGTCGTGGTGCACACATGGCCCAGTGAGGGAAATTTGTAAAAATTAAGAGAAGAGGCTTGGGGCCAGGTGACATGGTGGTTAAGGGGCTGAACTCTCACATGGCTGACAGCAGTCATAGTCCTGGACCTAGTGGCTTACTTTCTTACGTTTTCTTTCTCTCTGATGACTGCATATGACCTATAGCAAAATTTAAAAACCCATAAGAGTGGGGCTGGCAGGTGGTGTGGTGGTTAAGGGCACTGGACTCCCGCATGACTGACCACGGTTCAAGTCCTGGACCTGGCAGCTTGCTTGCTTTCTCTCTCTCACACACTCTATCCCTCGCTGGTCAAATAAAAAAATAAATAAAGTTAAAATAATTTTTACAATTATTTCAAAAAAAAAAAACTAGTAACGGTAATAAATAAAATTAAATAATTCTTTAAAAATTTTTTATTGATATCTTTTATTTATATTTTAATTGTTTTACAGTTTTTTGCTATAAGGTGTGTGTGCTCACTGGAGAGACAGAGAGAGAGAAAAAGTGAGAAATCACCTTCTGGGGGGATGTACATGCCGCAATCCCTTCTCCATTCTTCTCTCGGGATCTTGGGCATGCACACACACGTGTCCAGCGTGAGTTTCGAGCTGCCAGGTTGGGGACGTGAACCGCGTTCGACTACATAGGAGTCCACCAAGGTAACCATTACACCATCTGCTAGTCCCTATTGTCATTATTTTACATTTTCTGTGGAGCACATTCACGCACCAGAAAAAGATGGGGACAGAGAGAGAGACAGACAGACAGACAGAGAAAGCAAGCTGCCACCTCCGGAACATGAACCTGTCACCCATGTGGGAGTCCAGTGCCTTCACCACCACACCACTTGCTGGCCCCTAAATAAATAATTCTTAAAATTAAATAAGTGAAGAGAGCAGGGGCCAGTAGGTGGCGTGATGGTGAAGGCCCTGGACTCCCACAGACCCAGCGGTTTGAAAATCACACCAGGTACATGTACATTCAGGCCTAAAATCCTGGGAGGAGAATGGAGAAGGGATTGTGGCATGGCTATCTCCCCTGGGGGGTTATTTCTCATTCTCTCTCTCTCTCTCTCTCTCTCTCTCTCTGGCAAGTGTGCATGACTATAGCTAAACTAAACAAAACAAAGCAAACAACCCCATCCTGGGGTTGCACCATGGCTTGGTGGTTAAGGCAGGTGAATCCTACACAGGTGACTACGGTTCAAGTCCCAGACCTGACGGCTTGAGAAACATACCAGGCACATGTATGTGTGCATGTGTGTCCAAGATCCCAAAAGGAGGGAGAGGTGGAGGAGAAGAAATTGTCATGTGACGATTCACCACGAGGGGTGCTTTCTCCCCTCCCTCTCTCTGTCTCTCTGGTGAGCACACATGCCCTCTAGCAAAAGAAGAAAACCAAACCTCTCTCTCTCTTTCTCTCACTTCCATGCCTGTTCTTCCCTTCACTAAAAAGAAAAAAAATAAGGGACCAGCAGTTAGCGTAATGGCTATGGCGCCGAACTCGCACACAGCCGACCATGGTTCGAGTCCCGGACCCGGTGGCTTAAACTCATGCCGGGTGCGTGTGCGTGCGTGCCCAAGATCCCGAGAGGAAAATGGAGGAGAAGGGACTGTGGCGTTGGCCATCCCCCCTGGGGGGTGATTTCTTGCTTTTTGTCTCTCTGTCTCTCTCTGTCTGGCTGGCGAGCGCATGCACCCTATGGGAAAAACCTCTCCAAAAATAAATAAATAATAAAATACATAAATAAATCAAAAGGAAGAAACTGTTCCAGAGACAAGGGAACAGTTGGCCAGATTTGAAAAAGATGCTTGACAGCCGAGAGCGCTCTGAGGTGGATTTAGAGCTATCTGGATGCTCCGAGAAAAGCCCAGCTGGGGGATCTGCCCGCTGGGCCAGGTTCACAGACTTTTCCCTTGCTTCAGCCGGTCACACTGTCCCCTCCAAGCTGCCCCAAGCGGGATCAGACAGTTCTCTGGGGGAGGCCTGCCCACCTGTAAGGGGGTGAGAGTGGCGCCTAACAGTGGGTTTCTGGGGGTGTTTGTGGAGGGAGGCGCAACCCTCATTTAGCACAGGGGTGCCCGTGCAGAGGAGTCTACCACCAAGATTCCCCTCTGGCTTTAGCCCAGATTAACCACGGTGAATACTGTGGGGGTCTTTCCCTCCAGTCTTTTTTTTTTTTTTTTTTAATTATTTATTTAAGTTTACTTATTCATTCATTCATTTTTTTTTTTTTTTAATTTGACTAGAGAGATACACAGAGAGTGAGAGAGAGAGAGAGAAGGTGAGAGAGCAAGCTACCAGGTCCAGGACTCAAACCACGGTCAGCCATGTGGGAGCGCCCAGGGCCTTAACCAGCACGCCACCTGCTGGTCCCCTCCAGTCTTTCTTTTCCATGCAAATTTATCTAAACAGAGTTGTGATGCTATTTTATACATTCTCTCTCTCTCTCTCTTTTTTTAAGTTTATTTATTTCACTCATGAGAGCACCTGCATGTGACAGAAACAGAAGCAGAATGGCTGTTAATCTCTTGGGCTAACAAGACTCCATCTTTAAAGCTGCCATATTGCTTTTCCTTAATTTTTTTTTTGCTATAGGTTACATGCACTTGCCAGAAAGACAGAGGGACACAGAGAGACAGAAAGCGAGAAATCACCCCCCAGGGGGGTGGCCACGCCGCAATCCCTTCTCCTCCATTCTCCTCTCGGGATCTTGGGCAC
>NW_006159676.1:768242-769860 GCF_000334495.1 Tupaia belangeri chinensis | reverse complement strand
AAATAAAGTTAAATAAAATAACACTTTAAACAAACAAAAGCCTTTTCCTTTTGTTAAAAGTGTTTTTTAAATTATTTCATCTTATTTATTCATTAATTGATTTTGATTTGACCACAGGGAGACACTGTGTGTGTGTGGGGGAGGTAAGAAAGCCAGCTGCTAAGTCCAGGACTCAAACCGTGGTCAGCCATGTGGGAGTGTCCAGTGCCTTAACCACCACGCCATGTGCTGGTCCCCCATAAGCCTTTTCAATTTGAATGCCAAGGAGCCTGGTAGAGAAGGCAGATTGCACGGGCCAGCCTCCTCGCCTGTTTCATCTGTAAGAGCCCAGCATGCTGGGTTGTTGCAAAGAACACAGAGGATTGCTCCAGTGCCAAGTAAGAGCCATACGTGGCTCAAGGAAGGTGCCATGTTGGCTATATGGCCTTCACCGGGGCGCCTTCAGATGGCCACGTGTTCCACTGGGGAGATGCACGTATTGGAGTTTAACCCGCCGAAGTGGGACACTCAGTTTGCTACTGATTTTTTATTCCTACGGGTAATCTGCGTGTAACATTATCAGAAGTGGAATGACTTGGGACCAGCAGTTGGTGTAATGGCTATGTCGCTGGACTCCCATGTAGTTGAGTAAGAAAATAAGTCTCCATGTCCAAGACTTGAACCGTGGTTGGCCATGTGGGAGTCCAACGCCTTAGCCACCACGCCACCTGCCAGCCACGACTATGACACATTTTTGCAATCAGCGTTGACCAGCAAAAACTGGTAGTAAACCAAGTTTTCTAGGTAAATAAATTTAGTTAGATAAATGAAGAAAAAGCATTATGACTGAAGGACATTTTTCTTTTCTTTTTTTTTTTTTTTTTTTTTGAATTTTTTTTTTTACTTATTTTATGACTTGACTGGTCAAAGGAAGGGGTGTTTCCAGCTTCGAGGCTGAACAGAGTTGGCACAAACTGTTCCCCAGGACACGGAGCTGTCAGGGCGTGACTGGCCCACAGGAAGGAAGAAAAGGGCCTTTGGCCACAGGAACACGAGATGGCTTTTAGGTTTGGGATGAGGGGAGGTACTGCCAATCTCGGATGTCTGCCTGGCATTTCCATGGTTTCGGGGTCTCTTACACCTGATCTCATGTGGAGATCGAACTATTTGTGGTTTCCCTTTTTTTTTTTTTTTTTAAAGAGAGATTTTTGCTATAGGGTGCATATGCTCGCTGGAGAGGCAGAGAGAAAGCAAGCAAAAAGATCACCCCCCAAGGGGAATGATCACGCCGCAATCTAATGTCCTCTATTCTTTTGAGATTTTGGGCATGCATGCATATGCACCCAATATGAGTTCTAAGCCGCCGGGTCCAGGACTCGAACCACAGTTGACTACGTCGACCACTATTAAGTCTGTCATTCTGGGAGATGCAGAGTTGTGGCTGACAATGCAAGTCATCAGGGCAAAAGTCTCTGACTTAGGATGCCCAGGGTAGGCCTCCAACCCCAGGCAGACTTCCAACCTGACCTCTGGCCCCAAACACTCCACATCCCTGCAAAGGCTTCTGGCTGTCCAGGTACCAGACTCAGGCACGCCTGAGCCCCCAACAGCCTCTCCTTGTCCTTCAACAAGTTGCCCG
>NW_006159676.1:765390-767194 GCF_000334495.1 Tupaia belangeri chinensis | reverse complement strand
TGCCGCAATTCCTTCTCCTCCATTCTCCTCTCGGGATCTTGGGCACGCACGCACACGCGCCCGGCCTGAGTTCTAAGCCACCGGGTCTGGGACACGAACCGCGGTCGACTACGTGGGAGTCCAGTGACATAGCCATTATGCTAATTGCTGGTTCCCTTCTTTTTTTTTTTTTTTAAAGAGATTGCTATAGGGTGCATATGCTTGCTGGAGAGGCAGAGAGAAAGCAAGCAAAAAGATCACCCCCCCAAGGGGAATGATCACGCCGCAATCTAATGTCCTCTATTCTTTTGAGATTTTGGGCATGCATGCATATGCACCCAATATGAGTTCTAAGCCGCCGGGTCCAGGACTCGAACCACAGTTGACTACGTCGACCACTATTAAGTCTGTCATTCTGGGAGATACAGAGTTGTGGCTGACAATGCAAGTCATCAGGGCAAAAGTCTCTGACTTAGGATGCCCAGGGTAGGCCTCCAACCCCAGGCAGACTTCCAACCTGACCTCTGGCCCCAAACACTCCACATCCCTGCAAAGGCTTCTGGCTGTCCAGGTACCAGACTCAGGCACGCCTGAGCCCCCAACAGCCTCTCCTTGTCATTCAACAAGTTGCCTGTGCCTCATCCTCCTTGCCCCCTCACTCCCCCAGCCCCATCTCTTAGTGGTTGCCCCTAGGCCCTCTGCAGGGGCCTGGCCTGGCTATGTCTAACCAGCCACTATAACTGTGGCAATGACCCTGGAGGCAAAATTGACTGTGTCACTCCACACCTCAGTCTCTCCAGAGACTCTCCAAGAACACCCAAAGGCGTGAAGGACTTGGCCTAGCTCTTCAGTCCATCTGCCACTAGGCCACAGTGACACAGCACTCCCAACCCCTCCTGTATGGCGGTCCCCCAACCCTGTTTGTTCTGCATCTAGTCTATGTTGGCCCACGTGTCGCTGCGACTGGACGCCCAACCAGCGTCACTGCCACTTCCTTCGTCCCCGTTGGTATCCAGAACTGCGAAATCAACCAACCCAGGCTATTTCCGTTCCTGGACCTTTTGTTACGTATGCCATCATCATACCTCCTCGCTGACTGAGGTAGGTCTTGTGTTATGTGAGGCCACAAGTGGGGCCACAAGGGGGCGCAGTGGTAACACAGCAGGACACACAAGGAAAAGGTCCTGGTCTATGTCCTGGAACCTCCCTGAGCACACGGGGGCACGAGCAGGCCACTGGTCCAGGCTGGCTGAGATTTGGGGTGGATGGAGGCATGAAGACCCTTTGGGGGTTTGCCAGCCTCTCCTTCTCTCATAGCAGAAACAAACATTTTTTTTTAAGTTATTTATTTCATTTTAATTGTTATTATTGTTTTTTAAATTTGACCAGAGACAGAGAAAGAGAGAGAGAGAGAGAGAGAAAGGGAAATTGAGAAAGCAAGCCACCAGGTTCAGGACTCAAACCAGGGTCGGCCATGTGGGAGTCCAGTGCCTTAACCACTACGCCACCTGCCCGCCTCAGGAAAAAAACAAACTTTAAGAAAAAAGCATTAGGAGCTGGCAAATCCCGGACCTAACAGCTTGCTTTCTCACCTTCCCTTTTGTTCTTTTTCTGCCTTTCTCTAGACAAATAAAATAATAACCGTAAACAGTAAAATAATAATAGTTAACACCTGGGGCCTCATCACATAACACACGACTTGGCTCAGTCAGCGAGGAGGTATGATGGTGCACGTAACAAAATAACAGTAAATAAAATAAGAATAAATCACTTTAAAAATTAAAAAAAAGAAAGAAAAAAGCATTATTGGGGCCAGCAGGTAGCA
>NW_006159676.1:756258-765103 GCF_000334495.1 Tupaia belangeri chinensis | reverse complement strand
TGGGCACGCACGCACACGCGCCCAGCGTGAGTTTAAGCCACCGGGTCCGGGACGCGAACCGCGGTCGACTACGTGGGAGTCCAGCGATGTAGCCATTATGCCAACTGCTGGTTCCCCAAAATTCTCACAGGCACCTCCCTCCACATATCCACCTCCCAAGCACAACTCTGCCAGCTCCTACCCTACATCAGTGAAGGCCCTCAAAAACCCACTGGCCCTCCTCAGCACAGGGCAGGCACTGAACATCCCTGATGAATGAACGAGTAAGTGAGCAAGTGGGCGAGCACACAGCCAGTCCCACCTCAGGACGGCAGTGTGACTGTGTGGCCAGGGACGTCAGAAAGACCAGGCTCCCTGTCCCCCATCAGCCCCTCTGTGAGCCCTGTGCATGGTCTGGGAATTCCTGCACCCGACGGCCTAGGGTTCTGCATGCCTCACTACACCCCTCCACATCAAGGGGAGACCCAAGAATGTACAGGGTACGAGCAGTTCTGTGGCTCTCCAAGCCAGGGGGCTACCTGTCACAAAGAGCACAGGGCCGGCAGGTGGCATGGTGGTGAAGGGTGCTGGACCTGGAGACTTGCTTTCTCATTTTCTCTTGTTCTCTCTCTCGCTCTGTCCCCCTCTGGTCAAATTTAAATAAATAAAAGTTAAATAATTATTTTTAAAAAGGGACCAGCAGTTGGCATCGTGGCTATGTCGCTGGACTCCCATGTAGTTGACCATGGTTCGAGTCCCGGACATAGTTGACCATGGTTCGAGTCCTGGACCTGGTGGTGTAAGCTCACGCGGGACCAATGTGCGTGTGTGCCCAAGATCCCGAGAGGAGAATGGAGGAGAGGGATTGCGGCGTGGCCATCCCCCCTGGGGAGTGATGTCTCGCTTTCTGTCTCTCTGTCTCTCTTTCTTTCTGGTGAGCGCACGTGCCTTATAGCAAAAACCTCTCCAAAAAAAAAAGGTGCTAGGGACCTTCTCCATCAGGCACTCAGAGGACACAGAGGCCCAAAGGTCCCATGTGCATGCCTCAGAGACCAGCCAAGAGTACTGACATGTGCCTGGGAAATGCCTGTGGGGCGACAGAGCTGGGTTCTAGGGTCAGAAACTCCCAGTCCTGAGGGAACCAGCAGTTAGTGTAATGGCTATGTCGCTGGACCCCCACGTAGTCGACCGCGGTTCGTGTCCCGGACCCAGTGGCTTAAAACTTACGCCGGGCGCGTGTGCGTGCGTGCCCAAGATCCCGAGAGGAGAATGGAGGAGAAGGGATTGCGGCATGGCCATCCCCCCTGGGGGGTAATCTCTTGCTTTCTGTCTCTCTGTCTCTCTCTGTTTTTCTGGCGAGCGCACGTGCCCTGTAGTGAAAACCTCTCCAAAAAAAAAAAAGAAAGAAACTCCCAGACCTGAGACCTGACCCTGCTAGCTTCTTGCTATGGGTTCCTGTCAGACAAAAGGACTGGACCGTGCCCTGTCCTCCTCCTCTGTCGGGGAGCCGGAGCCGGGACGGGGGTCCCCTCCCTGGTGGGCCCACTCCCCTTACCTGAATGCCTGGTTCTCTCGACTGTTCTGGAGGGCGATGGTTTCCACCTCGGGACCCCCGTCTGCTATGAACCTGGCCAATTTTTCTGCAAGGTTCTTGGCTTCTTCATCCTCTGGGGGTGAAACTTTAAGCAGGCTGTCAGTACTGAGCTCAACTCACCACACCCAACAGCCTAATTTCTGCTAAGAACCCCACGGGTGGCGAGTGAGGTTTATTTTTAGGAATAATGCAAAGAGAAACAGGCAAACGGCAATCAGATTACTGTGTTCGGACCACATGGCCAAGTTAACATTACGACGTAGCTCAACGACCCCCTCCCCCACGGCCCCTCCACCCCACCCCACCCAGGGCGGCACGTGGGCCTTAGATGGGAAATGGGACGAGGGAGCTGCACGTGAGGGCAGATCTGGATCCGGCAGGCCGGGAGCTGGGAGTCCCGGCCCCAGCCTCTCTGAGTTGGGGCAGCCCACCCTTGTCACATGTGGGGCTTGGGTGCTTGCCCTCCTCTCCGGGGGCGGGGGAATGATTGGGGGACAAAGGACTGCAGGTGACACAATGAACGAACTTCTGTGGCCCGTGTTTGGGCTGAACATCAACCCCTACGCCACCTGCCAGCACCCAGTAGGGATTTTATGCTATTGTGGCTGGGGAGCAGAGCCATGCCCCTCCCACCCAAGCTCATCCCGTCGGCATCTTGCCAATGGGTGAATTCTGTTTTCTGCCAACCCCGAGTCCCTCTCCAAGCGTCAGGCACTAAACTTTGGTGCGTCCTCAGTGCCTGACATATTAATAAAGTAACGACGAATTGACAGCCACGACCACCAAACGCCCCCTCTGCCCCCTTCACATGCACAGAGCTGAGGTCTTGGACGTGACCGAGAACAGTGGCCCTTCCTCCCCTCCTTCCTGGCTGCATGCCAGGCTTAGCACCGAGACTTGATTCCAGACCTTAGAGGCCTGGTGGGGTAAGAGGGGTGGGGTCAGCCCCATTCCCAGTGACGCGGGGTGCCTGGAAGGGCACGGGCCTTGACCCCAGAGCCTCCCGCCGCCCTCTGCCCACCTACCTTTCGGAGGGGCCGTCTGCAATTTCTGTGCTTCTTTTCTTATCTCGGCCACTTTTTTTCTGTAGTAGAGGAATTCCCTGCTATTCTTATCATGCAAAAATCTAGAGAGAGGATGGACAAGGAACCAGCAGTTAGCGTAATGGCTATGTCGCTGGCCTCCCACGTAATCGACTGCGGTTCGAGTCCTGGGGGTGCATGTGCGTGTGTGCCCAAGATCCCGAGAGGGGAATGGAGGAGAAGGGATTGCGGCGTGGCCATCCCCCCTGAGGGGTGATTTCTCGCTTTCTGTCTCTCTGTCTCTGTCCCTCTCTGTCTGGGGAGCACACACACCCTATAGCAAAATCCTCTCAAAAAAACAAACAAAACAAAACAAAAACAAATGCAGGACCAGCAGTTGGTGTAAAGGCTATGTTGCTGGACTCCCACGTAATCGACCGCGGTTCGAGTCCCAGACCCGGAGGCTTAAACTCACGCCGCGCGCGTGTGTGTGCGTGCCCAAGATCCCGAGAGGAGAATGGAGGAGAAGGGATTGCAGCATGGCCATCCCCTCTGGGGAGTGATTTCTCTCGCTTTCTGTCTCTCTGTCTCTCTGTGTCTGTCTGGTGAGTGCACGCGCCCTATAGCAAAAACCTCTAAAAAAAAAAAAGAGAGAGAGAGAGGAGATGGACAAGAAAAAAGGCAAAATGAGCATGACGGGGAGGGAGACCCGGGGCTGACTGCCATCATGCAAAAGCAGGCTGGCAAGCGGAGATGCTTTGAGAAGGCCCTGCGTGAGCCCTTTGTGGCAACGTCTGGTGTCAATTAGGAAGTGGCTGGGACGGCGTCCAGCCCATGCGAGCAAGCACCCGGCCCTGGTCGCCGTGACGAGTTCACGGGCGCGTCTGTGCGCAGCCCGGAGGGCCACGGCCTCCCCTTTCCCGGAGATACTCACGCAAACGCTGGGTTATTCTTGTAGTCCTCCATTGCCACTTTCTCTAACTCGGGGCCTCCTTCTGCCACAAAGCGGGCCAATTTCTCTATCACTTTCCGAGTCTCGGCTCCCTCTGGGGGTGAAACTTTAAGGAGGCTGTCAGTACTGGGGTTCAACTCACACACCCCACAGTCAATAGGCACACTCTCTCTACGGACCACAACGACAGAGGGGGTGGGGGGGAGAAGAGTGTGAGATGTAGCAGGTCATTGGGTATCCTGGGTCCATGCACCAAGCGCTGTGACAAGGGGGGGTGGAGTTGGTCTCAACAGTCACTGTGAGGGGACCAGTAATTGGCGTAATGGCTATGTCTCTGGACTCCCATGTAGTTGACCGCAGTTCGCGCCCCGGACCCGGTGGCTTAAACTCACGTCGGGCGCGTGTGCATGCGTGCCCAAGATCCCGAGGGGAGAATGGAGGAGGGATTGGGGGTGATTTCTCGCTTTCTGTCTCTCTGTCTCTGTCTGTCTGGTGAGCGCACGCACCCTATAGCAAAAACCTCTCCAAAAAAACAAAAAAAAACAAAAAAAAACAGTCGCTATGAGATGCACAGGGCGGGAGGGGGCCAAAGAAGAGCAGGGGGAGCCTCCCAGAGGCCTCGTCGGGTTCCCAGGCTGGAAAGGGAGGCACAGAAAACAAATCCGGCCTCCCCTGGTTCTTGGAGGTCGGTTGGGGGAGGAGGCGGAGAATGCTTTTATTTACCAGTTTTTGATAAAAATACATCGGTTCTCTTTCATACTTCAAAGGTGACCAAATTCTTTTTTTTTTTTTTTTAATAGCATTACAAACTCTGACTGAAATGCACTGGGTGGGTTTCAATCCATTGCAATTAATGTCATCGGAGAAGCTCTGTGGGTGGTGGAGCCTCTTCGAGTTGGCTCCTGAGGGTTTTGGACGGGACCCCAGGAGTCTCTGACGGCCTCCTCGCCATCTGCTGGGACAGGGCGCTCCGGGATCATCTCATACACTTCCTGCCCAGCCCCCGAGCTGGCTGTTTCTCCGAGAAGTCCTGGTTTCCGTTAGTGAGAAACTGTGCTTCCAGACCACCATCTGGGCGCTAGGGATGCCCACTGCAACGGCCTTAAGCATTATCTTGGGGGCCTTTTCAGTGAACAGAGCTATAAAGATACACGTTTATATGGATTAGACTCCCCTCTGAGAGGTGGAGAACCTGCTTTTTTGCATTTTTCGCTGGCCTGTTTCTGAGGCTGCGAATCTATCCTTTTTATGAGACTCGTGGGAGACATTTCTTGCTGTCAGTCAATGCCTCATACCCAGGCTAGATGCTGAGCCAGGGGCTCATCTTATTCCCCTTGTTGCTTGGGTTGCTGGGAAGCATGGGGGGATGTGAGGGAACTATGTGTGACCGGAGGTGGGACTCCAGGAGGCCCTAGAGCAAAAACCTCTCAAAAAAAACAAAAAAAAACAAAAAAAAACCAGTCGCTATGAGATGCACAGGGCGGGAGGGGGCCAAAGAAGAGCAGGGGGAGCCTCCCAGAGGCCTCGTCGGGTTCCCAGGCTGGAAAGGGAGGCACAGAAAACAAATCCGGCCTCCCCTGGTTCTTGGAGGTCGGTTGGGGGAGGAGGCGGAGAATGCTTTTATTTACCAGTTTTTGATAAAAATACATCGGTTCTCTTTCATACTTCAAAGGTGACCAAATTCTTTTTTTTTTTTTTTTAATAGCATTACAAACTCTGACTGAAATGCACTGGGTGGGTTTCAATCCATTGCAATTAATGTCATCGGAGAAGCTCTGTGGGTGGTGGAGCCTCTTCGAGTTGGCTCCTGAGGGTTTTGGACGGGACCCCAGGAGTCTCTGACGGCCTCCTCGCCATCTGCTGGGACAGGGCGCTCCGGGATCATCTCATACACTTCCTGCCCAGCCCCCGAGCTGGCTGTTTCTCCGAGAAGTCCTGGTTTCCGTTAGTGAGAAACTGTGCTTCCAGACCACCATCTGGGCGCTAGGGATGCCCACTGCAACGGCCTTAAGCATTATCTTGGGGGCCTTTTCAGTGAACAGAGCTATAAAGATACACGTTTATATGGATTAGACTCCCCTCTGAGAGGTGGAGAACCTGCTTTTTTGCATTTTTCGCTGGCCTGTTTCTGAGGCTGCGAATCTATCCTTTTTATGAGACTCGTGGGAGACATTTCTTGCTGTCAGTCAATGCCTCATACCCAGGCTAGATGCTGAGCCAGGGGCTCATCTTATTCCCCTTGTTGCTTGGGTTGCTGGGAAGCATGGGGGGATGTGAGGGAACTATGTGTGACCGGAGGTGGGACTCCAGGAGGTCTCAGGGGGGCATTCATTCTGTGCCCACTTTTCCCTCGGCCTCAACCTCCTCCCATGTGCCCACCATCAATCTCAACCCAGTGGCCACTTAAGAGTCACAGGTATGGGACCAGCAGTTAGCGTAATGGCTATTGTCGCTGGACTCCCATGTAGTCGACCATGGTTTGCGTCCCGGACCCGGTGGCTTAAAACTCACGCTGGGCCCGTGCCCAAGATCCCAAGAGAAAAATGGAGGAGAAGGGATTGCATCCCCCCTGGGGGGTGATTTCTCATTTTCTGTCTCTCTGTCTCTCTTGGTCTGTCCAGCGAGTGCAAGCGCCCTGTAGCAAGAACTTCTCCAAAAAAAAAAAATTACATTAAAAAAAAAAAAAGTCACAGATACATTTCTGGGGAGTGAGATGCTTCTTACCCCTAATAGTGCAGCAGGTCCCGGCAGGGCAGCGTTGGAGCTGCCTGGACACCTTTCTAAGAAAACATGTGTCCTACCCAGCTCAGGTTCCATTTGGACCGAGGGTCCGGGAAGCCAGGCTGGCTTTTGATCTGCACAGACGCTGGGCCTAAGCCAGCACCCTCTTTCAGGATAAAGACTCTAGCACTTGTCATGGCATCCCCGTGTGGCCATTTGTCTGTCCCTGTCGGGCGAACATGATGGCGTCGGCAAACCCTCCACCAGGCTCGGGTGGCATGGCGCTCTCAACGGGGCTCACGAGGAGGAACGGCTGCCCCCGCCACCCTTTCCCCGGCTCTACTTTGGGGCCTGGATGAGCTCGCCCAGCGCCAATGACCGTCCTTTTCCTGGGGCACGGGAGAGCACTCTGCCACCTGTGTGCTCACGCCTCGGGCCCAAACTGATGGCAACAGGGAACCCAGAGGGGAGCAGCGCTTCGGGGCCTCCTGTGGGATACATGACTCTTAAAGTCCCCCACGTCATATCAGGTGAGAAGGGACACGAGGTGCCATTTATGAGAAAACAGTCCCCTGGAACGCCCACAGGACCCTGCCCCATGAGTGGACAATGGCTCCCGAGGCTCAGAGGCCTGGCAATGTGCCTAAAGCCACCTCCCTGCCCTCTCTTTTGCTGTCCTCACCCAAGAGGGTCCCACCGTGGCCCACAGCTCATCCTGGAGGCTCAACAGCCTTCCTCACCGTAAGCCCGACCCCCCACACCCCTGGCTGCCCTGGCCCGGGCGCTGGTGGGTGGGAGCGACGGAGCCTTCATGACTTACCTTTGATCTCCAGCCACTGCTCATAGTCCTCCTCCTCGTCCTCGTCGGGGGACTGGAAGACGCTCGGCCGCTGAGCCACAGGTAGCTGCTTGGCGTGGGAGTAATTCTTCACCTGCCCCAGAGGGCTGCCCAGCCCCAGGCCCTGCCGCTTGCTGAGAAGAAGGGGCCGCTTGCTGATGCTGGGGGTGGGCGTGCTGGGGGGGGCGCTGGTCGTGGTAGGGGGGGTGGGTGGGGTGGAAGGAAGGATAAATCGATATTCTGGGAGGTGACAGGATACGACGTGTGTGAGGGGAGGTTTTTATCTTTCCTTTTCTTTTTTTGGACAGAGGGCATGTGTACTTGCCAGAGAGAGACAGAAAGGAGGAGAAACAGGGACAGTGATTCCAATTAGGAACGGTCAGACCACAATCCCTTCTCCATCTCTCCTTCCTTTTAGGATTTTACATACACATACAGACAGCAGTGGTTTTTTTCTTTTCCTTTTTTTATTTGAGAGGTTTATGCTATAGGGTGCGTGCGCTTGCCAGAGAGAGAGAGAGAGAGACAGAAAGAGAGAAATCACCCCCAGGGTGGATGGCCACGCCGCAATCCCTTCTCCTCCATTCTCCTCTTGGGATCTTGGGCACGCACGCACATGTGCCTGGCGTGAGTTTAAGCCACCGGGTCTGGGACTCGAACCACAGTCGACTAAGCCATTACGCCAACTGCTGGTTCCTTAATGTGAGTTTTTTTTGTTTTTTGTTTTTTTCTTTTTGAGCACATCAGCGTGTTTTCCAAGCCACCAGTCCAGGAATCAAACCTTGTGGCCGGCCACGTGGGATCCAGCTGCCTTAACTATCAGACCGTGGAGCCAGTCCCAAATGTGTGTTGTTGTTTTTTTTTTTTCACTACAGGCTTTTTGCCTTAAGGCAAGTGTGTTCATTGGAGAGAGATAGTGAGAGAGAAAGCGAGAAATCACCTCCCCAAGGGGGATGGCCACACCACAATCCCTTCTCTTCCATTTTCCTCTCCGGATCTTGGGCACGCATGCACACGCACCCGGCGTGAGTTTAAGCTACAGGGTCCGGGACGCAAACCGCAGTCGACTATACAGGAGTCCAGCTACATAGCCATTACGCTAACTGCTGGTCCTGCCCCCGATTTTTTTTTTTTTTTGAGAGGTTTTTGCTATAGGGCGCGTGTGCTTGCCAGACAGAGAGAGAGAGAGAGAGACAGAGAGACAGAAAGCGAGAAATCACCCCCCAGGGGGGGCCGCCCCGAACTCCCTCTTCCATTCTCCTCTCGGGATCTTGGGCACGCACGCTCACGCGCCCAGCGTGAGTTTAAGCCACCAGGTCTGGGACTCGAACCGTGGTCGACTACGTGGGAGTCCAGCGACGTAGCCACTACGCTAACAGCTGGTCCCCCCAGATGTTTTTCAAAGGGACAGAGGATCCAGTGAGAAGTTGGACATCACCTGCTTGCCGCTGGGGCACTGCGGATGCTCAGTCAGGCTGCATTCCCTGGCTCAGGGGTGGCCAGTGAAATCACGTCAGTGGTCACCATCCATCTCCAGTCTGCCTGGCTGCATGCACACCAGACCCTCTGCTGTCCTCTGAAGCAGCTTGGGTGTCTCAGGCCAATATGGCTCCCGGGCAGAGCCTGCCTATCAAAGGCTCACTCAGGACCAGCAGTTGGCGTAATGGCTATGTCACTGGACTCCAATGTAGTCAACCGCGGTTCATGTCCCGGACCCGGTGGCTTAAACTCACGCTGGG
>NW_006159676.1:751932-756220 GCF_000334495.1 Tupaia belangeri chinensis | reverse complement strand
GAGAGGGGATTGCAGCATGGCCATCCCCCCTGGAGGGTGATTTCTCTCTTTCTGTCCCTGTCTCTGCTTTTCTGGTGAGCGCACACACCCTATAGCAAAAACCTCTTAAAAGAAAAAAAGGCAAAAAGGCTCACTCACCCCCACTAGTGGGTCAGGCTACAGTGGGGTCAGGCTGATCTGCCCTAGAGAGCCCTCCTCAGGACCAGCAGTTAGTGTCATGGCTATGTCACTGGTCTCCCATGTAGTCGACCGTGGTTTGCGTCCCGGACCCAGTGGCTTAACCTCACGCCGGGCGCATGTGCGTGAGTGCCCAAGATCCCGAGAGGAGAATGGAAGACAAGGGATTGCGGTGTGGCCATCCCCCCTGGGGGGTGATCTCTCGCTTTCTGTCTCTCTGTCTCTCTCCATCTGTCTGGCGAACACACGCACCCTATAGCAAACTCTAAAAAAAAAAAAAAAAAAAAAAAAAAAGACCTTACCTCTCCTTAAGAGGGAATCACTTTCCCTTGAGGGTCCCGCAGCCCTGGGGGGTTCCGGATCATTCTTCTAAACTCCTTGGACTGAAATCTGGCCAGTCTGACTCTGCTTCTACGGCATTACGTTCCTTCAGGGGTCTGCACTGGCCCCCTGGCCCCCCGGAACTTGGTGTGGAACAGAGAATGCGCTGAGGGTCTGGTCCCATGACCTAGCGGTTAAGGGAACTGGACTCCACGTAGCCAACCATGTGGTGCAAATCCTGGCCCTGGTGGCTTGAAAAACACACTGGGTGTGTGTGTGTATATGCCCAATGGAGGGAACAGACTGTGGCATGCCTTGCCTCATTGGGGAGAGCTTTCTCCCTCTCTCTCTGGCACGTGCATGTGCCTTCTGATTAAAAAAAAAAAAAAAGAGGGACCAGCAGGCGGCATGGTGGTTAAGGTGCTGGACACTCCCACACGGCCGACCACAGTTTGAGTCCCGGACCTGGCTGCTTCCTTTCTCCTTTTCTGTCTCTCTCTGTGGTCAAATTAAAATAAATGAATGAATAAACAAAATTAAATAAATAATAATTTTAAAAAGAGAAAAGAAGACAGACACACAATGAATGTAAGATGACAGGAACAAAACTGATGGGGGTGGGGAAGGTGGCATGGTGGTTAGAGTGCTGGGCTCCCACATGGCTCATCACAGTTTGAGTCCCAGAGCTGGGGGCTTGTAGTCACACTTTCCCTTTCTCTCTCTGGTAAAATGAAATAATAATATAAAATTAAATAAAATTTTTGAAAAGAAGAATGATTTATTTATTTATTTGTTATTATTATTTTTCAATTTGACCAGAGAGGGATGGAGAGAGAAAGGGAAAGTGACAAAGCAAGCCGCCAGGTCTGGGACTTGAACCGTGGTCGGCCATGTGGAAATCCAGTGCCTTTAACAACCATGCCACCTGCTGGCCCCATAAATAATTCTTTTTTTTTGTTTTTTTGGAGAGGTTTTTTGTTATAGGGCACGTGCGCTCATCAGAAAGACAGAGAGAGACAGAGAGACAGAAAGCAAGAAATCACCCCTGGGGGATGGCCACGTCCCAATCCCTTTTCCTCCATTCTCCTCTCAGGATCTTGGGCATGCACACACACGTGCCTGGCGTGAGTCTTAAGCCACCGGGTCCAGGACACAAACCGCAGTCAGCTACATGGGAGTCCAGCGACATAGCCATGATGCCAGCTGCTGGTCCCATAAAGAATTCTTTCAAACAAAAAAAAAACAAGAAAAGACTGACATGGAACCTATCACTTCCAATGTGCTTGGGACCTCCACGGAGATGGGAAGCGGAGGGGCGTGTGTACCTGTGTGTGTGCGTGTACGTGTACATGTGTGCAGAGGAAGGGGGTGCAAAGCTCACCTGTGGTCTGTGCCTTCTGCAACTTCAGAAACTGCTGCAAGAAGCTACCGTCGTTGGCAAACTTGTTAGAGATACAGGAGGAATTGTGTGCATCTGCAATTCTAGAAACAAGACAGAAGACAGAGAGGGTGGTTGCGTGGTGGGGGGGAGCCTGGGTGCCCCAGAACAAGGCTGCACCCTACACCCACCCTGACATTCTTACCTAGTGGAACCCAAAACTAGTCCCCAAAAGATGCCCGGCGACTACAGCCAAGTACACACAGTGGGCTTCAAGGTAGTGAGCTTGTTCTAGTAAGAGTAATACAGGTTTTGGGACCAGCGGTTAGCGTAATGGCTATGTTGCTGGACTCCCATGTAGTCAACCGCGGTTCGTATCCCGGACCCGGTGGCTGAAAACTCACGCCAGGCACATGTGTGTGCGTGCCCAAGATCCCGAGAGGAGAATGGAGGAGAAGGGATTACGGCGTGGCCATCCCCCCTGGGGGGTGATTTCTCCCTTTCTGTCTCTCTGTCTCTGTCTGTCTGGCAAGCGCATGCACCCTATAGCAAAAACCTCTTAAAAAAAAAAAAAAGAGTAATACAGGTTTTGGGACCAGCAGGTGGTGTAGTGGTTAAGGTGCTGGACTCCCACAGAACTGACCACGGTTCGAGCCTCAGGACCCAGTGACCTGAAACTCATTTTGAATGTAAGTGCAACCATACCCAAAATCCTGAGAGGAAAATGGAGGAGAAGGGACTGCGGCATGGTCATCCCTCTAGGGGGTGATTTCTTACTTTCTGTCTCTCCTACAAGAGTGTATGCCCTATAGCAAAAAATCTCTCACTCAAAAACAATCACGGGGGGGAATCAGCAGATGGCATAATGGTTACATCACTGGACTCTCACGTAATCAACTGCAGTTCAAGTTTCAGACCCGGCAACTTAAAACTGATACTGGGTACATGTGCGTGCATACCCAAAATGCTAAGAGACTGGAAGAGAAGGGATTGTGGCATGGCCATCCCCCTCAAGAGGTGATTTCTCACTTTCTGTCTCTCAGGTGAACACACAACCCCTACAGTAAAAAGCTCTTTAAAGAAAAAAAAAAAGAGAGAGAGAGAGAGAAATACAGGTTGAGCATCCCTAATTTGAGCAGAAATGCTCCAAAATCCACAACTTTTATAGCGCCAGTATGATACCGTAGTACAAAATTTTACATTTGACCTCGTGAGACTGGCCATGGTCAAAACACTGCAATTCAAAAGGGTTCAGAAAGTACAGAACGAAACAAAAATTAATTTCATTTAGACTTGTGTTCTATTCCCAAGGTATCTCTTCACATACACACAGATATTCCGAAATCTGAAGACATTTAAAATCTAAAACACTTGGGAACCAGCAGTTAGCGTAATGGCTATGTCGCTGGACTCCCACGTAGTCGACCGCGGTTCGTGTCCCGGACCCGGTGGCTTAAAACTCACGCTGAGCGCGTGTGTGTGCGTGCCCAAGATCCCGAGAGGAGAATGGAGGAGAAGGGATTGCGGCGTGGCCATCCCCCCTGGGGGGTGATTTCTCGCTTTCTGTCTCTATGTCTCTCTCTGTCTGTCTGGCGAGCGCACGCGCCCTACAGTGAAAAAAATCTCTCCAAAAAAAAAAAAAATCTAAAAACACTTTTGGCTCGCAGGAATTTTGGATAAGCGATACTCAACCTATACTGTATGAATGAGAGGATTTCAGAAAGTGTGTGGGAAAATGGAATTAAAGCATGAGCTCTCTCTCTCTCTCTGAGTTTTGCTACAGGGTGCATGCGCGCATTGGAGAGAAAGACAGACAAGAAGTCAAAAAAACACCCCTTGGGGGGCATGGCCAAACCACAATCCCTTCTCCTCCATCCTCTTCAGGATTTTGGCCATGCAGGGACACACGAGTTTCAAGCTGCCGGGTCTAGGACTGGAATCACAGTCAGTCACCTTAACCACTATACCTCCTGCTGGCCGCTTTCTGTTTATTTTTTGTAAAATGTGGTTTACAAAGCACGGGCAATAATCCCTAAAGTAACAGAGTGGGAATATATGAGATTAAGAAGTTTCTGCACAGCAAAGGACACAGTAATTAGTGTGAATCGACAACCCTCAGAATGGGAGAATATTTTTGCGAAATATGCCTCAGACAAAGGACTGATAACCAGAATACACAGGGAACTCAACCGGTTTACTTGGGAAAAAAAAAATGGTTAACCCAATTAAAAGATGGGAAAATGATGATGTGGTTAAGGCCCTGGACACTCCCACATGGCTGACCACAGTTCGAGTTCCAGACCTGGTGGCTTGCTTTCTCTTTCTCTGTGTCTCTCTCTGGTCAAATTAAAAATAAATGAATAAATAGAGTTAAATAAATAACTATTCAAAAATATTAAATTAAAAAAAAAA
>NW_006159676.1:751456-751828 GCF_000334495.1 Tupaia belangeri chinensis | reverse complement strand
TGTGTGTGTATTCTCAAGATCCTGAGAGGAGAATAGAGGAGAAGGGATTGTGGCGTGGCCATCCCTCTGGGGAGTGATTTCTCACTTTCTGTCTCTCTGTGTCTCTGTCTTTCTGGCGAGTACACACGCCCTATAGCAAAAACCTCTCCAAAAACAAAAACAATACAGAAAGTTATGAGTGTTGGTGGGGATGTGGTGAAAGAGGAACTCTCTCCTACACTGTTGGTGGGAATGTAAATTGGTCCAGCCATTGTGGAAAGCAAATACGGAGGTTCTTCAAAGACCTTCAAATAGAACTACCATATGAGCCAGCAATCCCACTTTTGGGTATCTACCCAAAGGACAGGAGAACGCTCAGTCAGAAAAGCGCTT
>NW_006159676.1:747083-748887 GCF_000334495.1 Tupaia belangeri chinensis | reverse complement strand
CGTGCGCTCGTCAGAAAGACAGAGACAGAGAGACAGAAAGCGGGAAATCACCCCCTAGGGGGGATGGCCACGCCGCAATCCCTTCTCCTTCATTCTCCTCTGGGATCTTGGGCACGCACGTACACACGCCCGGCATGAGTTTTTGCCACAGGGCGGGCGCCACCACGCCCCTGGCGTGAGTTTTTAAGCCACCGGGTCCAGGAGGCGAACCATGGTCAACTACATGGGAGTCCTGCCCAGTGTTGTTTTTACAGTAGGAAAGAATCTTTTCAGAGCTTCCTGTGCTATGCATCCACCCATCCTGATATGTCCGCTCAGCTCCCAGGCACTGGGACTCTCTGTGGTGCAAACCCTCTATAACCCTAGGGGTGAGGGCCCATAAGCAGCTGATGTCGATCGTTCACTCCCCAAGTTCCTGAACACCTTGGAGGTCTTGGGACTGGGCCAGCCCTGGGGTTCATCAGGAATGAGGCATAAGCCCTGTCCTCCAGGAGAAGCCACAGGCTCAGAAAAGGTGGCTGGGCCAGTGCAGTGGTGCGGGCAATAGGATGTCCACGCAGGGTACCAGAGCCACAGGGGAGGCCCAGGTTTGGATCCCAGGTTGACCTGAACACGCTAGGTATGCCTGCCCGGGTCTGGGATCCTAGCTGGCTGGGAGGTTGTAGGAAGGACCATGGCACAGTGAGGCCCTATCAAGGGTACCTGTTTGTCTCTCCCTCATGAAAGGAAAAACTAAATTGGGGCCAGCAGGTGGCGTGGTGGTTAAGGGTGTTGGACTCCCACAAGGCTGACTGTAGTTCAAGTCCTGGACCTGGCACTTGCTTTCTCATTTTCCCTTCCTCCCTCCCTCTCTCTCTCGCTCTCACTCTGTCCCTCTCTGGTCAAATTAAAATAAATAAAGTTAAATGAAATAATTATTAAAAAGAAAAAAAAAAGTTAAAAAAAAAAAAAAGGAAAACTAGGGCTGGTTTTAGGGGCCAGCCAGATGACCCAGTGGTTAGAGTGGCTAGATCCTAAGTGGCCAGCTGTGAAGTTTGAGTCCTGGGCTTGACAGCTTCAGAAACACACCAGGTGCATGTGCATGTGTGCCCAAAATTCTAAGAGGAGCATGGAGGAGAAGGGAAACAGCAAGGCTATCCCCACCTGGGGGGATACTTTCTCTCTTTCTCTGTCTCTCCCTTTTTCTCTCTCTCTCCCTTTATCTCTCTCTGTTTCCAGAGAGCACATGTGCCCTATTTACAAATTAAAGGAAAAAAAAAAAAGAAAGAAAAAGTGCAGGACCAGCAGTTGGCATAATGGCTATGTCGCTGGACTCCCATGTAGTTGACCACAGTTCATGTCCCGGACCCGGTGGCATAAACTCACGCCGGGCGTGTGTGCGTGCGTGCCCAAGATCCCGAGAGGAGAATGGAGGAGAAGGGGTTGTGGCGGCCCTGGGGGGGTGATTTCTTGCTTTCTGTCTCTCTGTCACTCTCTGTCTGTCTGGTGAGCCCATGCACCCTACAGCAAAAACCTCTCCAAAAAAAAAAAAAAAAAACCAACAGGATGCTCATTGAGGGATAAATGAATGATAAGTAAGCAGGCCAGTCAGGCTGGGTAACCCTGGGGATGCCATTTCCCCAAGAACTTGGTGTTCTTTGTAAAATGAGGATAAACGGGGTCAGCAGGTGGTATAGTGGTTAAGAGCTGGACTCCCACATGGTTGATGGCAGTTGGAGTCCCAGACCTGATGGCTTAAAACTCCCATCAGAGGGGCCAGCAGTTGGCATAATGGCTATGTCGCTGGACTCCCATGTAGTTGACC
>NW_006159676.1:739803-745309 GCF_000334495.1 Tupaia belangeri chinensis | reverse complement strand
TGGTGTGGCCATCCCCCCTGGGGGGTGATTTCTCGCTTTCTGTCTCTCTGTCTCTCTCTCTGTCTTTCTGGCGAGTACACATGTCCTATAGCAAAAACATCTCAAAAAAAAAAAAAAATCTCAGCCACTGGGGCTGATTTCTCACTTTGCCTCTCTGTCTCTCTCCCACCCACAAGTGCACAGGAAAAAAACAAACAAAAAAAAAACCTTGCAGTGAATGAGCGAGGTAGCTACCCTCTAGCTTAGCACTCCCCCCCTCACTTCTCTCCTGTCACACGGAGCCTCGCAAAAGCACGTCTTCTATTCTGTAGCCCATCAGGCACTGCCCAGGGACAATCGCTGACTGCTCTCACGAGCAAAACCCTCCGCTAGTGACCCCCTCAGGACCTGGGGGGGGGCACTTACTCGCCAGGATGTGGGGGGTGAGGGCTGGCCACCTGATTCTGCTTGGCTTTCTGCTCCATTTTGGCTTCGATTTCCCGTTTCTTCTGAGCGATGAGCTCTTCCTGGTGAAGGATGTTCATGTTCATTTTTCCAGACTTTGGGGTAGCAACCCCAAACCACCGGTTAGCTTTTCCTGCAGAGGGAAAAGCAGCACATCAGTCGTCATCTTGGCTGCGACCTGCAGGTGGTGCAGTGGTAAAATGCAGTGCTCTGGGGACAAGCAGCTGGCATAATGGCTATGTCGCTGGACTCCCACGTAGCTGACTATGGTTCAAGTCCCGGACCCGGTGGCTTAAACTCACGCCATGCACGTGTGCGCCCAAGATCCCGAGAGGAGAATGGAGAAGGGATTGCAGCGTGGCCATCCCCCCAGGGGGTGATTTCTCGCTTTCTGTCTCTGTCTGTCTGTCTGGTGAGCGCACGCGCCCTATAGCAAAAACCTCTCCAAAAAAATAATAATGATAAATAAAATTTTTTAATTATTTTAAAAAGCTGGGACTAGTAGTTAGCATAATGGCTATGTCACTGGACTCCCATGTAGTCGACCATAGTTCGTGTCCTGGACCCGGTGGCTTAAAACTCATGCCAGGCATGTGTGTGCGTGCCCAAGATCCCGAGAGGAGAATGGAGGAGAAGGAATTGCAGTGTGGTCATCCCCCCGGGGGGTGATTTCTCGTTTTCTGTCTCTCTGTCTCTGTCTTTCTGGTGAGCCCACACGCCCTGTAGTGAATAAACGTCTCCAAAACAAAACAAAACAAAACACAGTGTTCTGTGAGGCTGAGCCATGTGTGAAGGTTCTGGGTTCTTCTAAGCTTGTTGTGTACACATATACCCATGGTATGGGGCTGGCTTGGGGTGGATCACGGTGTCAAGACACTGTTGGGGGTATGAGTCTTCCTCAATCAATGAAATAAATGCATAAACTTTATTTTTAAAAGTCACTGGGGAAGGAACCAGCAGTTAGTGTAATGGCTATGTCGCTGGACTCCCACGTAGTCGACCACGGTTCGAGTCCCGGACCCGGTGGCTTAAACTCACGCTGGGCACGTGCACTTGCATGCTTAAGATCCTGAGAGGAGAATGGAGGAGAAGGGATTGCGGCATGTAATAATAATAATAATAAATCACTGGGGGTGGCTCTGTGGTCTTGTGGTTAAGGCAGCCAGATCTCACGTGGCAACCACATAGTCCCAGACTTAGACTTGAGATGCATGCTGGGCACATGGGTACATGCCCCAAATCCTGACAGAGTGCAGAGATAGATGAGAAGGGATTGTAGTGTGGTCATTCTCTGTAAGGATGCTTTCTCCTTGTACTCTCTTTCTGGTGAGTGTACACATATCTTCTTTTTGTTTTTTTGTTTTTTGGAGAGGTTTTGGCTACAGAGTGTGTGTGTTCGCCAGACAGAAAAAGAGAGACAGAAAGCAAGAAATCACCCCCCCGGTGGGGATGGCCATTCTCCTCTGAGGATTTTGGGCACACATGCATATGCGCCCGGCATGAGTTTAAGCCACCGGGTCCGGGACTCAAACTGTGGTCAACTACATGGGAGTCCATTACGCAACCTGCTAGTCCCCCCACATGTGTCTTTTTTATTTTTTTATTTTTGGAGAGGTTTGTGCTATAGGGTGCATGCATTCCCCAGACACACAGAGAGAGACAGAGAGACAGAAAGTGAGAAATCACCCCCCAGTCTGGATGGCCACACCACAATCCCTTCTCCTCCATGCTCCTCTCAGGATCTTGGGCACCCACGCACACACGCCCGGCATGAGTTTTAGCCACCGGGCCTGGGACTCAAACTGTGATTGACTACATGAGAGTCCAACAACATAGCCATTATGCTAACTGCCGGTCCCAGTAACTGTAAATCTTTATGAGAACTTTGCTGACAACCAGAAAACAATGAGAAAGATTAACAGTAACAAGGAGTACCTAAAGGAGGAAACTTGAGAAAGTTCACGGGACACTGAAATTAAAGTGAAAGCTTATTTGGATGCTAAAAGGCTTGAACTCCATTCATAGATTTTTCTTTTATTTTGGTACAGGGTGCAAAGGCGCTCAGCGCTCACCGAGGAAGGGGAGAGAGAGAGAGAAAGCATACCCCCAGAGTGGATGGCATGTCACAACCCTTCTCCTCCATTTCTCCTTTTGGGATTTATGCACACATGCACCTGGTATGTGTTTCAAGCCATCAAGTCCAGGGCTCGAACTGTGTGCAGTTGGCTATGTGGGATCCAGCCACTTTAATCATCACACCACCACCTGGCCCAGTTTTTTCTTTTCTTTTTTAAGAAAGGTTTTTGCAGGACCAGCAGCTAGCCTAATGGCTATGTCGCTGGACTCCCATGTAGTTGACCTCGGTTGGAGTCCTCGACCCGGTGGCTTAAACTCACGCCGGGCGTGTGTGCATACGTGCCGCAAGATCCTGAGAGGAGAATGGAGGAGAAGGGATTGCGCCCTGGCCATCCCCCTGGGGGGGAGGGGGTGATTTCTCATTTTCTCTCTCTCTCTCTCTCTCTGTCTTTCTGGTTAGCACACGTGCCCTATAGCAAAAAAAGGCCTCTCCAAAAAATAAAAGAGAGAGAGAAAGGTTTTTGCTATAGGACATGTATGCTCACCAGAAAAATAGAGAGAAACAGATTGACAGAAAGCCAGAAATCAGCCCCCGAGGGGATGGCCATGCCACAAACCCTTCTCCATTCTCCTCTTGGGATCTTGAATGCTTACATACATGCACCCAGCGTGAGTTTAAGCCACCGGGTCCAGGACTCAAACCGCGGTCAACTACATGGGTGTCCAGCTACATAACCACTGCGCCATTTCCTAGTCCAATTTTTTAATAATCATCTTCCACGAACTCTTTTAAAAAGCTTGTGTATTTATTTCTCCCACAAAGAAGAGAAACAGAGAAAAGCAAAGCAACAGCATCCCCGACAGGGTCTTGAGAATATGATCTATCCCCAGCTCCTGTGAGTCCCACATCATGGTCATGCCCATGCCTACACTATTCAGGGAGAACTCCAGATGCGAACCTAGAATCTTCCCATGTGGGTCAGTGTCACAGAATATCGCATTTTACTGCTGCACCACCATCCAGCCCCTTCCTGAACGTGTTAGACATCCATAGCACAGGTAGGTTAGCCAGAACATAACCATTAGAAAAGAGGACATTTATGGGACCAGCAGTTAGCGTAATGGTTATGTCGCTGGACTCCCACATAGTCGACCGCGGTTCAAGTCCTGGACCCGGTGGCTTAAACTCACACCGGGCGCGTGTGCGTGTGTGCCCAAGATCCCGAGAGGAGAATGGAGGAGAAGGGATTGCGGCGTGACCATCCCCCCTGGGGGGTGATTTTTCACTTTCTGTCTCTCTGTCTCTGTCTGGCGAGTGCACGCGCCCTATAGCAAAAAAAAAAAAAACCTCTCCAAAAAAAGAAAAAAAAAAAAAGAAAAGAGGACATTTAGCAACCAGCAGACGGTTTAATGGCTACATCGCTGGACTCCCAAGTAGTCGACTGCAGTTTGAGTTCCGGCAGGTGCATGCATCCAATAGCAAACACCTCTTTAAAAAAAAAAAAAAATCCAAACACTTGAAAGTCCATTTTTAAAGCACTACCAAAGATAACTCCCTTCTCCATTTCTGCTTCATCTTTTGACATTCTTCAAAACGACAAACCCAGGCCACCCCAGGGCCTTTGCATATGCTGTCCACGCCCCCTACGCCCCACGTGGCATCATCACCACTCGCTCTTTGTAAATATTTGCTGGATGGCACACTGCCCGACACCCCAGTAGAAAGTAACCTTCGGGGACGCAAAGCGCTGTTCTGGTCACCGCTGCAGCCCCAGCACCTTGCACAGTGCCCGGCTTACAGGGAACACACCCCCAGTAGCTGCTCAATGGATGAATGCATCCTATTATGAGAGAGTAGTCAGGGCAAAGGTGGTGAGAAAGTGGGGTTCTGAAGACGCGGGAAAGTGTGCAAAAGGCATCCCCGGGGCAGTTTCGGGAAAGCAGCCTTTCCAGAAAGCGGGGACACAGGACGGATGGCAGCTGCTACGGAGAGGCGAGGGGCACAGGGTTGCCCAACGTGGCTGCTGTTTCGGGGAGCAGCCTCATGGCAGCCCTGAAAGAGGTTAGGTCGGGGAAAGCAGGTGCAAGGGCCGAGCTGGGTGGCGGCCTTTAAGAACGGAAAAAGAGGCGTCCTGAGCACACCAGGCGGGGGCGGGGGACAACTGGGTCTGGGGTCTCCGGAGATGAGGGAGGTGCTGAAGCCGTGGCTTTGGGCTGCCCAGAAGCCGAGGCGAGGGGTTCACGGGTCGGAGCTGGACCAACGGGAAGGAGAACCGGCTACACAGAGTCCGGAGGACCCAGGCGGGCGCTTGAAGGGAGGCGGGGGCTGTTACCTGCAACATCCCGGTTGTCCATCTTGAGACTCATCCAATCCCACAATGCTCCGGCGCCACCTGAGGAGACCTGATATAGTGCGCATGGCCTGATGGGAGATGTAGTCCGCGCTTGTAATCACGCCCTGCCGCGGCGTGGACACCTCGGATCGTCCTTCCAAAAAACGCAAGCTTCCGTGTCGCGACGATATCTAAACCTCGGTCCGGGTTAACCCGAGGGCGACGTCTTCTCTCACACGTTCCTGGAGCCTCGGCTCTCCCCCAACGCGAACTCCATGTTCCATGGTGCTTTGTGCGGTCACTCTCGCGAGAGGCGTGAGGCGCGCCTGGCCCCGCCCCCTTTCGCCTGCTTCCGCCTCCCTGTGGCGGCGGCTTGTTGTTGTGGAGGCCAAAATGGCGGCTCAGGCGGCGGCGGCGGCTCAGGCGGCGTTCCGGACTTCCAGTCCGCCCAAGATTCGCCTGTGCGTGCACTGCCTCCAGGCCGTGTTCCCCTTCAAGCCGCCGCAGCGCATCGAGGCCCGGACGCACCTGCAGCTCGGCTCGGTGCTTTATCACCACACCAAGAACAGCGAGCAGGCGCGCAGCCACCTGGAGAAGGCGGTGAGCGCGGGCCGGGCGCTGAGGGACGAGGCGCGGGCTGCGGGCCGGCCGGG
>NW_006159676.1:729603-739675 GCF_000334495.1 Tupaia belangeri chinensis | reverse complement strand
CCGCGGATGCCCCCTGCGCCTGGCGGGGGAGGGGGCCGAGGGTCTCGCGCCCACCTTGTTTCTCGTTTGTCATGACAGGCCGGGTTCCCGGACACCCCTTCTTCTCTCCCTCCGTTTCCCAGAAGCGTTTCCTCATCTCTGGAGCAACCGCGTCCCCCCAAAATGTCAAGTTTTTCAGGATGAGCCCACCCATTGGTAGCGAGGGGGGACGCCCCTAGATAGGGCTGTGGGTCCTGAGGCTTCTGTCTCCTCAGGGAGCATCGGGATCGCGCCTTGGAGTCGGGGGGCGGGGGAGGTGACAGTGCGGGCCATCTCTTGGATTCTGAAATCTAGTCTCTCAGCAAACCCGGAAGGGCATTCTCCACTCCCTGGACTCGACGTTTGGGACTTGGAGTGTCTGGAAGGGCCTGTGCCACCATCACTAGGTCTGGGTGTCATCGCGCTAGGAAGCAGCGGCCCTGAGCCTGGAGTTGTCATTTGAAGTCCTTATGAGGAAGTGAAAAGGAAGGGACTTGGATTCCAGGGTCAGTGAC
This sequence comes from Tupaia belangeri chinensis, assembly GCF_000334495.1. Taxonomy (NCBI): domain Eukaryota; kingdom Metazoa; phylum Chordata; class Mammalia; order Scandentia; family Tupaiidae; genus Tupaia; species Tupaia belangeri. The sequence continues at coordinate 739,142 of NW_006159676.1, read as the reverse complement.
TGAGTAGTGGGGAAGGGGGTGTCTGCGTAGGGCCTGCTTCTTCCCTATCCACTGGTGACTTCTCTTCCTTCTGCTGTCTACTGGTTGGTTCTTTTCAGAGGGATCCTCACTCCCCAACTTGACTTGTGACATCTTGGTACTTGAAAGAATGTGGAGAAGTGGCTGTCATTCTGCCCTTTAATGAACTTTTCTGCCCGCGAGGTCCTTTCTTCTCACAGCAGTACTGTGCTCTTTTCAGATCCTTCCCTCTCTTGCCATGTACTGGCTCTATTCTGATTAAAGGAGGTCCATCTTAAGTATCAACTCAGATTATGTATATTTTTTTGTTTAACTTTATTTTTTATTATTATTATTTTCCAGTTTGATCAGACAAAGAGAGGTGAGGAGAATGAGAAAGCAAGCCACCAGGTCCAGGACTTGAACCCTAGTCGGCCATGCGGGAGCTAAGTGCCTTTAACCACCACGCCACCTGCCAGCTCCCAATGTGTATATATATATTTTTAAATAGGGTGTGTGTGCTTGCTGAGAGAGAGACATAGAGGGAAGTGGGCCACACAGCAATCTCTTCTCCTCCATTCTTCTGCTGAGATTTTAGACACACATGCACACATGCCCAGTGTGAGTTTTAGGCCACCATATCTGGGACTCAAATGGCAGTCAGCCATGTGGGCATCCAGTGCCTTAGCCACCATGCCAAATGCTGGCCTCAGATTTTTAAACTTTATTTATATATTTATTATTATTTATTTTGTGTGTGAGAGAGATTTTTTGCTATAGGACAGCACGCTCACCAGAGAAACAGAGAGAAAGCAAGAAATCACCCACCAAGGGTGATTGGCTACACTGCAATCCTTTTTCCATTTTCCTCTCAGGATTTTGGGTATGCATGCACTCACGCCCGGCATGACAGTTTTTTTTTTTTTTTAATTGATTATATTCATTGTCATTATTCTATTTTTTTTTTATTTTATTGAAGTTGACCAGAGAGAGACAGAAAAAGGGAAGGAAAGTGAGAAAGCATGCTGCCAGTTCCGGGACTTGAACCACAATCAGCCATGTGAGAGTCCAGTCACCTTAACCACCACGCCAGTGTCTGGCCCCCCAGCGTGAGTTTTAAGCTGCTGGTCCAGGACTCAAACCACAATCAACTACATGGGAGTCCAACAACGTAACCATTATGCCATCTGCTAGTCCCTTCTAAACTTTATTGATCTGAAGTAAATCTGAACCCACCCTTAGCTAGTGACAAGTTGTTTCCAGGAGAAGATCGACTCTGAGCTTTGCAGGCTTTGTAAAATTGGAAGGGGACTATAGTCTTCACTCCATCAACTTTCTTGTTTGTGGAGCGAGGATGTATGTATCCAGGGAGGTGATGTGATTTGGTCAAGGGCACACAGCGAGTTGTGTTTGTTTTTTTTGTTAGCTTTAAGAATTATTTTATTTAACTTTAGTTATTTACTTGTTTTTAATTTGACCAGAGAAGGACAGAGTGAATGAGAGAGAGAGAGAAGAAAGCAAGAAAGGGAGCTGCCAGGTCTGGGACTCAAACCATTGTCGGCTATGTGGAAGTCCAGTGCCCTTAACAACCACACTAACTGCCAGCCTCCACAGCAAATTGATAACAAACTTGAGCTCAGACTCAGGCTCTGCAATCATTAAGTTCCATGCCGAGACGGTATGTCATTATTTGGGTAAAGCTTTTTTTTTTTCTTTTATTCATTCAGCTGGTATTTGTTCAGCTTATACCTGGTGCCAAGCCCTGTTCTAGGTGCTACAAATCCACAGTGATTAAAACAGCCCTCCTGCCTACCTAAGCTTATTTTAGTGAGGAAGGCAAATGATAAAAAGTCATAACAGGTTAAGCAGTGATCTAAGAAATCTATTGACCAGGGAGAAGAGATGGAGTTGATGTGGAGCTATTTTCAGCACTGTTAGCAAGGGAGTCTCTATTTGTGGCACTGACATTTGAGCAGGCCTGAATGGGTGTAGTATCAAGCCCAGAGAACCACCCAGGATGACAGGTTGATGACATGGAGTGCCTAAGCCATTGGGGACCTACGCTTAGTATCAGGGTCTCTCCAGGGTGGTGTTGAGTCTGAGATCCAATGAAGTGCCCTGCTGCATTGGGTGTGTGTGTGTTGGGGGGGGTGATGGGAGGAGGGCTCTTCCTGAGATTCTCCAACTTCTGAATAACAGAGCCCACCACCTGACTTCTCTTGTCTCCCAGGGCCTGTTCGGCCTGTTCTAACAGGTTAATAGTCACTGTGTGTATCATAGTATTTTGCCCTCTAAGCTCAGTCTAAGGGGAGTAGTCATGCCTGAAATTGCTCTTTGAGCTACTTGGCTGTTAGACTCATAATTTAAGCCTTTATCCACGTGAAGTACTTTTACTTGATTTAAAGAAACCTTGAATCTGTGAGGTCTTCCACAGAGTCACATAGTCTCCATGGCTCAGAATGACTTAACTCATGTAGATCCCTTTGTTCTGGTCAGTTGCATTGCCAGCGAAATCCAGGAATTTGTCTATATTTCACTTAAAGTGACATTTGCCATACTTGTTTGCCTTCTGTGATTGTAATCGCATTTTGTGTAATAACAGAAGGATGCTTTTTAAATTTTTTGTTCTTTGTTGCACTTAGTTTGCCGTAAGGCACATATACTTTCCGAAAGTGGGAGTGTCCTCAGGGCCAGGCTTTGGCACAATGGTAACACAACTGGATTTACATGGGAAGGTCCCAGTGTCCTGGCTCAGGGCCTCCCTGTGCGTGCCGTGTGCCCAGTGCGCATGTGGGCTGACTGAGGTTGGTGGTTAATTACAACAGATACCCTGTTGGGTATGCCCACCTCTCTTTCTCCTTTTATGAAATAAGTTTCAATGGTTCTTACGTCACTACCTAACCCCTTACTGTATTCTTATCATTAGTCCTAAATACGCTTATATGAACAGGGAACATTTTAGACACTGTGGATCTTTAAGCACCTAGAACGGGGTTTGGAACTCAGTATGAGTTGAACAAATATCTACTGAATGAATGAGGGCGGGGGGGAACTTCACCAATATAAAGCATACATATTTATATGTATTTTTTTAAGTTTATTATATGTACGTATATAAAAGTGTTTTTTGGAAGGCATTTGCTTGTTTCTAGTTCTGAAGAGCAAATGACCAATTTCTTTCCAGGGAGCTAACCCACAGAAACAAAAAACTGTTTGTTGTTGTTGTTGTTTTGAGAGTTTTGCTATAGGGCATGTGTGCTCTCCAGAAAGACAGAGAGAGAGAGACAGACAGAAAGCGAGAAATCACCCCTGGGAGGATGGCTATGCCGCAATCGCTTCTCCCTTGGGATCTTGGGCGTGCACGCACACGCGCCTGGCATGAATTTAAGCCACCAGGTCCAAGACTCGAACTGCAATCAACTACATGGGAGTCCAGCAACATAGCCATTACACCATCTGCTGGTCCCTGTTTGTTTTTTTATGAGAGACAGAGAGGCCACTCTTGTCAGTGTCTTGCCACACCACAGTCCTTCTGCACCCAGCCAGGGTCATAGGTACATTGCCACACCTGGAGTGTTCAGGTCATTTTGGGATTCAAACCAAGGCCTCCTATTTTAGTCTAGCATGGCACAATGGCATTCTACTGCACATGCCACCATAGCTGGCCATCCTCCAAAATGTTTTTTATGTTAAATGATTTTCAAATGTTTTGTGACTGTTTTTTCTTTGATCATTCTCTGCTATTTCTTTTGTTGTTGTTGTTGATTTATTTGTATATGTTTTGCTATAGGGTGTATGTGCTTACCAAAGAGAGACAGAGGGGAGACAGAAAGAGAGTACATACTCAAGCAAGCAATCACACACAAGAAAAGGAAGATAAAGCACATCCCCCCAAGCTGGATCGCCACCCCACAATCCCTTCTCCACTTTCAGGATTGTAGAGACACATGTACATGCACCCGGAGTGTTTTTCAAGTCACCAAATTAGTACTTGAACCTTGAACTGCACAGTTGGCTTTGTGGAATCTAGCTACCTTAACCACCACACTGCTGGCTGGTCCTCTGCTGTTTCTTTACAGAAATAATGTTCTCTGATAAATGCTATAGGTAGAACCTTTAATTGGCCTCCAGTTTAAAATCACACTTAGCTCTTGCGTCCTTCACTTTCTCCTGAGAAGCTCAATCCTCCTTGATAATCATAGTTTTACATAAGAATTGTTATTTCCTCTTCCATCTAATGTCAGTTTCTAACTATTCCCTTAATTTCTTTTTGTAAGCTGTATAGAAGGAACATGTAATATATTTACCCATCTGCTTCATTAAGTCTACCAATTTTCTTTTTATTGGAGAGGTTTCTGACGCATGCGCTTGCCAGAAAGAGACAGAGAGACAGAAAGCAAGAAATCACCCCCCCGGGGGGGTGGCCGTGCTACAATCCCTTCTCCTCCATTCTCCCCTTGGGATCTTGGGCATGCACGCACATGCGCCTGGCGTGAGCTTAAGCTACCCGGTCTGGGACTCGATCCGCAGTTGACTGCATGAGAGTCCAGCGACATAGCCATTACGCCAACTGTTGGTCCCAAGTCTACCAATTTTGAAAGAATTATCTATGAAATGTCCCTATCAGAAACATGGAAGGTGTGTCTTCCTCAGCAGCTTTTTTTCCAATCGCAGCCATGAGTTTCTCAGTGGTACCTGCCTCTCATGTGGCCCCAGCATCACAGAGTGTTGTGCTACCGTCACCATGCAATGACAGGACAGCTTTCTTCTTTGATTATGGTTTTGGCAATGATGTGGATGTGTCATCAGAATTCTTGGCTACTGCGGGACTCCCTGAATAATTGATTTGTAGTTCTAGGGACTTTGCAAAGCCATTTCTACAGATTTTGTCAGGTTGTGTTCCTTTTTATTCCATTCTTTGCTTACTGTATTTTTCCTCCACGCCTCTTCTTGCATGAATTTTCATGTCTTTTGGGTCTGTGGTTTTTGTTTTATTCACATCTGTCTTTCAGGCAGACAGCTATTTCAGTCATTTGCATGTCTGCTGTGGAATCAATAAAATGTGTATTTTATCTGTTTCCTTCGTAACTTTTTTACTTTTAATCAGTAGTCTCTTTATTCTTTGCCCTAGAAAGTGCATCATCATTGTTAGATTTTCCTAATTTGAAAGCCACAGAGGAATAAATGCTACTACTCTGGAATGAGTTGTTTGTTATTTTCTACAGTTCAGGTAGTCGTTCTTTAAATGATCTTTTCTTTTCTTTTTCTTTTTCTTTTTTTTTTTTGGAGAGGTTTTCGCTATAGGGCGTGTGCGCTCGCCAGACAGGCAGAGAGAGACATAGAGACAGAAAGCGAGAAATCACCCCCCAGAGGGGATGGTCACGCTGCAATCCCTTCTCCTCCATTCTCCTCTCGGGATCTTGGGCACGCACACACACGCGCTCGGCATGAGTTTTAAGCTACCGGATCCGGGACGCGAACCGCAGTCGACTACGTGGGAGTCCAGTGACATAGCCATTACGCTAACTGCTGGTTCCCTAAATGGTGATCTTTTCTGATTACCAAATTCCGTGTACATGCTGTGTTTGCTTTCTCTGTGCCTTTATAATCAGGCTGCCTGGTTTCTTTTTCTTTCTTTCTTTCTTTTTTTCTCATTTATTTCTTTTATGAGCAAGAGAAAAGGAGACAGAGGCAAAGAGGTAGCACCCCTAAGTGTTCACACTACCATCCATTCCCAGCTTCAGTCAGCCCTAGATCATGGGCGTTCATATGTCTACCATAGTCAGGGAGGTCTCTGTATGCCAACCTAGAACCTTCCCATGTGATTGCCTCACGGGACTTGTTTTACTGCTGTGCCACTTTTCCACTAAAATAGGGCTACTTTTTTTTTGTTCATTTCTTCATCATTTTCCAGAAGGCGCATGCTCTCACCAGAGAGAGAGAGAGAAAGTACCCTCCGGTAGAGCATATCATGCCACAATCCCTTCTCTTATTTCTCCATGTTATTGGGACCTTGGACATGCCTGCATGTGTAGCCAGTGTGTTTTTTCAAGTCACATGGGCTGGGATTCAAACTGCATGGTTGACTATGTAGGCTATGTCTCTCCCAACCACCAGTCAATGGAACTGGCCTGGGGCTATGTTTTTAATGTTTTTTCCATAGAGTATGTGTGCTCGCCGTAGAGAAGAGAGAGGTAAATAAAAAATGACCCCTCCAGGGCGATGACCACACTGCATTCCCTTCTCCTCCATTCTCCTCTCAGGATTTTGAGCACACACAGGCACACCCAGCATGATTTTCAAATTGCTGGGTTTAGGACTCAAACCATGGTCAGTCATATGGGAATCTAGCCACCTAACTACTACACCACTTGCTAGCCTCTCCGAGCTGCTTTTTATTTATTTATTTTTGAGAGGGCACATGTGCTCGCCAGAAAGACAGAGACAGACAGAAAGCAAAAAATCACCCCCCATTGGGGTGATGGCACGCTGCAATCCCTTCTCCATTCTCCTCTTGGGATCTTGGGCACACACGCACACATGCCCAGCGTGAGTTTAAGCCATCCCGGTCCAGGACTCGAACCACGGTCAACTACGTGGGAGTCCAGCAACATAGCCATTACGCCAACTGCTAACTCCGTGGGCTGCTTTTTAGTAGTAGTTTTGTCCATCTCACTTAGAAAACAGCTCCAGACTGTACAGGTCTAAATGCTAGGTAATTCTTTTTCTTTTCTTTTTTTGGGGGGGGCAGGAGAGGCTTTTTTCTATAGGGCACGTGCGCTGGCCAGACAGAGAAAGACATAGAGACAGAAAGCGAGAAATCACCCCCCCAGGGGGGATGGTCACGCCGCAATCCCTTCTCCTCCATTCTCCTCTCGGGATCTTGGGCACACACGCACACATGCCCGGCGTGAGTTTTAAGCCACCAGGTCTGGGACGCAAACTGTGGTCGACTATGTGGGAGTCCAGCGACATAGCCATTATGCTAACTGCTGGTTCCCAGTAATTCTTTTTCTTATATAATTATTTTTTATTTAATTTTATTCATTGTCATTATTTTTTATTTTATTTTTTTGAAGTTGACCAGAGAGAGAGACAGCAAGAAAGAAGGAAAGTGAGAAAGCAAGTTGCCAGGACCAGGACTTGAACTGCGGTCAGCCATGTGGGAATCTAGCCGCCTTAACCACCGTGCCACTTGATGGCTCCAATACTTATTAACTCTAATCCAGGTTTAGCCTGAGTCTGGTTTGCTTTCCCAGCAAGTGAATAAATGCTTCCCTTTTTCTTTTTTCCTTCCTTTCTTTTTCTTTCTTTCTTTTTTTTTTTTTTTTAAGTTTTACTATAGGATGCATGTGCTAGCCAGAGAGAGTAAGAGAAGAGGAGAAATCACCCCCTAGGAGAGATGACCACACCACAATCCCTTGTTCTCCTTTTGGGATTTTGTGCATTCACACACATACTCCTGGCATGGTTTTCAAGCCACCAAGTCTGGGTGAACTATGAAGTTGGCCAAGTGGGATCCAGCTGCCTTAACCTCTATCCCACCATCATTTTGGCACAGGGCACGTGCACTTGCCCAAGAGACAGACAGAAAGCAAGAAATCACCCTCCAGGGGATGGTCATGTTGTAATCCCTTCTTCTTCATTCTTCCCTCAGGACTTTAGGCATGCATGCACCCAGTGTGAGGTGTTTTTTTTTTTTTTAAGGTTTTCGCTATAGGGCGCGTGCGCTAGCCAGACAGACAGAGAGAGACATAGAGACAGAAAGCGAGAAATCACCCCCCAGAGGGTGATTTCTTGCACAGAAACTTGCACAGAAGCTGCATTTACAATCCCTTCTCCTCCATTCTCCTCTTGGGATCTTGGGCACGCACACACACGCGCCCGGCGTGAATTTTAAGCCACCGTGTCCGGGATGCAAACCGTGGTGGACTATGTGGGAGTCCAGCGATATAGCCATTACGCTAACTGCTGGTTCACTCCCAGTGTGAGTTTTAATCTACAGAGCCCAGGACTCAAACCACAGTTGGCCACATGGGAGTCCAGTGCCTTAACCACCATGCCACTTGCTGGCCTCACCAGCTCGCTTTCTCACACACTCTCTCTCTCTCTCTTTTAATTTTTTTTATTTTTATAGTTTATTTACTTCTTCCATGAGTGAGAGCTTGAGGGGATGAGAGAGAGAACACACCCCCAGTAGTGTCTTCACACTGATCTATCCCTAGCCTCAGCCAGTCTGGATCATGGGCATGCATGTGTGGCTAGTGTGTCCAGGGAAGCCACAGGACATAAACCCAGGACCCTCCCATGTAGGTCCAGTTGCTTTACTACTGTACCACTACCTGGCCCCTCCCCTTCCTCTTCGTAAGACTCAACAGGCCTTGGTTTTGAGCCTCTTATTATGAAGCATAGCTGGGACAGTTATTTCATTCTTTAGTTCTTTCATTCTTTAGGATCATGACTCTGTCCTATTAAATTCCATGCCCCAGGGCCAGTAGGTGGCGTGGTGGTGAGGATGCTGGACTCCCACATGGCCAAACATGGTTCAAGTCCCACACCCAGCAGCTTGAAACTCATGCTGGGCATGTGTGCATGCGTGCCCAAAATCCCAAGAAGAGAATGGAGGAGAAGGGATTACAGGGTAGCTATCCCCCTGCCCCCCGGGCGGTAATTTCTCCCTTCCTTTGCTGTCTTTCTGTCTCTCCAGCAAGTTTACAAACCCTATGGCAAAATCCTAAGAATGAATGAGTGAATGAATTCCATGCTCCACTGGCCAGGAGCAGAAACTTGCACAGAAGCTGCATTTACAAAGCAGGTCATTAAGCATTTTCATGGAGGAGTGATCTGTGTTTTATCCTGTTTTTGCTTCCATTTTTTTTTTCTCTCTCTCTGAATCATCTATGAGTTTAGGATGTGAAATCTGTTCAGGAACCATCACTTCACAGTTCTACCCCTAGTTGCCTTCCTTCCTGTCTACAAGTTACTGTAGTGTTGTTGGCACCTTCTGTGTGCCATGCCTACATTGGTGCTTTGCAGAGCAATGTTTCACTGGATCCTCAACAAAGCCACAAAGTAAGGATCACTTCCAACTTATAAATGACTACACTCAGGTGCTGAGTGGAGAATGTATATAGCCATGGTCACACAGCAGGAAGAGGCAAACAAAGGAGGCTCCTAAATGCCATATTTCCATCTCAGGGAGTGATGAGATTTAGTTGAAATTTAAAGAAAATAGTAACTAAGTATAATAGTAACTATATGGTTTGCAGGGGTTTTTTTGTTTTGTTTTTTTGTTTGTTTGTTTTTTTGAGAGGTTTTTGCTATAGGGCACATGCACTCGCCAGAGAGACAGAAAGCAAGAAAGAAATCACCCCTCAGGGTAGATGGCCCTACCATAGTCCTTTCTCCATTCTCCTCTCGGAATCTTGGGCACACACACACGCACCGGTGTAAGTTTAAGCCCCGGGTCCAGTACTTGAACTGTGGTTGACTACATGGGAGTTCAGCAACGTTGCCATCATGCCAACTGCTGGTCCCTGCTT
>NW_006159676.1:726838-729480 GCF_000334495.1 Tupaia belangeri chinensis | reverse complement strand
CCTTCTCCTCCATTCTCCTCTTGGGATCTTGGGCACGCACACACACGCGCCCGGCGTGAGTTTTAAGCCACCGGGTCTGGGACACGAACCGCGGTTGACTACGTGGGAGTCCAGCGACATAGCCATTACGCTAACTGCTGGTTCCCCAAGTTTGTTTCTTTTTAAAAAATGACTTTGGAAGCTGGCTCGATGGCTCAGTGATTAAGCAAGCCAGATCCTACCTGACCAACCACAGCTCAAATCCTGGCCCCGATGGCTTGAAAAACATGACAGGCATGTGTGCCTGTACCCTAAATTCTCACAGGACGGAGAAGTGGAGAGGGGATTGTAGCATGACCATGCCCCATGGTGGAATGCTTTCTCCTTCTCCCTCTCTCTGTACCCTCTGGCAAATAAAAATAAATTACTTTGGTTTCAAGGAATAAGAAGTTTTGACTTGCTCTCAACTCTAGACCGACTCCTCTGAGCCCCAGAAGTGTGTTGATTGAGGCCCTTCCAGCCCTTGTGGCACCTCGTAGCCCTGTGGTGTCCCTTGTTTGTCTTCTCTGAGTCTCAATGTGACCTCAGTACCTTTTGGTGATGTCATGACCTGTACCCTGTAGGCCACCCGTGTAGGGGGCTCTCATTCCAGCTGCTTTCCCATCACTATGAAAGAGACATAAAAGCTATTTTTTGACCTGGCTGCAGTGGTGCAGTGGTAGCTCGGTGCTCTGCAATGTTGAAGAGTATGTGGAAAATGAGGTTTGGTTCCTGGATCAACCCATATGTGCCTGGCGCCTGTGTCTGTGATCCTCACTGGCCGGTAAAGCTTGGGGAAGGATCATACCATGAGATGCTGTTGAGGGTGTGTCTTTCTCTTTTTGTCTTTCTCTCATAAAATAAATATTTTTTTTTGGTAAAAGCCAATATTCAATAGTGTAAAGTAAAAAAAACACACACACACAAACATAAGATGAAGTAGTGGGTCAACTGGAGGTGTGGTGGTTAAAGTAGCTGGAATTCACATGACCAACTGCACATTTTGGGTCCTGGACCTGGTGGCTTGGAGAAGACTCCATACGAGTGTCCATGCATGCCCAACATCCCTGGGGGAGAATGGAGAAGAGATTGCTGTGTGGCTGTACCTCTGGGGAAGGGGGTCTGTCTTTCTTTCTTTCTTTCTCTCTGTCTTTCTCCAGCGAGTACATATGCCCTATAGCAAGGTAAAATTAATAATAAGTAAATAAATAAAAAGATGAGATAGAAATCTGGGATAGGTATTCTTTGTATTTTGTTTATGGGATGGATGTATTTTCTGATATGTGGATTTATTTATCTTTTTATTTTTTTAAAGAATTATTTATTTAATTCTATTGTTGTTATATGATGATGATGATGATGATGATGTTTAATTTGACCAGAGAGATAAAGAGAAAGGGAAAGCAAGAAAGCAAGCCACCAAGTCTGGGAATCAAACCGTAACAGGCCATATGGGAGTCTAGCACCTCAACTACCACTCTACCTGTTGGCCTTATCTTTTTTTAGAGAGAAATTTTTGCTTTAGGGTGTGTGCATGTGTGCACTCGCTGGAGAGACAGTGAGAAATCACCCCCCAGGGAGATGGCCACGCTGCAATTCTTTCGCCTCCATTCTACTCTCGGGATTTTGGGCATGCATGCACACTTGCCCAGCGTGAGTTTCAAGCCTCCAGATCTGGGACTCAAACTGCATTAGTTATGTGGGAGTCCAGTGATGTAATTATGCCATTTGATGGCCCCTTATCTTTTTATTATTTATTTATTATTACTACTTAGAGTTTTTTTGCTATAGAGTACGTGCACTTGCCAGAGAGACAGAGATACAGAAAACAAGAAATCAACCCCAGGGGAATAGCCACGCCACAATTCACATTCCTCTATTCTCTTCTCGGGATTTTGGGCATGCGTACATATGCACCTGGTATGAGTTTTAAGTCGCCAGGTCTGGGACTCAAACTGCGGTGGACTACATGGGGGTCTAGCAATATAACCATTACGCCTTCTGCTGGTCCCCATATCTTTTTATTTTTAAGGTAGCACGTGTATGATCATGAGAGAGGAGGGAGAGGAAGAGGCATCCGTGACAGGGTCTTGTCACATTCTGATTCACTTTTCCCTAGCCTTCTAGCTCCTCAGAATCTTGGGTACCTATGCGTGCCCCTGGCGTGCTTTTATACTAACCCAGGGGTCCAAATCTGTGATTGACATGTCACTTCTAGCATTGTAGTCCAGTACACTGTGGACTGCACTGCATGGCTGGGCCTGATACTGTGGTAGGCATTTAGTTAAAAGTGAGCAGGGAGCCCTAAGAAAACAGCAGGAGATCATTAGACCTAAAAAACCTAGAATTTTACACAACGCGACTCAACTCTCTCCCATCCTATAGCAGATCTTGAGGCACTGGAGGACTGGGACGAGGCCATGATGGTGTGACAAGACCCCATTAAGAGTGTACGTATCGGGATCAGCAGTTAGCGGAATGGCTATGTCTACGGACTCCCATGTAGTTGACCACGGTTCGAGTCCCGGACCCTGTGGCTTAAACTCACGCCAGGCACATGTGCATGCGTGCCCAAGATCCCGAGAGGAGAATGGAGGAGAAGGGATTGCAGCGTGGCCATTCCC
>NW_006159676.1:720834-726776 GCF_000334495.1 Tupaia belangeri chinensis | reverse complement strand
AAACCTCAAAAAAAAAAAAAAAAAAAAAAAAAAACAAAGCATGTCAGTATTTGGGGTCTGCCAGGTGGAGTGGTGGTTAAGAGCGTTGAACTCCCACATGGCTGACCATATTTTGAGTCCCGGACCTGGCAGTTTGCATTCTCACTTTCCCTGTCTGTCTGTCTCATAAGTACATGCAACCTTTGGCAATTAAAAAGTAGTAACTTGGGGACCAGCAGTTAGCATAATGGCTATGTTGCTGAACTCCCACATAGTTGACCGCGGTTCACGTCCCGGACCCGGTGGCTTAAAACTCACGCCAGGCGTGTGTGCGTGCGTGCCCAAGATCCCGAGAGGAGAAAGGAGGAGAAGGGATTGCAGCGTGGCCATCCCCTCTGGGGGGTGATTTCTCGCTTTCTGTCTCTGTGTCTCTCTCTGTCTGTCTGGCGAGCGCACGCACCCTATAGCAAAAACCTATCCCCCCCAAAAAAAATTAGTAACTTGGGGCCGGCAGGTAGTGTGGTGGTTAATGGACTGTACTCCCACTTGGCTGACTGCAGTTCTAGCCTCGTACCTGGCGACTTGTTTTTTTTCTCTCTTCTGTCTCTCTGTAAGTGCTCATGTCCTATAGCAAATTAAAAAATAATAATAAATACAATTTTAAAATAATTTCTTTGAGAGACTGGCTATAGGGCACATGCGCTCACCAGAGAGACAGAAAACAAGAAATCACACCCCAGGGGGGATGGCCATGCTGCAGTCCGTTCTCCTCTACCCTTCTCTTGGGATTTTAGGCATCCAGGACTCGAACTGTGGTTGACTACATGGAAGTCCAGAGACATAATCATTATGCCATCTGCTGGTCCCAAAAAATTTTAAGTTTTTTTTTTTTTTGAAGTAATAACTGAATACATTTTGTGAAATAGTCAACACTTAAATGGGCTCAGCTTTATCATAGGTCTGAGACATGGCTAGGCCTGATTCAGCTAGCCGACTGCTGGCTTTCCATCTTGCCCACCCAGGCCAGGGGTCTGTATGCAACACGTCCTTTATCTACTGCAGACTCTCTCCAAGGGGCTCCCCTTGGAAAGGGCTTAGAGTTCTTGCCAGCCCTGTGGTGACAGAATCTCAGAACCACTGGATCTTGGGGTGGGCAGAATCATGGCAAGACTCCAGCCTAGCACCTCAGTCACAGTGTCCTTTCTCTCTGTGACTGGTGGCCTTCCAGAGCTTCTCTTGCTAGACTGGACCCTCACATGGGCTGGCCGTGTGAGGAGGAGTGGCTCCTGAGGAACACAGCCAATCACCAACTCCTCTCCGCTCTCCCCACCAACTGAGGAGCCTTGCCTGTGGACTGCACTCCTAGTTGCAGGCACTGACCACCCTCCTCTGGATACCCCAAACCTCTCTTGTCCCTGTTACAAGGGGAGCCTCGGGAGGGTACAAGAGGAGGCAGACAATCAAGACTGTATTCTCAGTGGCCAGCAGATGGCGTGATTAAGGTGCTGGACATTCCCACATGGTGGACCACAGTTCGAGTCCCAGACCTAGTGACATGCTTTCTCACTTTCTCTTTCTCTGTGCCTCTCTCTGGTCAAATTAAAATAAATGAATAAGTAAATAAAATTAAATAATTCTCAGGATTGGTGGTGTGATGGTTAGGGGCACTGGATTCCCACGTGACTGACCACGGTTCGAGTCTGAGACTTGGTAGCTTGCTCTCTCTCGTTCTCACTCTGTCCCTTTCTGATCAAATTAAAAGAAAGAAGGAAGGAAGAAAGAAAGATTCAAACAATAGTAATAATTCTTTAAAAAAGAAAAGACTATCTTCTCACGAGACTGTATTCTTAGGTATCAGTAGGGCAGGTCAGTCTGTGTGTGTGGGTTCTTGCTCCTGGCAGGGTCTTTCTCTCTCCTTTCTCTTAGTCTGTCCCATAGCTCCCCCTGCTGGGCCACCTATGTCTTGCAGGAAGCTGGTCTCAGACACGCCACCACGTCTTTCCTGCTTTTTTGACTTCCTCAGCTCCAGAGACATCTCTGCTGGCCAGCCACTGACCCCAAGGCCACTCTGACTCCTCCCTCTCTCCATGTATTTTTTTCTCTTTTTAAATTTTATGTATTTATCCCGTAAGTGAGGGAGACATAGAGACAGAAAGAGAGAGGGACAGTACCCTCAACAGGGTCTTGATGACATAATCCTGCTCCAGCTTCAGGCAACCCCAGAATGCGGACACACACATATCCAGCCTACTCAAGGAGGTATGCAGAGGCTAACCCAGAACCTTCCCGTGTGGCTCTGGCTTGCAGAGCTTCACATTTTACCACTGCACCACTGTCCAGCCCCTCGCTATGCATTCTCTTTTCTGTGTGTCTAGAATGGTCTTAAAATCTTCCCCCACTGCTGGGGGGCTGGCAGATGGTACGTGGTTGAGGTGCTGGGCTCCTACAGGGCCAACCACAATTCAAGTCCTGGACCCAATGACTTGAAAATTACACCAGGCCCATGTGACCATCCTCTGGGAGGTGATTTCTCACTTTTCTTCTGTCTCCCAGTGAGCACATGGCAAAAAACTTTAAAAAAAAAAAAAAAAGAGAGACAAAAATTTTGTCTTTGAGGGACCAGCAGTTGGCGTAATGGCTATGTTGCTGCACTCCCATGTAGTCGGCCACGGTTTGAGTCCTGGACCGGTGGCTTAAACTCACGCCAGGCGCGTGTGCGTGCGTGCCAAGATCCCGAGAGGAGAATGGAGGAGAAGGGATTGCGGTGAGGCCATCCCCCCAGGGGGGAATTTCTCATCTTCTGTCTCTCTGTCTCTCTGTCTTTGTGGCGAGCATATGTGCCCTATGGCAAAAACCTCTTAAAAAATTGTTTTTTTCTTTGACTGGGTCAGGCTATACGGTTAAGTTGAGGGATTCTGACCCACAATTAGAATCATAGCCACTGCTATCCCACAAGTGGCACAGAGATCCATCAGGCCCCCTGGCCTCACCTCCTGGGCCCTCCAGGCCTTTCTCATGTGCTCTTCTTACCTTCTGCCCTCTTAGCTGGGGGAGCTCTCCCCCATTCCCATGCCCTTACCTAAGGCCCAGCCTTAGTACCCCCCTAATCTCATGCTCGTTCCTCCATAGAGCACAGCATGTTAGGATCTTCTCTTCAGCCCTGGGTGCTCCTTCCAGTAGTCAGCAAGGTTCTTGTTCATTTGTTTTTAAGGTTTCTTTATTTCTTCCATGAGCAAGAGAGTCAAAGAGAATGTGCATTCCCCCCAGCAGGGTCCTGATGCCACAATCCACCCTCAGCCTTAGCCAGGCTGGGTCCATGGTCACACAGAGCCCAGTGTACTCAGGGAGGCCTCCTGGTGCAAACCTGAAACCTTTCCCTGTGGGCCAGCCTCACACAAGGCATCTTTTAAATGTGACTTCTTCAGGAAGGATGAGACTCCTCCCCACCTGTAGGCGGACTCCTACTCGTAAACTGATTTCCCTTTGGAAGGCTTTGCTGAACTGTCCTCTCTGCCTACTGTCAGCCCTACAGCAGGGTGGCACCTGGGGCCCTCAAGTGGGGCCAGATCACCTCTGTGCTCCTTCCCCGTCTGAAGCTATCCTCACCATCGGGAGAAGGATCTGACTTCGGAGAATCGGCCTCTCCTCCTGATGTCAGAAGGAGATTTCTGCTCTTCCCCACTCACCCTCTGCATGCTCCGTAGGTTCCACTCCTATTGCTGGATTAGAAAGAAAGCGAACCCACCCTCTCAGGCCAAGCAGGCCACCTTCCCACGTAACTGGACACCTGGCAGCATTTGGTAACAACAGCCTGTACAAACCAGGTGCTGAGGGGTCACCCGAGAATTAACCTTTTTCTCTTTCTCTTTCAGTGGTTGATATCACAACAAGTATCCTTTTCTTGTTAGTACCATTCCCTTTAAGAAATCCTCTTTGAATATAAAGAATGTGTAGAAAACTTGGAATCCCACCTCACCACTTACCTTGTGAGTTTAGGCTTCGCCCCACAGACCATCTGGAAGATCCCTGTTCCCAAGAGGTCAGCAGCTTCCCACACGGTGCTGGCCCCTTTCCGCTCCCCTTTCTGCCGGCATCTAGCTCTGCACCTCGTCTGCAGCCGGTTCAGGGACCACTGGGAAATACGAGACTTCTGCAGTGTAGGGACTCTGAGCTGTGGCCCTTTTATAATTCCTTTACAGTTTGTTTATTTCCATGAGAGAGAGATAGAGAGATAAGTGCTCCCAACAGGGCCTTTAGGTGATCCACCTCAAGCCTCAGCCAGCCCAGTTCACAGGTACACGTGTGTAACCGGCCTGCTCCGGGAGGTCCCAGGACACTAACTCAGGACCTCTCCCGTGTGATCCAGTTGCATTACAGCTGCACCACCGCTTGGCCCCTGTGGCCCTTTTTAACTGACCTCTTTTTCAGTGTCTGTACATCCTTAACTTGACGTCACTAGATCCCGCAGTTTGAAGATGTTAAATTTGAAGCAGCCAGTCTGTTGTCAGAATTATACTGTCAAGAGGTAAGACCGTATTCAAGTTACTAAAAGCAGAGTACAGGTTGAACATCCCTAGTCCAAAAATCTGAAATCCAAAACACTGCACAAACCAAAACTTTTGAACATAGGCATGATACTAAAAGTGGAAAGTTCTAGGGACCAGCAGTTAGCGTCATGGCTGTGTCGCTGGACTCCCATGTAGCCGACCGCGATTCGAGTCCCTAAAACTTAAACTCACTCTGGACGCGTGTGTGTGCGTGCCCAAGATCCTGAGAGGAGAATGGAGGAGAAGGGATTGCGGTGTGGCCCCCCCTCCCGGGGGGTTGATTTCTCACTTTCTGTCTCTGTCTTTCTGGCGAGCACACACGCCTTTTAGCAAAAACCTCTTAAAAAAAAAAAAAGAAAAAAGTGGAAAATTCTGCTCCTAACCTTATAGCAGGTTGCAGCCAAAATGCTGTGGTATGCAAATGTTAGATCACCTTCAAGCTGTATATATAAGGTGTATCTGAAAGATGAGCACATCATATGTTTAGATTTGGGTCTTATCCCTAATATATCTCATTACGTACAGCTGACCCTTGAGCAAGAGGGATTTGAACAGCATAGGTCCATTTATATATGACCTTTTTTTTAATAAGTGTCCTAAAAATACAGTATAGTGGGACCAGCAGATGGCGTAATGGTTACATTACTGGACTCCCCCGTAGTCGACCATGGTTTTAAGTCCAGGACCTGGTGACTTGAAGCTCACACCAGGCACATGTGTGTACATGCCCAAATCCCAAGAGGAAAATGGAGGAGGAGAGATTGTGGCCATCCCTCCGGGGGAATATTTCTCATTTTCTGTCTCTTTCTCTCCAGCGAGTGCGTGTGCCCTATAGCAAAAGTCTCTATTTAAAAAAGTAATAATAGCAATATCTGTATAAATGTCTCTTATCAAGATTTTCTTCAAACCTTTTTCTAGCTTCTGTTATTGAAGGAGTATAGCATACACTGTATAGAACGTACAAAATATGTGTTAACTAGCTATTCAAGTAATGGATAAGGTTTTTGGTCAATAGTAGGCTATTGGCAGGTAAGTTTTGAGAGAATCAAAAGGTTTACCTCGGGGATCAGCGGATGGCATAATGGTTACATCCCTGGACTCCCACGTAGTTGACCCTGAGACTTAAAAAAAACTCGTGCCAGGCACATATGTGTGCGTGCCCAAAATCCTAAGAGGAGATTGCAGAAGGGATCGCAGCATGCCCATCCCCTCTGGAAGGTGATTTCTCACTTTCTGTCGCTCTGGTAAGTGCACGCACCCTGTAGCAAAAATCTCTCTTAAAAAAATTTTTGTGACCCTTGACATTGTTCAAGGGTCAACTTAGATGCACGTAATTCCAAAATCCAGAATGCTTCTGACCCCAAGCTTTTTTTTTTTTTTTTTGAGAGAGCTTTTCCCCATAGGGCAAGAGACGTC
>NW_006159676.1:712162-720689 GCF_000334495.1 Tupaia belangeri chinensis | reverse complement strand
TCCGGGACGCGAACCGTGGTAAACTACGAGGGAGTCCAGCGACATAGCCATTACGCTAACTGCTGGTTCCCACCCCAAACATTTTTGATAATGAATGCTCAACTTCTATCTCTTCTTCTCACTATAGCAGAAAGCAAATTGGTGCTTGCAGGAGTCAGAATCCATTATCTTTTTTTGTGTTTTTGTTGTCATTTTGAGGGTTTTGTTTTGTATTTGTTTTTGCTATAGAGCACATGCAGTTGCCACAGGGAGACGGAGAGAGTAAGAAGGAAAGTGAATCACCCTCTAGGGGAGATGGCTACGCCTCAGTCCCTTTCCCTCTCGAGACTTTGGGCACACACACATGGCCCAATGTGTTTTTCAAGCTGCTGGGTCCAGGCCTTGAACCACAGAATTGTCCACGTGGGATCCAGCTGCCTTAGTCACCACACCACCTGGCTAGCCCCATTCTCTTTTTTGTATATTTTTGGAGAGGTTTTTTTGCTATAGGGCACGTGCGCTTGCCAGGAAGACAGAGATAGACAGAGAGACAGAAAGCGAGAAATCACCGCCCCAGGGGGATGGCCACACCGCAATCCCTTCTCCTCCATTCTCCTCTCGGGATCTTGGGCGCACACGCGCCTGGCGTGAGTTTAAGCCACCGGGTCCGGGATGGAAGTTCAGCGACATAGCCATTACACTAACTGCCGGTCCCCCCATTCTCATTTTTAATGCGTCAAATTACCTAATACAGGGCTTTCATGGTTAATCACTTGCTAACAAGGGCTGACAGAATCCTTTTATACTGAAGACATTGTTGAGGAAACCAGGTTTATTCCTAATCTAGCAAATCTAGTTTGCCCCTTACTTGTTTGTTTTTAGAGGGTCATTTTGCTTTTTGTCTGTTTTTTGGGAGTTTTTTTTGGTTTTTGTTTGTTTGTTTGTTTTTTGTTTTTTAAATAAGCCAGAGAGTCTGTGAACCTGCAAGAGAGAGACAGAGAGAGGAAAAGCGCCGTCCGGTAGGGTGTGGTCATGCTCCAGTCCCATCTGCATTTTTCCACCCCATTGAGACCTTAGACAGGCATGCACACCTGCCCAGAATGTTTTTCAAGCTACCGGGGCACAATTTGAACCATGCGGGCAACCCCATGGGATCTGGCTCTCTTTATCAGTAAGCCACAGGACCAGCCTCCCACCCCCAACTTTTTTTTTTTTCTTGTGCTCCTGTGTCTAAATGGTTAAGTACTATACATAGGGAGCCACATCCCTCACGGCCAACCATGGTTCAAATTCTTCCCCTGGAGGCTTGAAAAACATACTAGGTGTCTTTGCATGTAGTCCCAAATCCTATGGGGTGAAGTGGGAGGAAAAGCATTGTGGCGTGACCAGGCCACATTGGGAGATTATCTGTGTCTCTTTCTGGTGAGTATATATATCTCTGACAATAAAAAATAAATGAATAGCATTTTTTTCTAAAGAATGATTTCATTTAACTTTCATTTATTTATTTTATTTTATTTTAATTTGACCAGAGAGAGAGAGGGAAAGTAAGAAAGCAAGCCGCCAGGTCCGAGACTTGAACCACGGTTGACCCTGTGGGAGTCCAGTGCCCTTAACCACTATGCCACCTGCTGGTCCCAATGAATAGCATTTAAAAAAAATAAAGTTCCTTCCTGTTATGGGGGACAGATTCAAAAGGGTCTTCACACAGCGATCCACCCCCAGCGTGTGCACACATGGGCCTGGCGTGCTCAGGAAGGTCTCATGATGCAAGCCTGGAACTTTGCCATGGGGGTCAGCCTGTAAAGCTACTGTCCAGCCCCATAGTTTACCTTCTCAGTGTAGCTTTTCAATTTCAGTTGTAGCTGAAAGTTGTCTTCTTCCCCTCTTTGGTTTTCGGGGTATATGTGTGTATTTTAAGGTTTTTTCCATAGGGCACGTGTGCTTGTCAGGGAGAGAGACAGTAAGAGGGAAAGTGAGAAATCAACCCCCAGGGAGATGCCCATACCACAATCCCTTCTCCTCCTGAGATCTTCGGCATGCATGCACTTGTTCCTGGTGTGATTTTCAAGCCATTGGGTCTAGGACCAGTAGTCTCGAACAGCAGTCAGCCATGTGGGAGTCCAGCACCTTTGCCATCACCGCACCTGCTGGCCCCCTTTCTCCCTTCTTTGACAGATGATGTGTGAGGTGGCCTGAGTGCAAGGGTCATGTGTCTCACACCCTGATACAGCTCTCTGGTCTTAAAACACAGAAGATGGGAACTAGAGTCTTAATTTTTTTTTTTCTCTTTTAGAGATTTTTGCTATAGAATGTGTGTGCTCGCTGGAGAAAGAGACAAAAAGCGAGAAGTCACCCCCATGGGGGCATAGTCACGCTACAATTCCTTCTGCTCCATTCTCCTCTTGGGATCTTGGGCACATATGCACACACCTGGCATGAGGTTTTTTTTTTTTAAGCTGCCAGGTCTGGGATTTGAACCACAGTTGACTTGTGGGAGTCCAGCAACGTAACCATTACGCCATCTGCTGGTCCCCAACTGGCATCCAATTTGACTGTTGAGGATTTTGAACTGAAGTTTCTTGGAGTTTAGTTGAATGGAAGTTATTTTAAGATCAGTGCAAAAACTTCCGAGCCAGCAAGTCCAATAAAATATCCTTTTTTCTTTTAATAAAGTAAATTGGCAACCCAAAAAAGTCCTTGGTAAGCATGAACGGAACAGCCTTCTGGTGCCGCAGCTGCTGTGTAAGGAATCCAGCTTGATTGCTGCTTTGGTGGTGGTGGTTTTTTTTTTTTTTTTTTTTTTTTCTTTTGATTTCCTCCACAAACTTGACCGTCTCCTTGCAGAATTCCGTGGATGCAGCAAAGCCGCTGCTGCGGAAGGCCATCCAGATCTCGCAGCAGACCCCGTACTGGCACTGCCGCCTGCTCTTCCAACTCGCAGTGAGTCCTGCAGGCTGTGACTTTGGGGCACGCGTGCCCAAGTGCAAATAGCCCCAGAGTCTAGCCACTCCCTCACCCCTACCCTTCTGCCCACCCCCCCCCGGCTTAGATGGCTGCACTGAGTGGGTGGGGACAAGGGGATGTTTCTAGAATCTGCTAACGAGCTCCATCCAACCTCCACCTCGGGCCTTGCTCTAGCAGCACCCAGGGGTGAGTGAGGGCTGACACAGAGCCTGGGGCCTCAGACTCGCTATCTTCGCGTCTCCCTCCCGCCTGGCTGCTCCCTCTGACCTGTGCTCCTTGAAATCCAAGGAGTGTTTCCTGCTTCTTGAGACCTGCTGGCTTTAAGAGCTGCACTAAGACCCCAAGGGGCGACCTGTCGGGCCTCAAACGCCCAAGTCAATTCTTATTTCCCAGAGCCCCACTGAGGAGTGCTGGACACAGCCTCACCCTGGGCTTATCATGGCTCTCCCTCAGCCTCCCTTCAGCTCCCCAAAAGTAGGCAGGACTTCTGGTCCCTGCACTCCAGGACACTCAGGTTGGGAGGGCACTGTACTGGGCCTTCCTGGCCACAGCGGGGGGCAGCAGCTGGTGGGTGGTGGGCAGGCTCTGCCTTCTGAGGCATCTCTTCCATCCTAGGCTCTGCCCCCAACCCTTCTCTGTAAGCATCTTCGGACATCCCTTCCTTGGCCGGCCTCAGCCTCTCTGTCCCCAGCCTCTTGCCCACCCTTCCCAATACAGCCTTTTCACCCGCCGAGGCACACAGCATGTAGACTCTGGGCCAGAAGTGCCCCCCACTCCCCAGCAAAGTCCTTCATCTGGCATCTGGGAAGGTCTGACTGAGTGCGTCGCCCACAGGGAAGTGCTTACCCCGTGACGGAGCTCCAAGGCTATTCTTTCCAGGCCTGCTTACGCCCCTCCTGCACACCATGTCCTTTAATCCACCCAAATACGCCCATGCCCGTGGGCAGCGAGGGAGCAGGCCACTGCCCCAGGTCCCAGAGCTGGTGGGCTCCCCACGTGAGTGCATGTGGGAGCCTTAGCTCTCAACCAGCACCCCACACGTTCTTCCAGGAATGAACCAGGCAGTTTTCCATTCAGCCTAGTAAGTCTTTTGGGTTGAAACTCCCCTAGATGGAACCAGCAGTTAGCATAATGGCTACGACGCTGGACGCCCATGTAGTCTACTGCAGTTCAAGTCCCGGACCTGGTGGCTTAAACTCACACCGGGCGCACGTGCATGCGTGCCCAAGATCCCGAGAGGAGAATGGAGGAGAAGGGATTGTGGCGTGGCCATCCCCTCTGGGGGGTGATTTCTCGCTTTCTGTCTCTCTGTCCTACTGGCAAGTGCATGCGCCCTATAGCAAAAAACCTCTCAAAAAAAACAAAACTCCCCTAGATAAGCACCTATGAGGGAGTCTCTTCCTGTGGTTCCCAGGGCACAAGGGGGACAACCTCCTGGTGGCTTGCCCTCATAGGTGACCCAAGAAACATGCTGGATGTCCCACACAGCCTGGGGTCTGTGCCCATGAGCATCAGCTGCTGGTTTTATGCCCTGTTCAGTCTGGATCTGTTCTGTAGGCGGAGTGGAGCTCTGTACCCACGGCAATTAACACTGATGAGATAATTTGGTTAATTTAGCTCAGAACTGACACGGAGGCGATTTTGTTGACGTGCAGGGAGATTTGGTTGAACCCGCTTCCAAAGCAGGAAGGCCGGGAGCTGTAAAACAGACGGGCACGGCAGCCAGCCTCATTGCTCACTCTCCTTTTCAGCAACTGCACACGCTTGAGAAGGACTTGGTGTCGGCCTGCGACCTCCTGGGCGTGGGAGCCGAGTACGCCCGTGTCGTGGGATCTGAGTATACACGGTAGGCACCTGCTCCCTCCTCCCCTCTGCTTGCTTATGTAGAGAGAGCTTGGCCATTACGTTTCTTTATTTTCTGAGACAGAGAGAGAAAGACAAAGATGGGCACCCGTCAACAGTCTTCATGCTGAGGGAGCCAGCAGTTAGCATAATGGCTATGTCGCTGGACTCCCACATAGTTGACCGCAGTTCGAGTCCCAGACCTGGTGGCTTAAACTCATACCGGGCGTGTGTGCGTGTGTGCCCAAGATCCCGAGAGGAGAATGGAGGAGAAGGGATTGTGGTGTGACCGTCCCCTCTGGGGGGTGATTTCTCACTTTCTGTCTCTGTCTGGTGAGCGCACACGCCCTATAGCGAAAACCTCTCCAAAAAAAAAACAAACAGTCTTCATGCTGCAATCCCACCTGCAGCCTCAGCCAGCTGGGGTCATGGGCTCATGGGCTCATGTACACATGTGCACATTCCTGCCACACACAGGGAGATCTGGGTGTGAGCCCAGCCCTTCTCCCTTCCCCTTGTGAATCTAGTCGCCTTACTGCTGCATCACAACCTGACCTCAGGCCGCAACCCCCTTTTTTTTCTTAAGGTGTTTGCCGTAGAATGTATGTGCTCACCAGAGAGAGAGGGAAAGTGAAAGATTGCCCAGTAGGAAGGCTGGCCAAACCACCGTCCCCTCTCCTCCACGCTCCTCTCAGGACTTTGGGCACGTGTGCACACATGCCGGTGTGATTTTCAAACCACTGGGTCTGGGGCTCGAACTGCAGTTGGCCATGGAGGAATCCAGAGCCTTAATCACCACACCACCTGTTGGTCCCGGCCATCTTAATCTAAGACAGCAAAGATGGCATTTCAGTGTAAAAGGGTGATCACCCTTGTGCGTGGTAAGAGATGACCTGATCAAACCTCCAGTGAGCTGCCTTTCGCCCCGTTCGTTCATATAACAGGAAGTGGTAGAGTCGACTTCGTGAGGCTGAGGGGCAGCCAGCTTTCTCCCCACAGTCAGCACTTCATGTTTGCGGGGTCCTCGAATTCAACAGTGCCCCCACGATGTGCTCAGCTCTTGTCCTTCATTGCACAGTTGTGCCCTAGGCTATGTGGGTGTGCGCAGCCCGCTCCACACCAGCCGTGAGGACCTCATTGTCCACACACTCAGGGACCCTGAAGAGTTTATTGGTGCAGGGCCCAGCAGTTAGCGTCATGGCTATGTCGCTGGACTCCCACGTAGTCAACTGCTGTGGGAATCCCGGACTCAGTGGCTTAAACTCACGCCAGGCTCGTGTGTGTGCGTGCCCAAGATCCCGAGAGGAGAATAGAGGAACAGGGATCGCGGCATGGCCATCATCCCCCCTGGGGGGTGATTTCTTGCTTTCTGTCTCTCTCTCTCTCTCTCTTTCTGGCGAGCGCACACGCAAAAAACTCTCAAAAAAAAAAGAGAGAGAGAGCTTATTGGTTCAGAACAGGAGGCACAGTGAGCTGGCATTTGTGGTGCATGCCGGTTGGTGGTGGTACTCAGTTGACTCAGGCCACATGTGAGGCCCAGGTTCGATTCCTGGCCCACCCTTAAAACAAAAAAGGAAGAACCAGAAATAGCCACGTGCGGTGCTGCACACCTGTGGTCCCAGATGCTCTGGAGGCTGAGACAGGAGGATAGCAACACAGTAAGACCAGATTTCAAAAAAAAAGGCAGGGAGGGGGGGTACCTTTATTCGCATCGGGTCTAGAGACTGCTAACTTGGGGTCAGGAGTCTGAGGCTGCCAGCATTCCTTGGGCTCCCTCCACAAGGGCTTCCATGTGTGTATCTTCCCTCCCACAGAGAAGAGTCCTCTGTAGTAGGTGGGGCTCTGGCAGCAGCTCTCTTCTGGGTATGTGTTGGGAATCTGGAAACTTCCCACACAGGGCCTCCCTGTCCGTAGCGTGGGTGTATCTGGGAGAGCTTGTTCCATGGAGTCGTTAGGACAGAACGGTCCCTGCCTCTGTTCTCAGATCACCCTCTGGGCTCTGGAGTTGCATATCCCCCCTCCCTACAGCTCCTACAGGCAGTTCCTCTCCCTAGAACACTGCCCTCACTCTGCCCCAACAGCCCTGTATTGCAAGCCCTCCCTGTTCCCTGCACGTTGCAGCTGTCACTGGGTCTTTCGGGACACTTAGGTCCTGCAGCACACTGACGCTTCATTAGCGAGCCTCAAGGCTGCCCTTCCAGAAACAAGGCTCACCATGTGTGTTCACTCCTGAGCGTTCTCCAGTTGGGCACCATGGCCGGGCAGCCCAGGTGGTGTCACTTGGCCTGTGCCCAAGCAGCCTGGGGGCTCCACTCGGGGACAGTGCCTGAGCCTCCTAGCTCGGAGTCTCTGAATAGTGGCAGAGGGCCCCTGAGCCCATGTGTTTTAGACAACATGAAAGCCGTGGCTGGAAGTCTTCTACCTTTTCTTTTTTCTTTCCTTTAAAAAAAAAAAAAAAAGATTTAACTTTATTTATTTATTTATTTACTTACTTACTTAAATTTCACCAGAGAGGGAGAGAGAGAGAGAGAAAGAGAGAGAGAGAGAAAGTGAGAAACCGTGGACAACAAAGGTAGAAAACAAAGCCGCTATGTCTGGGACTCGAACTGCAGTCAGCCACGTGGGAGTCCAGCGCCCTTTACCACCTGCTGGCCCCTCTACTTTAGTTTTCAGCAACCACACCATAGGCAGGAGAGTAGGTAGACCCTAGAGTGTTCACACACTGGGGCAACAGCAGGGAACAGTGCAGTGGCTGCAGCAGAGGCGGGGAGCTGAGCCGAGCTGCCCAGCACATGTCCCTGCTCTGTTCCTCCCCTGCCGCTGACCTTGGTCTACTTGCCCTGACCTCTCACCTGTAAACTGGGGGGAGCGGAGCCTACTCTGGAGGGTGTTCGCCACAGTACACAGGGACTCTGGGAAGACTGGCAGCAGAGCAGAGTCCGGTGGGCACGGCATGATGACAGTGTCCTGAAAAGCAGCAACCCCCGGCCAGCAGGTAGCATGGTGGCTAAGGTGCTAGATCTCAGGTCACCAGTTCCACAGTTTGAGTCTCGGACCTGGTGACTTGAAAAAAATATGCTGGGAGACCAGCAGATGGCATAATGGTTACGTCGCTGGACTCCCATGTAATCAAATGCAGTTCGAGTCCCGGACCTGGTGGCTTAAAACTCACACCAGGCGCATGTGCTTGCATGTCCAAAATCCGGAGAGGAGAATCGAGATGAGATTGTGGCATGGCCATCCCCCCTAGAGGGTGATTTCTCACCTTCTGTCTCTCTGACTCTCCAGCGAGCACACACACCCTGTAGCAAAATTCTCTCTCCAAAAAACAAAGGCACACCAGATATGGAGCATGCATGCCCAAAATCCCAAGAGGAAGTTGGAAGGCAAGGGATTATGGCATGGCCATCTCCCCTGGAGAGTGTCTCACCTTCTCTGTCTCTGTGTCTCTCTGGCAAAAATGAAGAAGAAAGTAGCAACTGAAAACCCAGACACCAGCACACTGAGCACCTCTGGGGCCGAGGTGGAGAAGGCCACCCTGCTTCCCCCCTCTTCATTTTTGTTACTTTCTAAACATTCCTTAAAGTGTTTATTTCATTCTTTTTCTTGCCAAGGACAACTGTACATGCTTGTTTAGAAAGAGCAGGTTTAGGCCAGCAGGTGACATAGTAGTTAAGGCGCTGGACTAGTACATGGCCAACTGCAGTTCAAGTCCCTGACCTGGCAGCTTGAAAATCAC
>NW_006159676.1:708494-712106 GCF_000334495.1 Tupaia belangeri chinensis | reverse complement strand
CATTCCCCTAGTGCGTGATTTCTCACTTTCACTCTCATTGTCTCTCTCCAGCAAGCACACATACTCTATGGCAAAAATTTAAAAATAAAAAAGGAAGAAGGAGTGAGAAAGGGACCAGCAGGTGGCATGGTGGTTGGGACACTGAACTCCCACATGGCCAACCATGGTTTGAGTCCCAGATCTGGCAACTTGCTTTCTCACGCCCCTCTTTCTCTCTCTCTCTCTCTATCTCTCTCTGGTCGAATTAAATAACAAAAATAAATAATTTTTTTTTTTTTTTTAAAAAGGGAACCAGCAGTTAGCGTAATGGCTATGTCGTTGAACTCCCACGTAGGAGACCGCAGTTCGCGTCCCGGACCCGGTGGCTGAAAACTCACACCGGGCGCGTGTGCGTGCGTGCCCAAGATCTTGAGAGGAGAATGGAGGAGAAGGGATTGTGGCGTGACCATCCCCCCTGGGGGGTGATTTCTCGAGAGCTTTCTGTCTCTATTTCTCTCTCTGTCTGTCTGGCGAGCGCACGCGCCCTATAGCGGAAAAAACCTCTCCAAAAAGAAAAAAAAGAAAAAAAAAGAAGAAGGAGGAAAGAGTAAGAACTCTGTCAAGAATAAAGGTGGTAGATGAATTAAGGCCGTCAATAGGCCCTGGTCATCCAGGGTTCGTCCCTTTACCCCTGACAGAAACCCCAGGGAGCTCCGTCTTGTTCATGGTTGTAGAAGTGAAGGACAGTGGGACTTCAGTGAAGGGCATGTCTAAGCACAGGCATTCAGGGCCCAAGCTGCCCGCTTGCCCCACCCGGGCTGTCCACTAAGGCCGAGCCCACTTCCCATCATGTTGACAAGATTAAGATGGTAGCAAAGTTGCCATCCTCTACCCTGCTTAGAACACGGCCTTATGCGTGACCACATGTGCCTTATGGGATTTTGAGCCACACAGGTGTCTAAGCCATGCAATAAGAGAGGACAGGAACCAGCAGGTGGTATGGTGGTTAAGGTACTGGATCCCACATGATCAGCTGTGCAGTTCAAGTCCCCAGCCCTGCAGCTTGAAAAACATCCCAGGCACGTGTGGCCCAGATCCAGAGAAGAGAACGAAAGAGAAGGGATTGTAGCATGACCATCCCCCCTGGGGTTTGATTTCTCACTTTTCTTCCCTCTCTGTAAGTGCATACACCCTATAACAAAAAAACTAAAACTAAACAAACAAACAAACAAAAAAGTAAAGGATCAGCAGGTGGCATAATGGTTACGGTGCTGGACTCGGAGTCCCGGACCCAGCAGCTTGAAACTCCTGCTGGGCGCATGTGCTGATGTGCCCAGAATCCTGAGAAGAGGGAAGGGATTGCAGCATGACCATCCCCGCCGGGGGATGATTTCTCATTTTGCCTCTCTCTCGTCTTGTCTCTCTCTCCATTGAGCGCATGCACCCTATTGCAGAAACTTAACTAACTACATAAATATAAATAAATAAAATAGCATAGGACAAAATAGAGCCACCTGTAAATAAGACAAACCCCGCTGGGGGCTACATGCTCTTCTCACTGACTGTCCATCCCCCGAGGTGGCAGTTAGGTCTCATGAGCACTGGGGCAGCCAGTTACCCCAGGAGGCAGGCAGGCCTTTGCAGCCCTGACTCTCATCTCTTTTCTAGGGCACTGTTCCTGCTCAGCAAGGGCATGGTAAGTCGGGCACAGGTGGAATGGCTGGGTGTGTCAAGGCCAGCCCCTCCGGCACGGCAGAGAGCTCCCAGGGAGACGGTCCCTGTTCCCCCAGCAGATTCAAAAGTGGAATTCAAATTCCAGGTTGTGGGGTTTGTGCTGAGGAAGGGACCTCATTCGGAGCTACGTGGGCCCCCATTTCCAGCCTGGCTTTGCCCCCCGGGGTGGCGGCAGTGGTCCCACAGCGGTCAGGTGGACAGCAGCCCCGTGCGCCTGGGAAGGCCGCCGCAGCCCACGCTGCACCTGTCCTCACAGCTGCTGCTGATGGAGCGCAAGCTGCAGGAAGTCCACCCACTGCTGACCCTCTGCGGCCAGATCGTGGAGAACTGGCAGGGGAACCCCATCCAGAAGGAATCGCTGCGGGTCTTCTTCCTGGTGCTCCAGGTCACCCACTACCTGGATGCCGGACAGGTGCGTGCACTTCTCTCAGGAGAGCTGCAGGGGGACAGGAGGGCATGGGCAGCACATGGGGCAGTGGGCCTCTGCTAGAGTTAACTTCGTCGTCGTCTTGTTGCCGGCAGTGCTCTTCCCCCTACCACACACCTGCACACACACACACACCCCCACCCTGTCCTGCCCTCACATCGGGAGTGTAGCCTCACATATACTCAATGTGCAAGCACCAGGAGGCCTCTGAGGGCAGTTTGAGAAATACAAGAAAGTAGACCAAGGCTTCTGGCACGGTGCCTGACACTCAGCGGGTGTTCAGGCAACATCCGTCCACCTCCGCCCCTGCCGATGAAAGCTCCGTGAGGCTCACAGAGGGATTGACGGAACCAGCTGTAACCCTGCTGTGGTTGAGGAGCCGCTGGAGTTGAGCACCTCGTTCCTGGGCTTTCAGGGGTCGGGGCTGCCCTGTCCACCTCCACTTTGGCCCCATCGCAGTGGGATGACTGCAGGCTGCAGGCCACAGTGATGCCTGGCAGCAGGGAGACCCCGGAAAGCACCGTGCAGGCCTCCTTGACCTGGGACTTGCTCAGCTCCCCCACCCATGCCCAGCTTACCCTATTGGGCCGTGTCACACTCAGGCCATAGGACCAAAGAGACTGCAGGCACCTGTTCTCACAGGGTGCCGGGGCCATGGAGGTAGCCTGTGTGTGGGGCCTCCAGGGAAGGCTCCCTGGTGCAGACAGGCCAGTCCAAGGGCCACAGCTCCTGCTGGACTAGGGCCGGGGAGGCCACTTCCCACCCCTGAGGTGCCCCAGCCTCCTCCTGCCCTCCCCTCTGGCTCAGGAAGGCAAGGCCAGGTGGAGCAGGGTTGGTGGACAAGCCTCTCCAGGGCTCTGGTGGCAGCCCAGCACTGGGGTGTGGGAGGACTTCCCACAGGAAGGGGAGGTGGACACTCTCCATCCAAAGGGTGGAACAGGTGGGGGTGCAGGGCAGGAGCGGGCAGGTACTCAGGTGTGGGTGCCGCCCGCCCAGGTGAAGAGCGTGAAGCCATGCCTGAAGCAGCTGCAGCAGTGCATCCAGACCATCTCCACGCTGCACGACGACGAGATCCTGCCCAGCAACCCCGCTGACCTCTTCCATTGGCTGCCCAAGGAACACATGTGTGTGCTCGTCTACTTGGTGAGTCCCCGGGGCCGGGCCGGGCCGGGCACGTGGCGGGGAGAGGGCCCCGGTGACCGCTGCCATCTGGTCTTGTCTCCAGGTGACCGTGATGCACTCCATGCAGGCCGGCTACCTGGAGAAGGCGCAGAAGTACACGGACAAGGCCCTCATGCAGTTGGAGAAGCTCAAGAGTAAGCGTTGGGCCAGGCCTGTGGCTACGGCGCCCCCTGCTGGGAGGCTGCCAGCTGCCTGTGCTGGACACAAGTGACCCTGAGGACCATCACCAAGCAGTCCCTGCCTGCGGCTGGGGAAAAAGCCCTGGCTGCGCGCGGGAGTTGGTCGCCCAC
>NW_006159676.1:699040-707447 GCF_000334495.1 Tupaia belangeri chinensis | reverse complement strand
CGCCCGCCCAGGTGAAGAGCGTGAAGCCATG
Source organism: Tupaia belangeri chinensis (assembly GCF_000334495.1). Taxonomy (NCBI): domain Eukaryota; kingdom Metazoa; phylum Chordata; class Mammalia; order Scandentia; family Tupaiidae; genus Tupaia; species Tupaia belangeri. Next base: position 707,416 of record NW_006159676.1, on the reverse strand, counting down.
CCTGAAGCAGCTGCAGCAGTGCATCCAGACCATCTCCACGCTGCACGACGACGAGATCCTGCCCAGCAACCCCGCTGACCTCTTCCATTGGCTGCCCAAGGAACACATGTGTGTGCTCGTCTACTTGGTGAGTCCCCGGGGCCGGGCCGGGCCGGGCACGTGGCGGGGAGAGGGCCCCGGTGACCGCTGCCATCTGGTCTTGTCTCCAGGTGACCGTGATGCACTCCATGCAGGCCGGCTACCTGGAGAAGGCGCAGAAGTACACGGACAAGGCCCTCATGCAGTTGGAGAAGCTCAAGAGTAAGCGTTGGGCCAGGCCTGTGGCTACGGCGCCCCCTGCTGGGAGGCTGCCAGCTGCCTGTGCTGGACACAAGTGACCCTGAGGACCATCACCAAGCAGTCCCTGCCTGCGGCTGGGAAAACACCCCTGACTGGCCAGAGCTCTCGTTGCCCCCAACCTTGTGGGTTACCAGGGTCCCACTTGTGCCTGTCATGACAGTTGTGCTCTGTCAGAAGTGGTGGCCGCTTCTGTCAGTTACAGCAGTGTGGCACAGTGGGTGTGGACTCTTGGGGAGGCCGGGATCAGAACTCAGCCGTCGCTGACCAACGCCAGATCCTTGTGAGGCCAGGGACCTGCGGCTCCCGCAGCCCCAGAGCCCCTCAGGCTGGGTCAGGGTTTCTGTTCATCCGCCTGTTCCTTTCCGTGCCCTCCCAAGTGCTCCTGGCAGAGAAATCATGGAATCACGGGGATAGAGGGGCAACATCCAGGGTACCTCTGGTTCTCTTTTGCTCTGGCCAGATTGAAGAATGGCCACTGGTAGCTGCCTGGAACTGGGGAGCTCCCGGGGCCCTCTCTTGCTGCTTGTGGCCCTGTAACATGGTCTCAGGATTCAGGTCAACTTCAGCATGGCCAGCTGTGTCCAAAATGCCCTTGAGTACTTAGCGGAGGGAAAGTTAAACATCAAAGACAAATCCCTCCAGGGGTTCTTTTTTTCTTATTTTCTCTTTTCGTTGTGATAGTACAGAAAAAGGGAGAGATGGAGACAAGCATTGTTTTGTGCATCGCGATCCTCCTGCCCCTGCCTCCCCCAGCCAGGATCTGAGGTGTGCAACCACACCTGTGTGTTCAGGTTGGCCCAGGACCCAGTGCTGGGCCTCCCGTGCAGCCCCCCAGCCTCCTGGGTGTTAGCGCCACTGAAGCTAGGCCTTTTCTAGGGGTCTCTTCATAGAAGGCTCTCACGGTCAGCTCCTGACTTGAGCTCCATCTCCTCACTGGGACATGGAAGTGAGCTCTTTCGCTTGGGGGTACAGAGGGGCAGAAGAGAAATGACGGGCGGGAAGGGAAGCAGGAGACAGAGGCCAAATGGCGAAGCCCAAGGGCGCGGCGGGCATTGTAGCCTCCTCAGGACATCTCCCCTGACCTGACCAGCCCTGTGTGCTCTCCCGACTCTCGTCCCCAGTGCTCGACTGCAGCCCCATCCTGTCCTCCTTCCAAGTGATCCTGCTGGAGCACATCATCATGTGCCGGCTGGTCACCGGACACAAGGCCACCGCGCTGCAGGAGGTAGGGCCGTGGTCGGGACCGCGTGCACACGCTGGGCTTCTGGGAAGGCCGAGGAGGGGGTTTTCTGGACCAGCAGTTGGCGTAATGGCTATGTCACTGAACTCCCATGTAGTCGACTGCGGTTCGAGTCCCAGACCCGGCGACTTAAACTCACGCTGGGCGCATGTGCGTGCGTGCCCAAGTTCCCGAGAGGAAAATGGAGGAGACAGGATTGCGGCATGGCCATCATCCCTGGGGGGTGATTTCTCGCTTTCTGTCTTTCTGTCTCTCTCTGTCTTTCTGGCAAGTGCACGCACCCTATAGCAAAAACCTCTCAAAATAAAAAAGAAACTTTAGACGAGAGACTGAATTTGTTGAGTGCACGTTGGCAGGACATTACATCATGTGTCACCTGGCCATCACTCAGCAGTTCAAAACCCGGCAGGGGCATGACCGACTGGAGAATGGGATACAAACACCCGCGGTCCCTTTGCTGAAGCTTACACGCCCAGGGAGTGTTGTTCAAGGTGCCGGTGGGTCTGTAACCCTTGACCTCCACCTTCCTTAAGGCACACATTGCCTCGAGTAGGGGAAGCGTGCTCTACAGTTGAAGCAGATCATGGACGGGGGTCACCAACCGTGAGGAGGTCAGGGCCACCACTTGCCCTCCCAGTAGGCAGGCATGTCCACTGGGACGTTGTAGCCCAGGTCGGGCAGACAGGGCCTGGGCACCCACGCTAGCGTTGGGGTCTTAGGCGCGGATCCCTGGGACAGGCCACGTGACTTAGGGTGTGCTCTCTCCCTGCAGATCTCCCAGGTCTGCCAGCTGTGCCAGCAGTCCCCCCGGCTCTTCTCCAACCACGCAGCACAGCTGCACACGCTGCTGGTGAGTGCCCCCTGGGGCAGTGAGTAACCCTGTGCTTGCGCCAGGGAGGGCCCAGAATGTTCTAGATAAATAACTCCCCGACAACACCCTTGTCAGGACTCAGGGTGGCCCCAGGAAATAACCCCTCAGTGCTACCCCGGGTGGGATCCAGGATGTTCCCAGTGGACTTTCTTCCGATGGCCAAGTCGAAATCGATGGAGGTCTGGGGAGGCGAGAGTATTCACGTTTCAGGGCGGAGCTGAAACGTAGCTCGACGTGGTAGTCACTTGTCATGCTCATGCAAGTGTAGCCGTGTGGGCCCTTGGGCAGCTGTGCGTGGCTTTGCCCTGCGTCCTTAGTGGGGTTTCCGGAGGCCGCCCTGATGACAGCCTCTCCTTACAGGGCCTGTACTGCGTCTCTGTCAACTGCATGGACAACGCGGAAGCCCAGTTCACCACAGCCCTGCGGGTAAGGTGCCGGCCCTCCTGGCTCCTCAGGGCAGGCTGTCGTTCTGGGCAAGGAGGTGGGCCTGGACCGTGATGGTGACAACCATGCTAGGTCAGCCCCTCAGGAGCCTGGTCCTGGGCCAGCCCCACAGCCTAGTGGTTAGGGGAGTGAGGATCCCACACAGCTAACCAGGTGGTATCCTTGCCCCAGTAGCTCGAAAATCAGCCTGGTGTGCTTGTGTGTGTGCACGAGCCCCAAATCTCAATAGGATGAGGAACCTGAGTAGAAGTTGTGGTGTGACCGTCCCCTGTGAGGGTACTTTCTCCCCCTTTGCCCCATATGCCTGTCTTTCTGTGCCCCGGCCCTCTTGCAAGAAAAGAAAAAAGAAGGGACCAGCAGATGGCATAATGGTAACCTCGCTGGACTCCCACGTATTCAACTGCGGTTCGAGTCCTGGACCCAGTGGCTTAAACGCACGCCAAGCATATGTGCATGTGCACCCAAGATCTCGAGAGGAGAATAGAGGAGAAGGGATTTTGGCATGACCATTCCGCCTGAGGGGTGATTTCTCGCTTTCTGTCTCTGTCTCCCCAGCAAGCGCATACACCCTATAGCAGAAATCTCTCTCTTTAAAAAAAGAAAAGAAAAAGTGCTCCTTGAGGGCTGGCCATGGTAGTGACATGCGGTGAAGGAGAGCTGTGGGGCGGGGGTCCTGGCCAGCCGGGGGCAGGGAAGCACCCAGAGGGAGAGGCACAGTAAGCGGAATGGGCACTGCATGGGCAAGGTGCTGATGCCACAGTCTGTTCAGCCACCCTCACACCCGATTGAGAGCCCTTGGGACAGGCCTCCCTCTCCCCACCGGGCTGCCCCCTCCATGTGCAGATGCACAGTCATTCCGTGGTCAGGGCCTCCCTGGCGTCTCTCCGAGCCAAGCAGCATTGCTGGTTCGCAAAGCCCGGACCTGCCTTCGCCCTGCACCAGCATGCCCCAGGTGCGGTGCAGGCAGAGGAAGACACCTGGTGCTGCCGGGCCCAGGAGAAGGTGCTGCCTGGGGGTATTGACACCCCAGTCTCCTGGCCTCAGACCTGGATCCTGCCCATCCCTGGAAGAAGGCTGGTGCCACGTCCTTACCCAGCGCCCCAGTCCTGCCAGCCTCACTGCAGGACCAGACAAGCGTGTTCTCATTTCAGCTCCCAGGAGGGGAGGCCGTGGACACCTTCCTCCTGGGTGATCCCAGGGAGCCTTGAGTAGAGAAGTCAGGGAGCAAGGGCCACTCTGCCCGAGACTTGGGCATGGCTGCTGGGCACGCATGTGGGTGTGCCTTGGCCTGCCGGATAGGGGTTCCCCCGCGCACCTCCAGTTGCCCTGCTGGTGAGCGCTGCCAGCCCTGCTGCCAGCTTCGGAGGCGCACAGGAGCTCTGAGGTACAGGCAGCACCCCGGGTGTGAAGAGCTGGCATGGTGCCTGCTCCTCTGCTCCATCCTCATTCCTGGGCCTGGTCAGCTCTAGCCACAGCAGTGCCAGAGACTCCCGGGGGCCCATGACCGACTCCACCTCTCCATCCCCTTCTTGTGTCCCATAAGAGGGTGCTGCCGCTGCTTCTTTGGCTCAGCATCAGAGTCCCCAGCTGTACACCCCCCAGGAATCCTCCCTGCTGGACAGGAGGGACCTTCCTTCCTTAGGCCACATAGAAACGATGCAGCCAGGATGCAAACCAGACCCCCTGACCCAAATACATGCTGTACCTGTGGTCCCACTGCAAACGTTCCCAGCGCGGCTGCATCTCAGGGCATCTGCTCCGTTCCACACGCGTCAGAGCCCTGGAGGCGTCTGGGGCTCCCTCAGCTTCTCCTGTGGCCTCACTTGCCCGGCCACCCTGGGAACCAGTGTCAGGGCAGTGCTCAGGCCATTTAGATCGGTCTCTCAGCTGTTCTCGTTGCCCAAAGACAGCTGGGGACAGCGACCCATCACTGGTCATCCACAGCGTCTCTGGCCTTGGACACGGCAGAGCCTGGACTGGCCGCTCGGGGCCAACAGCTCCTCAGTAGAGATCGCCCTGCACCCTCCCAGGACCGGCACGTGCCTCTGAGTCTGTGCGGGTCCGGGCCCTGGAAGTCGCCGGCTGTGCTACGGAGGGGCGGGCTGCCAGGTCTTGGTCCTGAGGGACAAGCAGAAAATAGAGTGGAGCACAGCGCATCCTGAGGGTGGGACCCAGGGCCGCTGGTTCCCCTTCCTGTGCTTTCCGACGTCCCGTGGCATGGGTGATGGTTTTATAAGGAGACGAATTGACAGCCGTCTTGCCCTCGGGCTTAGGAGGTGAGTAGGACACGTCCGAAATAGAAAGGGCAGAGAGTTTTCATTTCCTAGTCGCCTCCTTGGAGCGTTCGTTGGGGGTTACTGGTGCACCGTGGCGGGCCCCCGTGGGACATCGCCCCTCACGTCCCCATCTCCGTTTCAGCTCACCAACCACCAGGAGCTGTGGGCCTTCATCGTGACCAACCTGGCGAGTGTGTATATACGGGAAGGAAATAGACACCAAGAGGTAGTAGGTGACATGCTTCATGTTTGGTATTCTTTCTCCATTCTCATCGGGGCGGGCGGGGGCATCCGCCTTTCAGCAAGGGGGTGGTACTCATGCACTGGGCAGCAGGCGGATCTGGGGGGGCGGCGGGGCCGAGGGGGAGCCAGGTCTAGGGCAGAAATGTTCCCACAGCTGTATACTTCTCCCTGTCAAAAGCAAGCCAAACTTCGTCAAATCCCACAGGAAAAAACCAGCGTTCTCCATCCTGAACCGGCTGCTCTGGGCCATCAGCCAGGCCGCGGGGCTTAGTCAGGAGAAGGAGCAGCTCTGTGCTTTGCCCCCAGTTTGTCCCCTGCCCCGGCCTCGTGGGTGACAAGCCCCACAGGGTCAGCCAACTCACCAGCTCCAGTGTTGGGTGGGAGCATCTCAGGCTGCCCTCACAGGCCCAGTGCCCTCCTGTGGGCTTCCGCGTTAATGCACGTAAGAGTCAGGTCCCCGTAATTCCCTAGCAGAGATCCCGCCCCTCAGCCCTGGATCACCTCTCAGCCCTGAGAGCCTGCCTCCCGTGTCTCAGATAGGGCCACTTCTCTCCTAGTCTGCAGAGATAAGACAGCTTCCCCGATCCCAGCTGGTTCAGACGCTCTTGGCTGCCCGAAGCAGAAAGTCCAGCCCCCGCTGCTTTTGTGCTTGGGAAGCAGCAGGCAGGGTCATCTCAGGGCTGGCTGCAGCCTCGCGGTGTCCCAAGGGCGCTCAGCTCCCTGGCGTCTCTGCTGCTGGGAGTGGCCGGCACTGGATAAAGCTTTAGCCCACTTCTTCCCCGACCCCCCAGTCTAGCCTGCCCATGGCAGCCAAAGAGAGGACCTAAAACGTCAGTGGCATCACGTCCTTCTCTCAGAGCCTGCCAGGGCCCCTCCTGCGGGAAAATCCCACCACCCCAGCCCACAAGGACCGCCTGGACCCACCTGTCTACTGTCCTGCCTCAGGGTCAGCCCCAAGGCCCCCTGTGACTAGAATGGCCGTGGACAGCCTGACCACTGTCCGCTGGCTCAGGGCAGGGTGGAACAAGGCAGCGTAAGCCAAGTTGTGAGGACTTCACCCTGGCCCTCAAACCAGAACCTGCTCTTGAACCAGGGAAGTCTCGATTCCCACGGGGGTGGGTCCTAAGATCCCCACTTAGGCTCCAGCAGGCTGCTCAGGGGCACGGGCTCAGGTCACGGGCACAGCGTCCTCAGGTTGCATCTCAGGGAGTAGCAGGTCACCCTGGTCATGCCCAGGCCCAGTTCTCTCACGTGCACAAACGCAGAACCATCCTGACCCGTGCCTTCTCCCCGCAGCTGTACAGCTTGCTGGAGAGGATCAACCCGGACCACAGCTTCCCAGTCAGGTGAGCGCCCGGGGCCGAGCTGCAACCTCACCAGCTGTCTCAGGCTCCCTCTGCTCTGAAATGGCTTGAGTTCCTGTGGGGTGCCAGACCACCCTGTGCACCCCAACACCTCGTACCCCCCTCCTGGACAGTCGGCAGTGGGGGGGTTTCAGAGGGGGTTCCCACTCCCCTCTTGTAAGTCTCTTTTGTACAGCTTCACCATGGGCCCAGCCTCATGGCATGCTATGGGCAGCAGCACACTAAACTGCAGTGCTGGGAACCACGTGACTGACTGTGGGTTCAAATCTCTGGATCAACATGAAGCACACCAGGCACACACACAGTATCCCAAGGGGCCAGAGGGCTGGGACAAGGGGAGTCACAGACCCTGTCAGGCTGTTCCTCCCGCCCTCCCTTCTCTCTCCAAATAAACAAACTATTTTTTTTTTTTTTTTAATGAAGAGAAAGGGACCAGCAGATGGTGTAATGGTTACATCGCTAGACTCCTCCATAGTCTACTGCAGTAGACTATGGGCCCAGTGGTACATGCCAGGCACGTGTGTGTGCGTGCCCAAGATCCTGGATTGCAGTGTGGCCATACCTCCCGGGGAAGAGGGCAGTGATTTTTTACTTTCTGTCTCTTGGGGAAACCACACGTAGTCCTATAGCAAAACTCTTCTCTCTTTAAGAGAGAAAAAAAAAAAAAAAAAGCAGAGAAGGTGGATGGTGGTGCAACTGTGAAATGAGACACTGTAAGGTTCACCCATAGACAAAGGTTCCGAATTTGTGTCTGGATACCTCCCTGAGTACCCTGGGCACACACTTGCCCATGATCCAGGGCTGGGTGGGGCTGGAGGGGGACCACAATGTCGGGACCCTGTTGGGGGTACTCTCTTTCTGTCTCTTACTCACGGAAGAAGTAAATGAAACTTGAAAAACATCCACCACGGTACCATCTCTGCTCTCTCCGCAGTTCGCACTGCCTCCGGGCGGCGGCTTTCTACGTGCGTGGGCTCTTCTCCTTTTTCCAGGGACGCTACAATGAGGCCAAGTGAGTGCTGGGCCACAGGGTGGAGGGCAGCCACCTCGGGGTCGTCGTTTCCATCCCACAGCCCCGACCCAGGTCCCCTGTCTTTCCCCCAGGCCACGACTGCCTCCCCTTCCCCTGAAGACATCCCCGTGGGGTGTCAGCGTCCGTGTTCTCCTTCTGTAGGCGTTTTCTGCGAGAAACTCTGAAGATGTCCAACGCGGAAGACCTGAACCGCCTCACAGCCTGCTCCCTCGTGCTCCTGGGCCACATCTTCTACGTGCTGGGGAACCACAGGGTGAGTGCAGGGCCAGCCGGGGAGTAGGGGGAGCGTCACCACGCAGCACTGTGCACGCTTGATGACAAACACAGCTCAGCGCACTTCCCTCCCTGATACGGTTCCGTGAGGCTCCACGGGGCAGCCCTGCTCCCACAGTCTGGGCAGGCAGGGTCACGGGAGCTTGGCACTCACGGAGAGTATGTCCGTAGGGCAGGCGGGAGGCCAGGTGCCAGCTGAGGGCACTGGTGGGCCAAGGGCGCCAGTGGGGCTGCACTGAGCTGGCAGGACAACACCTTCCCCTTCCTGTAGGTAAAGGCCTGAAGGGAAGAGC
>NW_006159676.1:696407-698852 GCF_000334495.1 Tupaia belangeri chinensis | reverse complement strand
TGATTTCTCGCTTTCTGTCTCTCTGTCTCTCTCTGTCTTTCTGGTGAGTGTACATGCCCTATAGCAAAAACCCCTCAAAAAAAAAAAAAAAAAAAGAAGAATCCCAGGGTTCCACCGCTGCCCAGCATACACAGCAGCCATCCCTCAGGCCTGCTGGCCCCCGGGCTGGTCCTCGCCCCAAGCTGCCTTCCTCTGCTGGCATCAGAAGTCTCTGGTCTCCCCCATCTGACCATTACGTGCTATCACCCAACTGCCTACAAGGCCTTCCAGTTTATTGTTTTTGTTTTAAGTTTACCTATTCGTGATAAAGTACATATATACACAGAGAGAAGGAGAGAGGGGGGCATACTCTCAGCAGGCCCTTCCCCAGCACTCCCACAGCACGGGGTCCGGGGCTTGCGCACGCATACCTGGTCCTCTTCAGGCCGACCCAGGGATCTGAACCCAAGTTGGTCGTGTGACTTTCCAGCACCTTAGTTCCGATTGCTGCCGACTGCATCACCAAATCTGGGCCAGTTTTTTGTTTGTTTGTTTTTGTTTTTTAAGAGACTTTTGCTGTAGGGCGCATTTGCTCAACAGAAAGACAGAGACAGACAGAAAGCAAGATATCACCCCACCCCAGGGGGGATGGCCACACTGCAATCCCTTCTTCTCCATTCTCCTTTTGGGATCTTGGGCACGCACACACACGCGCCCGGCATGAGTTTAAGCCACCGGGTCCAGGACGCGAACCGCGGTCGACTGCATGGGAGTCCAACGACATAGCCATGATGCTAACTGCTGGTTCCCGAGAGTGGGCATTCTTAAACAAGCCTGGTGCAGGCCACTGCATAGAAGGATAGTGCCTATAGCTCGGGTCCTGTGAACAGTAGCCTCAGCACTGGGGATATCACAGTTTATCGTTCTGAGTGTTGATCTACTTCCAGAGCACCCGTTCACCTTGGCACACGGCCTCTGAGCACAGGGAGGCCTGTCCCCATGGAGCAGCTCAGGTGCCAGCCCCTACCGTGAGGGCTGCCTGCCTCGTGTCTCTTGCCATAGCTATGATTATCCTGTTTGCCAGGTGGGTGATTAAGGTCACATAGTCCCAAACTGCAGACCCAGGGTTAGAACCCAGACCTCACTGGCTCTCAAGTGTGTAGAAGCCCCTGGAAGCCACCTGGAGCAGAGCAGTGTGGGTAGAGCAGCTCTCCAACCGCAGCTTCTGGCTCCTGACTGAGGTGGTGCAGGTGCAGGTCATCTTGCAGAGCGTCTTTTTTTTGGGGGGGGAGAGGTTTTTCGCTATAGGGCGTGCGCTTGCCAGACAGACAGAAAGAGACATAGAGACAGAAAGCGAGAAATCACCCCCCAGGGGGGATGGTCACGCCACAATCTATATACACAGAGAGAAGGAGAGAGGGGGGCATACTCTCAGCAGGCCCTTCCCCAGCACTCCCACAGCACGGGGTCCGGGGCTTGCGCACGCATACCTGGTCCTCTTCAGGCCGACCCAGGGATCTGAACCCAAGTTGGTCGTGTGACTTTCCAGCACCTTAGTTCCGATTGCTGCCGACTGCATCACCAAATCTGGGCCAGTTTTTTGTTTGTTTGTTTTTGTTTTTTAAGAGACTTTTGCTGTAGGGCGCATTTGCTCAACAGAAAGACAGAGACAGACAGAAAGCAAGATATCACCCCACCCCAGGGGGGATGGCCACACTGCAATCCCTTCTTCTCCATTCTCCTTTTGGGATCTTGGGCACGCACACACACGCGCCCGGCATGAGTTTAAGCCACCGGGTCCAGGACGCGAACCGCGGTCGACTGCATGGGAGTCCAACGACATAGCCATGATGCTAACTGCTGGTTCCCGAGAGTGGGCATTCTTAAACAAGCCTGGTGCAGGCCACTGCATAGAAGGATAGTGCCTATAGCTCGGGTCCTGTGAACAGTAGCCTCAGCACTGGGGATATCACAGTTTATCGTTCTGAGTGTTGATCTACTTCCAGAGCACCCGTTCACCTTGGCACACGGCCTCTGAGCACAGGGAGGCCTGTCCCCATGGAGCAGCTCAGGTGCCAGCCCCTACCGTGAGGGCTGCCTGCCTCGTGTCTCTTGCCATAGCTATGATTATCCTGTTTGCCAGGTGGGTGATTAAGGTCACATAGTCCCAAACTGCAGACCCAGGGTTAGAACCCAGACCTCACTGGCTCTCAAGTGTGTAGAAGCCCCTGGAAGCCACCTGGAGCAGAGCAGTGTGGGTAGAGCAGCTCTCCAACCGCAGCTTCTGGCTCCTGACTGAGGTGGTGCAGGTGCAGGTCATCTTGCAGAGCGTCTTTTTTTTGGGGGGGGAGAGGTTTTTCGCTATAGGGCGTGCGCTTGCCAGAAGACAGAGAGAGACAGAGAGACAGAGAGACAGCGAGAAATCACTCCCCAGGGGGGATGGCCATGCCGCAATCCCTTCTCCTC
>NW_006159676.1:693531-695159 GCF_000334495.1 Tupaia belangeri chinensis | reverse complement strand
TTTCCCCCAATGTTTGTTCTTTTTTTTTTTTTTTTTTTTTTAAGTTATTAGAAGGCACATGTGCTTGCCAGACAGGGAGAGGGAAAAATACCCCAAGTTGGGTATGGTCACACTGCAATCCGTTCTCCATTTTTCATCCACTTGTGCACGCACATGGGCCCCATGTGTTTTTTATTTTTTGTTTTGAGAGGTTTTTGCTGTAGGGTGCATGCACTTGCCAGAAAGATACAGAGAGACAGAGAGACAGAAAGTGAGATATCACCCCCCAGGAGGGATGGCCACGCTGTAATCCATTCTCCTCTCAGGATCTTGGGCATGCACGCACACGCGCCCAGCGTGAGTTTAAGTCACCGGGTCCGGGACTTGAACCGTGGTCGACTACACGGGAGTCCAGCGATATAGCCTTTACACCAGTTGCTGGTCCCCCCAACATATTTTTCAAGCTGCTGTGGCTCAGACTTGAACCACTGTCAGCCACAGGGGAGATTTCTCCTTTAACCACCAAACCACAGAGCCAGCATTCCTCTCTCTGTCTCTCTCTTACTCTCATGAAAGAAAAAAACTTGGGCCAGCCAGGTTGCCTAGTGGTTAAGGCAGCTGGTTCCAACATGACTAATTATACAGTCCCAGACCCAGTAGCTTGAAAAGGACACAAGGCAGGCTAGCAGGTGGCATGGTGATTAAGATGCTGAGTTCCCACGTGGCCAGTTGTGGTTCAAATCCCAGGTCCAGTAGCTTAAAAACGCATGCCGGGCATGTGTGCGTGCCTACCCAAAATCCCAGGAGGAGAATGGAGAAGGGACTGTGATGTGGCCATTCCCCCTAGGAGGGATGGTTTCTTGCTTTCTCTCTCTCTCTGTCTCTTTGGCAAGCTCAGGTGCCCTATAGCCAAAATCTCTGAAAAAAGGAAAGAAAAGCACAGTGGGCACGTGTGCGTGCATCATCAAAATTCCAAGAGATGGGACCAGCAGTTAGCGTAATGGCTATGTCGCTGGACTCCCATGTAGTCGACCGTGGTTCAAGTCCCGGACCCAGTGGCTTAAAACTCACGCCGGGCACGTGTGCGAGCGTGCCCAAGATCCCGAGAGGAGAAAGGAGGAGAAGGGATTGCGGCGTGGCCATCCCCCGGGGGGTAAGTTCTCGCTTTCTGTCTCTCTGTCTCTGTCTGTCTTTCTGGGGAGTGTGCGCGCCCTATAGCGAAAACCTCTCAGAAAAAAAAAAAAAAAATTCCAAGAGAATAATGGAGAAGGAATTGCATCATAGTCATCCCCTCTGACGCGCTTTCTCCCATTCCCTTTCTCTCCTTCTCTCTGTCTCTCCAGTGAGTGTGCACACCCTATAGCAAGTTACAAAGAAACACCGTTGAGGGGGGTGGGACAGATTCTGTTTATTTGGGAGGCTGCCCCACACTGGTGTGGTAAGCCTGCCCAGGAGAGCCAAGTGAGGTATCTCCCGCCTTTCAGCTTTCAGACGGAGGCCTTCGAGTTTCTACAGAGTCCAGCCCAGGCCTAGAGCAAGAGAGCAGTTTATGTTTTCTTTTTTTTTTCTCTTATCCTCTTTTTTTTTTGAGGTGTTAATTTTTTTTTTTTTCACTATAGGGCGCGTGCGCTTGCCAGACAGAGACAGAA
>NW_006159676.1:688501-693193 GCF_000334495.1 Tupaia belangeri chinensis | reverse complement strand
TGGTCAAATTAAAATGAATGAATAAATAAAATTAAATAATTATAAAAAAATATTTATTTAACTTATTCATTCATTTATTTAATTTTTTTAAAGAATTATTTAAGTTTATTTATTCACTTTTAATTTGACCTGAGAGAGACACAGGGAGAGAGAGAGAAAGTCAGAAAGCAAGCCACCAGGTCCAGGACTTGAACTGTGGTTGGCCATGTAGGAGTGTACAGTGCCTTAACCACCATGCCACCTGCTCTTCCCCCATTCATTTATTTTAATTTGACCAGAGAGAGACAGAGTGAGAGAGAAAGAAAGCAAGCCACCAGGTCCTGGACTCAAACCATGGTCAGCCATGTGGGAGTGTCCAGCACCTTAACCACCACGCCACCTGCTGGTTCCCAAGAGCAGTTCATCTTATTCTGTGTGTTCTGGAAGGTTTTGGAAAGACTTCTTTAAATTTTAGAAAACTTGGACCAGCTGGTGGCGTAGTGGTTAAGGTGGTTAAATCCTACATGGCCAACAGCACAGTTAAGATCTGGACCCAGGGACCAGCAGTTAGCATAATGACTACGTTGCTGGACTCCCACGTAGTCGACTGCAGTTCGAGTCCCGCACCCAGTGGCTTAAAACTCACGCCGGGCACATGTGTGTGCGTGCCCAAGATCCCGAGAGGAGAATGGAGGGGAAGGGATTGCAGCGTGGCCATCCCCCCCGGGGGATGATTTCTCGTTGGGACCAGCAGGTGGCGTGGTGGTTAAGGTGCTGGATAATCCCACATGGCTGAGCAGGGTTCGAGTCCTGAATCCGGTGGCTTGCTTTCTCACTTCCTTTCTCTCTCACTCTCACCCTCTGTCTCTCTCTGGTCAAATTAAGAAATAAATGAATGAATAAATAAATAAATAAAATAATTATTTAAAAAAAAAAAATCTGGACCCACTGGCTTGAAAAACACACTGGGTACGTGTGTGTGTGCATGCCCAGAATCCCAAGAGGAGAGTGGAGAAGGGATTTCAGCATGGCCATTCTTCCTGGGGGGTGATTTCTCCCTTTCTCTTCTTCTCTCTCTCTTCTCTTTGTCTTTGGTGAGCACACGCACCTATGGCAAAAAATAATTTTTTTAGAAAGTTTCAAGACTTGGGGCCAACTGGTGGTGTGGTGTTTAAGGCACTAGACACTCCCACATGGCTGACTATGATTTGAGTCCCAGACCTGGTGGCTTGCTTTTTCACTTTTCTCTCTCTCTCTCGTCAAACTAAAATAAATGATTAGGGCCAGCAGGTGGCATGGAGGTTAAAGCGCTGGACAGCACATGGCCCACTTTGCGGTTCAAGTCCCAGACCTGCTTGAAAAACATGCCGGATGCATGTGTGTGCGTGCCCAAGATCCCAGGAGGAGAATGGAGGAGAAGGGATTGCGGTATTAAAATAAATGAATAAATACACTTTAAAAATAAATGAATGAATTGGGGCTGGCAGGTGGCGTGGTGGTTAAGGGCACTGGACTCCCACATAGGCGACCACAGTTCGAGCCCCGGACCTGGTGGCTTGCTTTCTCACTTTCTCTCTCTCTCTCTCGGCCAAATTAAAATAAATAAGCAAATAAAATAAATACAGTTAAATAAAATAAGTCTTTTTTAAAAATGAATGAATAATTAAAAAAAAAAAAAAAGGAAAGAAAGCTTCGAGACTCACCTGAAGCTCATTTCAAGATGCAGCTCAAGGCAATGTGAAGTCATGGGCTTTTGTGTCCCTAAAGAAGAGTATTCTCTACACAACTGAGTCTCAAGAGCTGGTTTTAAGGGTTTGTATGTCAGTGCTGTGACAGGTGTTCCCAGGCTGCCCGTAGTTGTCCCGTCAGAAATTCGGTGCCAGCAAGTGGCATGGTGGTTAAAGGCGCTGGACTCCCACATGGCCGACCACAGTTCAAGTCTCGGACCTGGTGGCTTGCTTTCTCACTTCCTCTCTCTCTCTGTCTCTCTCTGATCAAAGTGGAAAATAATAATGATAATGATAAATAAAGTTAAAATAATTCTTTAAAAAAAAAATTCTGGCCTCACCTTGTACCTGCCTTTCAGGCTGGCCGGGCTCATGATCCTCAGTCTGGACTCGGTCAGGGCAGCAATCCTCTTCACTGCATGGCCCAGGCAGTGCAGGCTCCTGTCTGGCAGCTCCAAGCCCTCGCCATAGCAACAGGGACAGGTGTTTATGGCCCCTGCTGGCTCTCATGGGGCTCCTGCCACAGTCTGAGGACACTGGGGCTACTGAGTAAGGCTATGCCCTGAAGAATGAGGCTCGGAAGACTCTCGGGTCCATAGTGGCCTCCCAGGAGAGCCAGCTCATGAACCAAAGATCTCCCTCCTATCCCTTCCCTTCTTCCTTCAGCCCTCTCACTCCCAAAGGCCTGGGCCCCTCCCAGACCCGGGTACTACTCACCCAATCCACATTTCTCTTTTCTTTCTCTCTTTCTTTCTTTTTTTCCTATAGGGCATTAGCACTTACCCAAGAGAGACAGACAGGAAGTGAGAGATCCCGCTCCCACCCCACCTAGGACAGATGACCACACTGCAGTCCCTTCTCCACTCTCCCCTCAGGATTTTGGGGACACATACACATACGTGCCTGGCATTGTTTTCAAACTGCCAGGTCTAGGACTCAAACCATAGTCTACTGTGTGGGATCCAGCAGCCTTAACCATCATGCCACCTGGCTGACCCTAAATCCACATTTATTTTATTTTATTTTTTTTTAAGAATTATTTAGTCGGGGTGGGCAGCAGATGGTGTAGCGGTTATGTCACCAAAGTCCCATGCAGTCAGCTACAGTTTGCGTCCCAGACCCAATGGCTTGAAACTTAAGTCAGGCACATGTATGTGTGTGCACAAGATCCCAAGAGGAGAAGGGATTGTGGCATGGCCATCTCCTGGCGGGGGTGGGGGGGGGGGGGAGTTATTTCTCACTTTCCCTTTCCTTGTCTCTGTCTCTCTCTATCCAGCAAGCATACATACCCCTAAAACAGAAACCTCTTTTTTTTCTCTTTTTTGTTTTTTTGGAGAGGTTTTTCCTGTAGAGCACATGTGCTTGCTAGAAAGACAGAGACAGAGAGACAGAAAGTGAGAAATCACCCCCTAGGGGGGATGGCCACGCCGCAATCCCTTCTCCTCCATTCTCCTCTCGGGATCTTGGGCACACACGCACACACTCCTGGCGTGAGTTTAAGCCACCGGGTCCGGGACTTGAACTGCAGTCGACTATGTGGGAGTCTAGCAACATAGCCATTACGCTATCTGCTGGTCCCAGAACTATAAGTTTTTAAAAATTATTATTTTTCTTATTTTTTAATTTTCTATAAGGCACATGCACCCACTAGAGAGAGAGGGAAAACAGGAAAGCAAGCTTTCAGGTCCAGCACTCAGAACCACGGTCAGCCATGTGGGAGTCCAGCACCTTAACCACCATGCCACCTGCCGGCCCCAAATCCAAATCCACTTTTTTATTTTTTTAAAGATTTTTTGCTATAGGGCACATATACTTCCCAGACAGACAAGAAATGAAAAAATCACCCCCAGGAGGATAACCATGCCCCCAATCCCTTCTCCATTCTCCCCTCAGGATTTTGGACACGCACGCACACACCCGGCGTGAGTTTCAAGCCGCTGGGTTGAGACTCAAACCACAGTCGACCATGTCGGCATCCAGAGCCTTAACTACTACGCCACCTGCCGGCCCCCCAAATCCATATTTCTAATCAATTCCCATTTAGGATCCAGAGCTGATCTCTTTCAGTGCCTTCTCCACTTGGAAAGACACTGACCATGCTCAGGGAGGAGGTGTACATGGAGCCAGCAGTGAGGGTACTTTGTCCTCCCCACGGTGGGCAAAGATTACTACAGAGAGAGCCGTTTCATACGGGCTCCGCGGCAGGCCTCGGAGTCCGCCAGGCAACACAGCCTAGGCTAGGTCCAGCAGGTAGGGCCCAGGCCATCCCTGCCACCGTCCCTCAGTCCCCTCATCACTGTTCTTGGTCCACAGGAGAGTAACAATATGGTGGTGCCCGCGATGCAGCTGGCCAGCAAGATCCCAGACATGTCAGTGCAGCTGTGGTCATCAGCCCTGCTGAGAGGTCAGTGTGACACCGCGCCCCACCCTCACCTCCTGTTCCCAGCCCCAGCCTTCCCAGGAGTCAAGGTGATTGGTAGAGCCCAGCTCAACCTCTGCTCAAACAGCATTAATCACTGGGCCCATTAGCTCAGCGCAGGGTCAGGCTCAGGCTCTCTGGGACCCATGAAGCTGGGACGTGGTGTCTGGTTGACTTGGGCTGTGAGTGACCTGGCTCGCTTTAACCTCAGTGTCTACACTGCGAAGGGAAACAGGCCAAGGTGCTCTGGGTGCAAGATGGACACTTAGCAGTCACGTTACTGTTAATTCCCCATTTACAGAGTAGGAAACGGGTCCAGAGACTCACCCAGGGCTCCTGGGAGGAGGCAGGAGACGGGGCGTTCCCACCTGCAGTGAGCTGCCAGGGATGGCCACTGGGCTCGAGGGCTGGCCAGGGGCTCCCTGGGAATGCTAGCTAGGGCCCACCATCAGGCTGTCGCCACCCAGCCCGCCCTGTGTCAGCCCCATGACGGCTGCTGGTACATGCTTCTTGCCTTTTTTTTTTTTTTTGGAGAAATTTTTGCTATAGGGCACATGCACTCGCCAG
>NW_006159676.1:681834-687419 GCF_000334495.1 Tupaia belangeri chinensis | reverse complement strand
TTTTTTTTTGGAGAGATTTTTGCTATAGGGCACATGCATTCGCCAGACAGACAGAGAGACAGAAAGCAAGAAATCACACCCCAGGGGTGATGGCCACGCTGCAGTCCCTTCTCCGTTCTCCTCTCGGGATCTTGGGCACTTACACACACGCGCCCAGCGTGAGTTTTAAGCCACCGGATCTGGGACTCAAACCGCAGTTGACTACATGGGAGTCCAGCGACATAGCCATTATGCTAACTGCTGGTCCCAGCCCTTGCCATTTCTGAGAGGGACTGAGGGCAAGTGACGTGCCAGGTCTGCAGGTCTCCACCAGAGGAGCTGGGACCCAGCTCCAGGCTCCTCTCACACCCAATGGAAAGGCAGGGCCATGGCAGGGCAGGCCCACCCCAGATGCCTGTCTCCCCTCAGACCTAAACAAGGCCTGCGGGAACGCCATGGACGCCCACGAAGCTGCCCAGATGCACCAGAACTTCTCGCAGCAGCTGCTCCAGGACCACATCGAAGCCTGCAGCCTCCCCGAGCACAATCTCATCACGGTAGAGACCCAGGGAGGGCTGCGGGAAGGAAGCGCATGGCTGGCTGTGTTTCCCCCAGCTGTGCAGTAGGCCCCAGCTCAGCCCCGGAGCTCCCTCTGGTGGGGAACACAGCCACCCAAAAGGGTGATGCTGGTGCTCTCAGGGGGCGTGGTTGGCGAGAGGGCTTGGCTGGTGAGCAGCCCGAGCTGGGCAGCATCCCAGACCCCCCTCCCTCGGGAGCTACTGACCATGTGTCCTCTCCTCCCCGCAGTGGACAGACGGCCCGCCACCCGTGCAGTTCCAAGCTCAGAATGGACCCAACACCAGCCTGGCCAGCCTCCTGTGAGGCCCCTAGAGGGGGCCCCCCAGCTCCTTGGGGCCTCTGCGGGGCCCAGATGGCCCTTGAGCTTTCCCTGGCCAACATGCCTGCACGGCCGTCCCCAGGCTTCTTTCCGGACTGTCTCCAGAGCTTCCGTGTCCTGGGGCATGTGCAGGCCCAGTCCGTGCCCCCCAGGAAGGGGCAGCCGGCTATTCTGGCCTCCAACCAGGACCATCGGCGCCGAGGCCCAGAGTTGGATGTCGGAGCTGCCTTTCCAGAGCCATCCTTTAAAGTGGATTTCGGCTGCCAGTCCTGTCTCCACGTCTGAGTCTGCCTGTCGGGGACACGTGTGGGCAGAGCCTGGGGCCCAGACCTTGCTGCCAGGGTGGGCGGGACTTCAGGGCCATCCTGTCAATGCCAGGTAGGGGTCTATTTCCTCTGCCCAAGGCAACTTCCGCAGCCCAGAGGCCAGACACCGGCCCCTGGCCCAGATCTGGAGGGAAGAAGTGGCAGCCCACACACACCTGGCTTGCCTCTCCCCAGCGTTTGTCCTGACGGCCACGCCCTGTGGTCAGTGGCTCTCAGGCACCCGAGAACCCAGCCTCCAAACGTCTGAACTGAGACTGGAATGGCCACCCTGCCGTGGGAGTGCGAACACAGGTGTGCGTGTGCGCGTGCGCGCGTGCGTGTTGGTGTATAGCAGAGTTCGTGGAGCTGTGAGCTGAGACGCCTGTGTTTGCACCACCTGCCTTCCCCCGGCACTGCTGCTGAGGGCCAGGAGGCACGCATGGCGAGGCACTTCTCACCCAGATTCAAGATCTCCACCTACCAGGACTCTGGGCATGGGGCACGGCCCCCTCAGACCTGGCCCGAGGGGGCTTCCTTCCTGGCAGCTCTGCAGCCTTCTGTGCAGGTGTGGTCGGACAGTGGCTCAGCCCCCGAGCCTCCCTGCCTCTCCTGCTGAGGTCTGGGGGACAGCCTGGACACCTCTTCCTGAGCCAGCCCCCAGGGTCACGGCAGGGCCCAGAAGCAGCGCTCTGTGGATGCTCAGGGAGGTCCCCACGGTGACGGTAGCAGCTGGGGTCAGGGCAGCAGCCCCCGTCTGACCTCCGGCACCTCAGAGTGGCTTCCTACTGTGGGGCGTGGGTGGTCTCGCTCATCAGGGTAGGTCGTCTCGGGTCTCGTTACCCTTGCACTGTGAAGGCTGCTTCTAGAGCGTCGGTGTCCGTGACTGAAGGGACGTTGGCACTGCCCAGGTCAGCTGCCCAGGCTCTGGGGCCTGGTGTGCCTTAGCCACAAATGGGGCCATCAGCAAACCCTCTCCCTCGCTGGGTCCTGCCCGTGGCCATGGGCAGGCAGGTCAGAGGGACCAGGCCAGTGGCAGCCTGTCCTGAGAACACTCACCACTTCTGGGTCACCAGGGAGAGCCCAGCTGCATCCCACACTACCGGGGCTGCCCTCTCAGGCCCATGGGGCCCACAGGCTGTCCCCACCCTGTCTTCCACCTGAGCTGTGGCCTTCGCCCAGCTCCACCCCATGGATCCCCTCGAGGGATGCCCTGGGTTGTCTCCATCCCTGAGACGGGATCCCGTGTCTCCATGACCCGCTCCTGCTGGCGTGGACTCCAGACTCCAGACCCGCATCCCCTTCAGTCATCATGTTTGTCTCCGTGTATTTATTTAAGCCTCTTTTTGCTTCTAGGGCATTTCGTATGTAGAGCGGTCGAAAGACCCTCCGAGTTTAACGTCTGTCTCGATGTTAAAGCTTTTAGTGACCACCCTGTTCCCTGTGGCTATGTCGAGTTAAGGTTAAGATCTTAAGTTTACAATTAAAAATTCAGTACCCGATATTTAATGTTCCACTCAAGCTTTACGGAAGCCAAATCGTGAGTGCATGTGCGTGCATGTGTGTGTTTGTGCGTGTGTGCGTGTGCAAGCTTTGAACCCCCCTTCACGGCAGCATCTTCCAATCACACAAGCTTTCCGGAAAACCCTCCCTGTGAGTCCCAGTCAGCACCTCCCATTCGCTCGTCCGATGATAAGAACGGGAGGTGGACAGCAAACCCCCAGGGAGGCTTTACACACAGTCCTGCCGGGTGTTTGGAACGACTCCAGGGCCTTCACGCACCAGGCCAGGGAGTAGCAGCAAGGGTCTGTTGGCAGGTGGATTGCTGGAAACTGGGTCAGATTTTCCATGCATCTCTCCCCTCATCCTGGGGCCTACAGGTTTAGGGTCTGGCCCAGGAGGCCAGGTATGGCAGGGAACAAGCCATCGTGCTCACAGGCGCCCAGCCAGGTCTCTGCAGTCACCTGCCAGTGAGGCGAGAGTCCCCTCCCTGGAGTACACACTCCCAACCCCTTATCAGGAACAGCAGGCAGGAACATGGGAACTGCCCAGTGCAGGGGGGGTCAACACATTCGGTTGCATCATCTGTCTTGTTTCATTAAGGTTTTTCACCAAGTCTGTTGGGTATAACATCTTTTGAAGGATTCGTAATATCTTACGGATTTAGTCGCCTTTAACTTTTCAGCTGGTGCTTTTAATCAGGAAAAGAAAAATAATATATGTAAATATAAAAACATTGTTTCAAAGACATAACCATAGAACATAGCTGCCGGTTTATGGATTTCTTTTCCTATATTGTATATTTGAAGTAAAATAACGTCCAGGAGCCGTCCCTTGCTGAGTCTTTGTCATTCTGTCCGTCCCCTCTTCACTCCCCATCCCAGAAACAGATCGTTACCCTCCCTGCCCTGCCGGCGGGACCCCTCTGTGATGAGCTGCAGGGTCTTCAGTTAACACAGGGTACGGAGAGGCCATGCCCCTTACACAGATCCCAGTGACCTGCTGGAAATCTGAGTCTCCTTCCCCTTTTATTGATAATGGACCTCTGGTTCAACGCCCCCTGGAGACAGGGAACCCCCCCCCCCTGCTGCACCAGCTCACACGGCCTCAGTGCCTTCTGTCCTCCTCATTGGTTTTTAGAGACCGGGTCTCACTGTGTTGCTCGGGCTGGCCTTGAACTGGAGAACCTCCTGCCTCAGTCTTTGGAGTCGCTGGGATTACAGGTGCAGCCACCATAGTCCCTCTTATCCTACCTCTTACCCTCCGACCTCCTCGATGCTGTCACAGACAAGACTTGCTCTTGCATCTCCATATTCTGATTTCGGTTAGAAAGTGTGTCCTGAGACCAGCACTTAGCATAATGGCTGTGTCGCTAAACTCCGATGGAGTCGACCGTAGTTCGAGTCCCTGACCCAGTGGCTTAAACTCAAGCCGGGCGCGTGTGCGTGCGTGCCCAAGATCCCAAGAAGAGAATGGAGGAGAAGGGATTGCGGCGTGGCCATCCCCCCCTGGGGTTGATTTCTCGCTTTCTCTCTCTGTCAGGTGAGCACACGCGCCCTATAGCAAAAACCTCCCCAAAAAAGAAAATAAAAAGAAAATGTGGGCTGGGAACCAACAGATTGCTTATGTCACTGGAGTCCCACATGGCCGACTGTGGTTCGAGTCTTGGACCTGGTGGCTTGAAACTTAAGCTGGGCTTGTGCGCGTGTGCCCAAGGTCCCCGGTAGGAGAACGGAGGAGAAGTGATTGCCACTTGGCCATCACTCAGAGGGCTGATTTCTCTCTTTTCCTCTCTCTGGGTATGTCTCTCTCCACCCCCAGTGAGCACATGCGCCCTAAGGCAAAAACCTAAAAAAAAAAAAAAAATGTGAGCTGACTTCCATCGGTCTAGGGAGATTTTGTATTTTTATGTTTTTTCTAGAATTTGAGGTGAAATTCTCATACCCATTTGGAAGTGATCAACCCTGAGACATTCAGTATGTTCAGTGTTGCACGCTGTCACCTCTGTCTAGTTCTAGTTTCATTTTTTATTTATTTATTTTTAAGAGTGGTTTTTGCTATAGGGCGCATGCGCTCACCAGACAGACAAGAGACAGACAGAAAGCAAGAAATCCCCACCCAGGGGGGATGGCCATGCCACAATCCCTTCTCCTCCATTCTCCTCTCGGGATCTTGGACATGCACGCACACATGCCCGGCAAGAGTTTAAACCACCGGGTCCGGGACTCAAACCGACATAGACTACACTGGAGTCCAGCAACATAGCCAATATGCCAACTGCTGGTCCCTAGTTCCAGTTTTATTTTATTTTTTCTAGTTTTATTATTACCACACGAGAAAAACACTGTACTTGGGGGCCAGCAGGTGGCATGGAAGTTAAGGTCCTGGATCCCACATGACCCACGGCAGTTCGAGTCCCAGGCCCAGTGGCTTGGGAATCCCACACGGCATGTGTGTGTGCATACCTAATATCCCAAGAGAAAATTGGAGGAGAAGGGACTGCAGCATGGCCATCTCCCTGGGGGACTGATTTCTTACTTTCTCTCTCTCACAGGCAAGCTCATGTACCCTATGATAATTTAAAAAAAGAAAAGAGAGGAGAGAGGAGGGGAGGGGAGGAGGGGAGGAAGGAAAGAAGAGAAAGAAAAACTTTGGGGGTTGGCTCCATGGCCTAGAGGTTAAGGGAGTTAAATCCCACAAGGCCAATCAAGGTTCAAGTTTGAGCCCAAGCAACTGGAAAACCATACTGGGTATCTGCATGTGTGTGCTCCAAATCTCAATAGGATGGGAAAATACAGGACAAGAGCTTGTCAAATTACCTCACCCCATCAGGAGTACTTTCTCCCTCTAAAAAATAAAATAAAATCTGGGACCATCAACTGGCGTGGTGGTTAAGGCGCTGCACA
>NW_006159676.1:664462-681801 GCF_000334495.1 Tupaia belangeri chinensis | reverse complement strand
AGAATCTGCTTTCCCCCCCCCCCCCCCCCACCCCATGTGTCTTGTCAAGTTATAAAATGAATAAATGAATGAATAAATAAAATCTTTTTAAAAATCATAATAAAATCAAATCAATAATAAACTAGGAACCATTAGGTACCATGGTGATTGGGATGCTGGACTCCTACATGATCGACTGCAGTTCAAGTCCCAGACCCACAACTTGAAACATGCCTGGTGCATGTGAGTGCCCAAAATCCTGAGAGGAGAATAGAGACGGGATTGCAGTGTGGCCATTCCCCTCCGGGGGATGATTTCTCACTTTCTCTCTCTCCTCCCTGTCTATCCAGTGAACACTCACGCCCTATAGTAAAAATCTCTCCAAATAATAATAAACTTTTTTAAAAAGGCCCAGTTGGGACCACCAGTTAGCATAATGGCTATGTCGCTCGACTCCCATTTAGTCAACTGCGGTTCGAGTCCCAGACCCAGTGGCTTAAACTCACTCCAGGCACATGTGCATGCATGCCCAAGATCCCGAGAGGAGAATGGAGGAGAAGGGATTACGGCATGGCCATCCCCCTTGGGGGGTGATTTCTCACTTTCTCTCTGTCTCTGTCTTTCTAGCAAGCACATGTGCTCTATAGCAAAAACCTCTCCAAAAAAAAAAGGGGGGGGGTGCCAGCAAGTTGCATGGTGGTTAAGGCACTGGACTCCCCCATGTCCAGTGGGGGAGGACAGGAACTCCTGGACCAGGGGGCTTGCTTTCTCACTTCCTCTCTCTCTGGTGAGTGCACACACAAATTTAAAAACAGTAATAATTATTATTATTATAAGAAAAAATACATTAAAAAATAAAAAAGATAAAACATCATTCAAGCGACCAGCAGGTCCCAGAGAAGTTTCACAAAACACCAAATGTTGACAAATGAACGCAGGCCGCCATGGTCAGAGTTTGGGAAACTCTCTGGAGAAGACCCCGCCCCCGTTTTTTCTGGCAGGATCATTGGCATAGACAGGCCCCATGCAGGAACTCATGGAGTCTTCAGGACACTTGGAAAGTGGAGGACATGGGACCAGCAGTTGGCGTCATGGCTATGTTGCTGGACTCCCACCTAGTCGACCGCGGTTCACGTCCCAGACCCGGTGGCTTAAACTCACGCCGGGCGCGTGTGCGTGCGTGCCCAAGATCCTGAGAGGAGAATGGAGGAGAAGGGATTGCGGCGTGACCATCCCCCATGGGGGGTGATTTCTCACTTTCTATCTCTCTGTCTCTCTGGTGAGCGCACGCACCCTATAACAAAAACCTCTAAAAAAAAAAAAAGAAATTAAATAATAATAAAACAGTAATCATAAAATAAAAATAAGGACTAGAGGGACTGGACTGTGATATAGCAAAATGAGACCCTCAGTGAGGCTGACCAACTTGGAAAAATTCCAGTTTCCTTTCTTTTTTTTGGAGAGATTTTTTTCTATAGGGCACATGCATTTGCCAGAAAGACAGAGAGAGACAGAGAGACAAAGTGAGAAATCACCCCCTAGGGGTGATGGCCACGCTGCAATCCCTTCTCCTCCATTCTCCTCTCGGGATCTTGGTGCACGCACATACACACACCCGGTGTGAGTTTAAGCCACCGGGACCACACCCGGTGTGAGTTTAAGCCACCGGGACCAGGAATCGATCTATGGTTGACTACATGGGAGTCCAGCGACATAGCCATTATGCTAACTGCTGGTCCCAGAAAAGTTCTAGTTTCACATCCAGAGATCTTCCTGAGCATGCCAGGAATATACATGTTCTCATGATTCCATGCTGAAGCTACAGGTGGATCATAGCACCAAGACCTTGTTAATGGGGCCAGCAGGTGGCGTAGTGGCTAAGACACTGGGCTCCCAAACGATCGGACATGGTTCAAGTCCCAGGCCCAGCAGCTTGAAATTCATGCCAGGAAATTCAGTGTGCATGCCCAGAATCCTGAGAGGGGAATGGAAGAAAAGGAATTATGGCATGGTCATCCTCCCTGGGGGATGGCTTATTGATTTCTGTCTGTCTCTGTCTTTCTTAAAAAAAAAAAAAGAGATCCTGCTAGGGGTATTAGGGTATTGTCTCTCTGTCTCTTGTTCTTGGAAGAAATACATAAATAAACTTACAGACTCATGCTGTAGTACAGTGGTTAAGCACTGTATATTGAAAACCAGACCCCAGGCACCAGCAGGTAGTGTGGTGGTTGGGGCACTGGACGTTCCCACATGGCTGACTGTGGTTCAAGTTCTGGACCTGGTGGCTTGCATTCTCACTTTCTCTCTCTCTCTGGTCAAAATAAAATAAGTAAATGAATAAATAAAATTAAAATTTAAAATAAGTAATTCTTTTTTATATATAGAGGTTTTTGCTATAGGGCGCATGCGCTCACCAGAGAGAGAGAGAGACAGAGAGACAGAGAGAGAAAGCAAGAAATCACCCCCCAGGGGGGATGGTCACGCCGCAATCCCTTCTCCTCCATTCTCCTCTCGGGATCTTGGGCACGCACGCACACGTGCCTTTTTAAAGAATTATTTACTTAATTTTATTTATTCATTCGTTTTATTTATTTATTTTAATTTGACCAGAAAGACAGAGAGAGAAAGAGAGGGAGAGAGAGAGAGGGAGAGAAAGTGAGAAAGCAAGCCACCAGGTCCGAGACTTGAACCATGGTCGGCCATGTGGGAATCCAGCGCCCCTATCCACCATGCCACGTGTTGGCCCCTGTAAGTAATTCTTTTTTTAAGAAAGAAAAAAAGAAAGAAAGGAAGGGAGGGAAGGGAGGGAGGGAAGGAGAAAGAGAGAGAGAGAGAGAGAGAGAGAGAGAGAAAGAAAAGAAAACCAGATCCCATATGGCTGAACCCAGTTGAGTCCCAGAGTTGGTGACCTGAAAAACACACCAGGCTGGGGGACCAGCAGTTAGCGTAATGGCTGTCGCTGGACTCCCATGTAATTGACCACGGTTCGAGTCCCAGACCCAGACCCAGTGATTTAAACTCACACTGTGTGCCTGTGTGCGTGCCGAAGATCCTGAGAGGAGAATGGAGGAGAAGGGATTATGGCATGGCCACCCCCCTGGGGGGGTGATTTCTCACTTTCTGTCTCTCTTTCTGGTGAGCGCAAGTGCCAGATAGCAAAAACCTTTCAAAAAAAAAAAAAAAAGAGGGGCGGGGCCGAAGTTGCGTGGTGGTTAAGGGCACTGGACTCCCACATGGCCGACCATGGTTCAAGTCCCAGGCCTGGAGGTTTGCCTTCTAACTTTTCCCTCTCTCTCTGTCTT
Organism: Tupaia belangeri chinensis; assembly: GCF_000334495.1. NCBI lineage: Eukaryota > Metazoa > Chordata > Mammalia > Scandentia > Tupaiidae > Tupaia > Tupaia belangeri. Next base: position 678,520 of record NW_006159676.1, on the reverse strand, counting down.
CGTCTCTCTCTGGAAATATTAAAATAACAATATCAAATAAAGTTAAATAAAATGCTTGTTTTGAAAACAAGAATTATTTAACTTTATGTATTTATTTTATTTAAATTTGACCAGAGAGGAAAGAATGAGATAGAGAAGGAAAATGAGAAAGCAAGTCGCCAGGTCCACGTCTCAAACTGTGATCAGTCATATGGGAGTCCAGCACCCTTAACCACCACACCAACTGCCGGCCCCCATTTTTCTTTCTTTCTTTTTTTTTTTTTTTTAAATTTTTTTTGGGATGTTTTTGTTCACTGGGGAGAGACAGAGAGAAAGAGGAAGTGAGAAAGCACCCCTCATGGGAGATGGCCACTACAATCCCTTCTCCTCCGTTTACCCTGTCTGGATTTCGGACACATACCTGGCCTGGCCTGTTTCTCAAGCTGCCAGGACCAGCACTCAAACCTGGTGGTCAGCCTTGTGGGATCTGTGTCCCTCAACCAGTAGGCCATAGAGCTGGCCTGAGTATCTTTTTTTTTTTTGAGAGGTTTTTGCTATAGGGCGCGTGCGCTCACCAAAAAGACAGAGAGAGATAGAAAGCAAGAAATCACCCCCCAGGGGGAATGGCCACACCGCAATCCCTTCTCCTCTATTCTCCTCCCAGGATCCTGGGCACGCACGCACACGCACCTGGTGTGAGCTTTAAGCCACCAGGTCTGGGACGCGAACCACGGTCGACTATGTGGGAGTCCAGTGACATAGCCATTATGCCAACTGCTGGTTCCCAACACAGCTCTCTTTCTAAGGATAGTCCACTTTGTTCACACGTTTGTGTTGTTTTTGAGTCTCATTGCTTAATCCCCTATAGTTAGTGTTTATACAGTCTGAACTTAGGCTCCACCTTCAGTTAGACACAGGTAGCGTGGTTGTTGGGGTGCTAGACTCTCACATGGTAGACTGCAGTTCAAGTCCTGGATCTGGCAGCTTGCTTTCTCACTTGCCCTCTTTCTCTGTCACATTAAAAAATAATAATAATAGGGTCCAGCAGGTGGTATGGCAGTTAAGGTGCTGGACACTCCCACATAACCAACCATGGTTCAAGTCCCGGATCTGGTGGCTTGCTTTCTCACTCTCTCTCTCTCTCTGTGTCTCTCTGGTCAAATTAAAAAAAATAATAAATGAATGGATATATAAAATTAAACATATATATATATATAATTTTTAAATGAAATGAATAAATGAATAATTAAATAAAAATAATTTTAAGAATAATAAAATAAAAGAGACCAGTAGGTGGTGTGGTGGTTAAGGAGCTGGACACTCTCACAAGGCTGAAGACAGTTCAAGCCCTGGACCGGGTAGCTTGCTTTCTCACTTTCTCTCTCTTTCTGGTCAAATTAAAATAAGTGAACAAATAAATAAAATTAAATTTAAAAATAATAATAAAATGCCCGAATGTGGCAGCTTGTTTTTTCTGTTTCGTTCTTCAAATTCAAAATCAATAATGATAGAGCCCAGCAGGTGGCGTGGGGTTAAGGGCACTGGACTCCCACATGGTTGACTGCGGTTTGAGTCCCAGACCTTGTGGTTTCAAACTTATGCCTCTCTCTCTCTCTCTTGCTCTCTCTCACTTTCTCTCTCTCACTTTGTCCCTCTCTGGTCAAACTGAAATATATAAATGAATGAATAAAGTTGAATAAAATAATTTAAAAAATAATGATGATGGGGACCAGCAGTTAGCCGGACTCCCCACGTAGTCGACTGGTTCACGTCCTGGACCGGGTGGCTTGAAACTCACGCCGGGCGCGGGTGCGTGCGTGCCCAAGATCCCGAGAGGAGAGTGGAGGAGAAGGGATTGCGGCGTGACCATCCCTCCTGGGGGGTGATTTCTCGCTTTCTGTCTCTCTGTCTCTGTCTGTCTGGCAAGCGCACATGCCCTATAGCAAAAAAAAATAATGATGATGAATAAAGTTAAATAAAATGAATTCCTTAGGGATCAGCAGTTAGCGTAATGGCTATGTCGCTGGACTCCCACGTAGTCGACTGCGGTTCGAGTCCTGGACCCGGTGGCTTAAAACTCACGCCGGGCACGTGTGCGTGCGTTCCCAAGATCCTGAGAAGAGAATGGAGGAGAAGGGATTGCAGCGTGGCCATCCACCCTGGGGGGTGATTTCTCGCTTTCTGTCTCTCTGTCTCTCTTTGTCTTTCTGGCAAGTGCATGCGCCCTATAGTAAAAACCTCTCCCCCCCAAAAAAAAAGAATTCTTTAAGATAACAATAATAAACTTAATTTATTTTTTTTTAAAGATACATTCTGTCCAGAGCCAGTCTCTATTGATACTGCCTTGCCGTTACAGGATTCTGAGCACAGACACTTCCCTAAAGGGTTAAGTACAAACTGCTCAGAAGTATTGCCATGAACTGTGAACCGGAAGTGTATCTCCCACTCTGTCTTCATCTGGGTGTGTCACCAGTTGCCGCTGGTGGCCTGGCTTGAGTGTCCTTGGCCACCAGGGGGCGTGGCTGGCCCAGGAGCTACAAGGGCAATCCAGTCAGTGTCCCCACCTTGTGGGGCGGACAGGAGTCACCAGCCCAGCTGGGAAGGTGGGGCCGGATGGTCTGAGACCCCAGTGTGGGCCGGTCCTCTCCTGATCTCTGGGGACCGTCTGACCTTCATCTCAAAGCTTCTGAACTCCCGCATGGCCAACCTCGGTTCAAGCCCCAGACTTGGCAACTTGCTTTCTCATTTTCCCTTTCTCTCTCTGTCTCTCTCTGGTCAAATTAAAAATAATAATAATAGTGGGGCTGGCAAGTGGCATGGTTGTTAAAGGCACTGGATTTCCACATGGCCGCCATGGATCGAGTCCCAGACCTGGCAGCTTGCTTTCTCCTTTTCCCTTTCTCTCTTTCTCTAGTCAAATTTAAAAAATAATAATAATAGGGACCAGCAGTTAGCGTAATGGCTATGTCGCTGGACTCCCACGTAGTCAACCGCAGTTCGAGTCCCGGACCCGGTGGCTTAAACTCACACCATGCACATGTGTGTGCATGCCCAAGATCCCGAGAGGAGAATGGAGGAGAAGGGATTGCGGCGTGGCCATCCCCCCTGGCGAGTGAGTTCTCGCTTTCTGTCTCTCTGTCTCTCTCTCTTTCTGGCGAGTGCACACACTCTATAGCAAAAATCTCTCAATAAATAAATAAAATAATAATAATAAATGGAACTAAATAAATAATTTTTTAAAATAGTGATAATAGTAACAAATTTAAAATTTAAATAATTATTTTTACAAAAAAGCTTCTCGGGCCAGCAGGTAGCATGGTTTTTAAGGCACTAGACACTCCCACATGGCCAACCATGGTTCGAGTCTTGGACCTGGTGGCTTGCTTTCTCACTTTCTTTCTCTCTGTGTGTCTTTCTCTGGTCAAATGAAAATGACTGAATGAAAAAATAAAAATAGATCATTCTCTTTTTTTTCTTTTCTAGAGAGGTTTTTCCTATAGGGCGTGTGCGCTTGCCAGAAAGACAGAGAGAGACAGAGTGACAGTGATAGCTCACCCCCCAGCGGAGAATGGCCACGCCACAATCCCTTCTCCTGCATTCTCCTCTCCGGATCTCGAGCAGGCATTCACATGTGCCCAGCGTGAGTTTAAGCCACCGGGTCCGGGACTCAAACTGCAATCAACTACATGGGAGTTCAGCAACATAGCCATTACCATCTGCTAGTCCTAATAAATAATTCTAAAAAAAAAAAAAAAAAAGCTTCTCGGTTCCCCTTCCAGAACACACAGGATTAGAGAAGATGATGTCTGATATTCTCCAGCCAACAGGGCTATCTCCTACCTTTATTTACTCCCCTAATACTTATTAAATACCTACTGTGTGCTGGACACCGGGAACTTCCAGACATATTAGACTAAGTTCCTAACCTTGGATGGGGGACATTCTACCCTGAAAATGGGCCTCAAAGAGAGAGACATTGGGACCAGCAGTTGGAGTCATGGCTATGTCGCTGGACTCCCATGTGGTCGACTGTGGTTCGAGTCCCAGACCCGGTGGCTTAAACTCACGCCGGGCGTGTGTGCATGCGTGCCCAAGATCCCGAGAGGAGAATGGAGGAGAAGGGATTGTGGCGTGGCCATCCCCCCTGGGGGGTGATTTCTCGTTTTCTGTCTTTCTCTGTCTTTCTGGTGAGCGCATGCGCCTCTTAGCAAAAACTTTAAAAAAAAAAAAGAGAGAGAGAGAGAGACAGAGATAGAGACAGTGAGAGGGAAGTGAGAAATCACCCCTTTGGGGGATGGTCATGAAACAATCCCCTTCTCCTCTATTCTCCTCCTGGGATCCCCCCTGGGGGGTGATTTCTCGTTTTCTGTCTTTCTCTGTCTTTCTGGTGAGCGCATGCGCCTCTTAGCAAAAACTTTAAAAAAAAAAAAGAGAGAGAGAGAGAGACAGAGATAGAGACAGTGAGAGGGAAGTGAGAAATCACCCCTTTGGGGGATGGTCATGAAACAATCCCCTTCTCCTCTATTCTCCTCCTGGGATCATGGGCATGCATGCACACATGCCCTGTGTGTATTTTTTTTAAAAGATTTATTTATTTATTTGTTTAATTCTATTTTTTTTTATTTGACCAGAGAGAGACAGTGAGAGAAAGGGAAAGTGACAAAGCAAACCACTAAGTCTGAGACTAGAACCGTGGTCAGTCATATGGGAATCCAATGCTCTTAACCACCATGCCACCTGCCAGTCTCCTCTGTGTATATTTAAGCCACCAGGTCCAGTACTTGAACCACGATTGGCTATGTGGGAGTACAAAGCTTTAGACACTATGCCGTGCTGTCCCCCACTATTTATTTTTTTTATTTAATTTTATTTATTTTTAATGTGACCAGTGATAGATAGAGAGAGAGACAGGGAAAGTGAGAAAGCAAGCCACCAGGTCCAGGACTCGAACCAGGGTTAGCCATGTGGGAATGTCCAGTACCTTAACCACCATGCCACCTGCTGGCCCCGCACTACTTGTTTTTTAATTGCTGGAGAGAATGTGCACTTGCCAGAAAGAGAGAGGGAGAGGGCTAGGTCATACCACAATTATTTTTTCCACTATTTCTTTTTTGTTTTTGTGGGGGAGAGTTTTTTGCTATAGGACACGTGCACTCGCCAGACAGACAGAGAGAGACAGAGAGAGAGAAAGCGAGAAATCATCCCCCCCCCGGGGGGGCCACGCCGCAATCCCTTCTCCTCCATTCTCCTCTCGGGATCTTCTGCACGCACACACATGTGCCTGGTGTGAGTTCAAGCCACCAGGTCCAGGACTCAAACCGTGGTCGACTATATGAGTCCAGTGACATAGCCATTATACCAACTGTTGGTCCCTTTTTTTTTTTTTTTTAAGAGAGTTTTTTTTAATACTTATTTAATTATTTATTTTTGCTATAGGACGTGTGAACTCACCAGAGACACAGAAAACAAGAAATCACCCGCTGACCACGGTTCGAGTACTGGACCTGGTGGCTTAAACTCACGCCGGGCGTATGTGCGTGCGGGCCCAAGATCCCAAGAGGAGAATGGAAGAGAAAGGATTGCGGCGTGGTCATCCCCTCTGGGGGGTGATTTCTCGCTTTCTATCTCTCTGTCTCTGTCTTTCTGGGGAGCGCACACAGCCAATACTAAAAAACCTCTCCAAAAAAAAAGAAAAAGAAATCATCCCCAAGGAGTCAGGGCCATGCCACCCATCCCTTTTCCTCCATTCTCATTCATTCTCCTCTCGGGATTTTGGGCTCACACGCACATGCACACCTGGCATGAGTTTCAAGCCACCAGGTCCAGAATTCGAACCACAGTAACCCAGTTGCTAGAAGTCCAGCAACATAACCATTATGCCACCTGCTGGTCCCCACAAGACTCTATCTTAAGAAGAAGAAGAGGGACCAGCAGATGGTGTCACAGTTATCTTGCTGGACTCCCATGTGGTTAACCGCATTTCAATTTCCAGACCTGGTGGCTTAAAAATCACATCAGCCAGGCAGAAGAAGCCGCGGGCCTTCAGAACATTTCAATTTCCAGACCTGGTGGCTTCAAAATCACATCAGCCATGTGTGCTTGTGAACCCGCGATCCCAGGAGAATGGAGGAGAAGGGATAGCAACGTGGGTGATGTCTTCTTTTCCCTCTCACTGTCTCTGTCTCTCTCTGGCAAGCTCATGCACCCTAAGGCAAAAAGCTCTAAAAAAAAAAAAAAAAAAGGAAAAGGAAAAGAAAAGAAGAAGAAAGTTTGGTGGGGGAGTCAGACGGTGGCAGAGTAATAGAAGGCGTCTCTGGAAAGCTGACGTACATGGGAAAGTTCCCACTTCATGTCCAGGCAACTCCCTGATACACTCGGCAAATGCATCTCCATGAGCTTGGGCCAGCTACGCCTGGGAGTGGATTGTGGTCTCGAGACCCTCTTGGGAGTGCAGTCCTTCTGTCTCTTTCATGAGTGAAAGAATGAAAGGATAGAAGGAGAAAGAGAAAAGAGAAAGGTTTAATTTTTTTTCTTTCTCTCTTTTTTTTTTTTTTTTTTGCCAGAGGTCATGTGCACTCTCCAGAGAAAGATAGACAGAAAGAGGAAAGGAAAGTTGGAGCTGGCAGGTTGGCATGGTGGTTAAGGGCATGGGACTCCAACATAGCTTACCATGGTTTGAGTCCCAGACCTGGAGGCTTGCTTTCTCATCCCTCTTTCTCTCTCACTCTGTCCCTCTCTGGTCAAATTTTAAAATAAAATAAATGGATAAATAAAGTTAAAAATCTCTCTTTTTTTTTTTTTTTAATTTTTGGAGAGGTTTTTGCTATAGGGTGCATGCACTTGTCAGAAAGAGACAGAGAAACAGAAAGCGAGAAATCACCCCTGGGGGAAGGTTGGCCACACTGCAGTCCCTTCTCCTCCATTCTCCTCGTGGGATCTTGGGCACGCACACACACGCGCCCAGCGTGAGTTTAAGCCACTGGGTCCGGGACTTGAACCGTAGTCAACTACATAGGAGTCCAGCGACATAGCCATTACACCATCTGCTAGTCCCTAAACTTTATTATTTTTATTAATCAATTTGACCACAGACAGAACGGGAGAGTAAAAAAGCAAGCCACCGGGTCCAGGACTCAAACCATAGCTGGCCTATTGGGAGTCTGGCACTCTAACCACCACACCACTGGCTGGGGTCCCAGATTTTTTCATGTGTAATCTAACAGTAGATACCAGCAGATCAGAGCAGGCCAGACATTGAATAGGATCAGAGCTTGATTTGGCCTTCACCATGAACAAATCCAAGGGCCAGGTGCCTGCTCCGACTGCCCATTACACTCTGCCTGCCAGGCCGCCATGCCACTTCCTGAGCTGACCCCTCCCTAGGACGAAGGACTTCATCTCTCCAGGAAGTTCTTCCTGCCTCCAGAACATTCTTCTTTGGGCAGTCCTCTGGCAATGACACAAGGAAGTCCCAGCTGGGCCACACCCGGGTCTCCCAGTCAGCATTTCTTTCCTAATTTTATCTTTTGTTATTTTGCTATAGGGCACATGCACATAACACAAAAGAGACAGAGAGAGGGACAGTGAGAAATCATAGCCCACGGCGGGGGTGGCCACATGGCCATCCTTTCTCCTCCATTCTCTTCTTCCGATTTGGGGCACACATTCTCGGAGTGATTATCAAAGCAACAGAACCATGATTGGCCACTTGGGAGTCCAGTGCCTTAACCACCATGCCATCTGCTGGCCCTGAGCTTTTCTTCCTTCCTTCCTTCCTTCCTTCCTTCCTTTCTTTAGCTAGAGGATGCATACACTTCGCACAGAGGGAACCAAGGAGGGGAGTGACCAGCAGTTAGTGTAATGGCTATGTCGCTGGACTCCCATGTAGCCAACCATGGTTCGAGTCCCGGACCTGGTGACTTAAAACTCACGCCAGGCACGTGTGCGTGCATGCCCAGGATCCTCAGAGGAGAATGGAGGAGCAGGGATTGTGGCATGGCCATCCCCCTGGGGGGTGATTTCTCGCTTTCTCTCTCTGTCTGTCTGGCGAATGCACGCACCCTATAGCAAAAACCTCTCAAAAAAAAAAAAAAAAAATCAGGCACTAGTTACGCTTTCATTTCAGGCCAACACTCACTGTATATCCTACCACCAGCAACATGGCACTCTTTGCCTCGGAGGGAGAGGTGGGGAGACGACCTGTTGACTAGACACATTTCTATTATCTGTAGAAGTGTCTTCCAGCTCTTTCATCTACACATCAACAACAATCCAGGGAAACATTCTCATAAAGACCCAGGGACCAGCCTATGCCAAGGTGGTTAAGTCAACTGGATCCCACATGGCCACTGCATGGTTTAAGTCCCCAACCCAGTGGCTTGTGAAACATAACACAACAGACGCCATGTGCATGCGTGCCCAAAATCCCAAGTAGAGAATGGAGGAGCCAGGACTATGGTGTGGTCATCCCCCTGGGAGGTGAGTTCTTTTTTCTTTTTTTTTTTTTGGAGAGATTTTTGCTATAGGACTCCCAGGTAGTCGACTGCGGTTCGCGTCCCGGACCCAGTGGCTTAAACTCACGCTGGGTGCGTGTGCGTGCGTGCCCAAGATCCCGAGAGGAGAATGGAGGAGAAGAGATTGTGGTATGGCCATCTCCCCTGGGGTGTGGAGTGATTTCTCTCTTTCTGTCTCTCTGTCTCTCTCTGTCTGGCGAGCGAACGCGCCCTCTAGCAAAAAACTCTCCAAAAAAGAAAAAAAGGTCAGATGTGCCCAAACACTTGCACTTTATTTGGGCCAGCTGAGACTGGGCGTTACTCAAAGCATAGAGACCTTGTTGGAATTCTCAATCCCTCTCTTTCTCTGTTGAAAGAAAAAAATAACCTTAAAATATCAAATTTGGGGGACTGGCAGATGACGTGGTGGTTAAGGCACTTGGCTCCCACATGGCTGACTGCAGTTTGAGTCCCAGACCTGGCAGCTTGCTTTCTCACTATCCCTCTTTCTCTCTGTCTGGTGAATAATAATAAAATAAGTAATTTTTAGGGACCAGCAGTTGGTGTAATGGCTATGTCACTGGACTCCCATGTAGTCAGTCGATCGCTGTTCGAGTCCTGGACCTGGTGGCTTAAACTCAAGCTGGATGCGTGTGCATGTATGCCCGAGATCACAAGAGGAGAGTGGACCGTGCTGTGACTATCCCCCTGGGAATGACTTCTCACTTTCCCTCCAACTCTCTGTCTCTCTCTGGTGAGTACATGCACCCCATAACAAAAACTAAAAAAAAAAAAAAAAAAAGAAAAGAAAATAACTTGGATCTGGGGCTGGCAAGTGGTGTGGTGGTTAGAGGTACTAGATTCCCACATGGCCAACTGTGGTTTGAGTCTTGGACCTGGCGGCTTGTATTCTCGTTTTCCCTTTGCCACTGTCTCCCACTGGTCAAAATAATAATGACAAATAGAATTAAATAAATAAATAAACTCTTTAAAACAAACAAAAAACTTGGAGTTGGACTGTGGTGCATAGTAAAATGCGACATTGTGTGTGGCTGATCATGTGGGAAGGTTCTGGATTTGCATCTTGAAGACTTCCCTGTGTGCACAGGGTTTATGCATGTCCACGATCTGGGGTTGGTTGGGGCTAGGGGTGGATCACGACATCCAGATTCTTTTGGGGGATGCTGACTTTCTTTCTCTCTTGCTTATGGAAGGAATAAATAAACTTTAAATAAAAACAATTTGGGGACCAGTCAATGGCATGGTGGTTAGGGGAGTTGTTTCCCACATGGCTAACTGCACGGTTCAAGTCCCAGGATCGTGTGCATTTGTGCTTAAAATCATGAGAGGAGAATGGAGAAGAGATTGTGGTGTTATCACACTCTAGTGAATGAAAGAAAGAAGGAAAGTGGGGGCCAGCAGGCAGGTGGCATGGTGGTTAGGGGCGCTGGACTCCCACATGGTCGACAGGTGTTCAAGTCCTGGACCTGGTGGCCTGCTTTCGAAGGAAAAAACATAATAAAACTGTCAAAGTTCAATTATACTTTCCCTGAGCTTTATGAAGTCCTCTTGTATACTAAGTATATCTGTGTATTTACTATATATTTATTGAAGAATGTAGATTTACCCTCTGAGAATTTATATAGCCAGATGTAGAAAGTAAGGACCAGCAGGTAGCATGGTGGTTAAAGCACTGGACTCCCACACGGTCGACCACAAGTTCAAGTCCTGGACCTGGTTCACTTTCTCTCTCTGGTGAGTGCATGTACCCTATAGCAAATTTAATAATAGTAAGAAATTGGGGCCAGCAGGTGGTGTGGTGGTTAAAGGTGCTAGATTCCCACATGGCTGACTGCGGTTTGAGTCCCGGACGTGGCGGCTTGCTTTCTCATTTTCTCTCTCTCTCTCTCTCTTACTCTGTCCCTCTTTGGTCAAATCGAAATAAACAAAAAGTTAAATAATTCTTTAAACAATAATAGTAATAAATAAAATTAAGTTAATAATAAAAAAAGGAAGGAAGGAAGGAAGAGAAGAGAACCTAGCCTACCCACTTTCTTTGGTACCTTAGTATAAAATGCATGAGAATGAAGATTATGAATAGAAAAAATTAGACAGAGGGCTAACTCATGGCCTAGTGTTCAAGGTAGCTATAGATTTCAAGTTGCTAGTCACTGTACTGTTCGAATCTTGGACTCACTGTCTTGAAAAACATGCCAGGTTGGGACCAGCAATTGGCATAATGGCTATATCTCTGGACTCCCACGTAGTCGACCATAGTTTGAGTCCCAGACCCAGTGGCTTAAACTCACACCAGGCGCATGTGTGTGCGTGCCCAAGATCCCAAGAGGAGAATAGAGGAGAAGGGATTGTGGCATGGCCATTCCACCTTAGGGGTGATTTCTCGCTTTCTGTCTGTTTCTCTTTCTGTTTTTTTGGCGAGCACATGCGCCCTATAGCAAAAACTTCTCAAAAAAAAAAAAAAAGAAAGAAAGAAAGAAAAAGAAAAACATGCCAGGCACTTGAGCATATGTGTCCCAGATCCTGACAAGATGGAGTAATGAAAAAGAGATTCCAGTATGACCAAGCGCTACTGGGAGGTGTTTTCATCTTCACCTGGCGGTCGGCCATGTAGGAATCCAGTGCCCTTAACCACCATGCTAACTGCTTGCCTCTCAGGCAAATTTTCTAAAAATTAAACTTTGAAGACCAGCAGATGGCATAATGATTTGGTCACTGGACTCCCACACATTCAACCACAGTTTGAGTACTGGACCCAGCGGTTACTGGACCGGTGGCTTAAAACTCACACCAGCATGTGCGTGCATGCCCAAAATCCCAAGAGGAGAGTGTGGTGTGGCCATCACCCCCTGGGGGGTAATTTATCACTTTCTATCTCTCTGGTGAGCACACATGCCCTATAGCAAAAATCTCTCTCAAAATAAAAACCCCAAAAAACCGAAAACAAAAAAACTCAGGCTGAGTGGGACCAGCACATGGTGTAATGGTTGTGTTGCTGGACTATCACATAGTGGACTGCAGTTTGTGTCCCAGACACAGCAACTTAAAACTTACGCTGGGCATGTGTGCATGCATGCCCATTATCCCTAAAGGAGAATGGAGGGGAAGGGATTACAGCATGACCTGACCGTTCCCCCCTGGGGGTGATTTCACGCTTTCTGTCTCTGTCTGGTGAATGCACATGCCCTATAGCAAAAATCTCTCTAAATCAAAAACAAAAAACAAAAAGATGGGCCAGCATATGGCATGATGGTTAAGGTGCTGGACTCTCATGTGGTAAACTGTGGTTCGAGTCTCAGACATGGTGGCTTTCTTTCCAACTTTCCCTTTCTCTCTCTGTCTCTGTCTCTATCTGGACAAATTAAAATAATAATGATGATGGATAAAAATTAAATACATTTTAAAAATTAGAGTTAGGAACCAGCAGATGGTTTAATAATTACGTTGCTGGACTCCCATGTAGTCCACCATGGTTAAAATCCTGGACCTGGCAGCTTGAAACTCACACTGAGCTCATGTGCATGCATGCCCAAAATCCCAAGAGGAGAATGGAAGAGAAGGGATTGTGGCATGACCATCACCCCTGAGGGGTGATTTCTTGCTTTCTGTTTTTCCGGTGAGTACATGTGCTCTATAGTAAAAATCACTCTTGAAAAAGAAAAAAAGGGGGCCGGCAAGTGGCATGGTGATTAAAGGCGCTGGACTCCCACATGGCCGACCACGGTTCAAGTCTCTGACCTGGTGGCTTACTTCCTCACCTCCTCTTTTTCTCTCTGATCAAATTGGAAAATAATAATGATAAAGTTAAATAAAATAATTCTTTAAAAAAAAAGAAAAAAGTAATAAACTTGAAAGAAAAAATAGATTATGTGGTGAAAGGTTTGCATATACTTAACATCATGCATTTTCTCCTTTTTAAAAATTTTTTAGAGATCTTTGCTACAGGGAATGTGTACTCACCAGAGAGACAGAGAGACAAAGAGACAGAAAGAGAGAAATCACCCACTGGAGGGATGACCACACCACAATTCCTTCACTTCCATTCTTCTCTCAGGATTTTGGACACACACACACACACACATACATGCCTGGCATGAGTTTTAAGTCTCTGGGTCCAGGAGTTGAACCGCAGTTGACTACATGAGAGTCCAGCAACATAACCATTACTGGTCCCTCAGCACGCATTTTTTTTTTTAAGAGAGATTTTTGCTATTGGGGGCATTTGCTTGCCAGAGAGACAGAGAGACAGAAAGCGAGAAATAATCCTCCAGGGAGATGACCACACTGCAATCCCTTCTCCTCCATTTCCTCTCAGGATTTTGGGCACGCGTGCACACATACCTGGCGTGAGTTTGAAGCCGCTGGATCCGGGACTCTGACCACCATCAGTTATATGGTAGTTCAGCAATGTAACCATTATACTAACTGCTGGTCCCCCAATATGCATATTCAATACTGGTTGAGCATTCCGAATCCAAATATCCAAAATCTAAAATGTTCCAAAATTCAAGACTTTTTTTTTTTGGAGAGGCTCTTACTATGTTATGATCCTCCTGTTTCAGTTTTTTTTTTTTTTTAAAGATTTATTTTATTTACCTTTGTTTATTTAATTATTTTAACTTGAGCAGAGAGGGACAGAATGGGAGGGGCGCAAGCTACCAGGTCCGAGATCTGAACCACAGTCGACCATGTGGAAGTCCAATAGCCTTAACTACCACACTACCTGCAAGCCTCCCTCCTGTTTAAGTTTTACAAATAAATGGGACTACAGGCTTCTGGCTTCTTTGGGTGGGCCAGGAATTGAATCTTGGCCCCCTCATGTAGCTCTAGCCTGTGAAGTCCCGGTGTCTACCAGTGTGTGCTACTGTGGCTAGGCTTGAAACTTTTTCATCCCTGAAATAAAGTTATAGTGGAAAATTATACACCTGACTTTATAGAATGAGTCACAGTCGACTGCAATACAAAAATGTTATATAGGACCAGCGGGTGGCGTGAAAGTTAAGGAACGGATCCCACATAACCTATTCTGCAGTTCAAGTCCTGGTCATTGTGGCTTGAAAATCATGCCAGGGAACCAGCAGGTGGCGTGGTGGTTGGGGCACTGGACTTCCTACACAGTCAATCACAGTTCAGGTCCTGGACTTGGGAGTGTGCTTTCTCTCTCCCTCTCTCTGTCTCTGGTGAGCGCATATGCTCTATAACAAATTTTTAAAAATAAGGGCCAGCAGATGGGTTACGTTGTTGGACTCCCACACGGCTGACTTCAGTTCAAGTCCTGGACCTGGTGGCTTCAAAATCATGCCAGGCATGTGTGCATGCATGCATGCCACAAATCCCAGGAAGTGAATGGAGGATAAGGGATGATGGTGTGGCCATCTCAACCCCTCTGGGGGTGATTTCTCATTTTCCCTCTCACTGTCTCTGTCTCTCTTTCTCTCTCTCTGGTCAGTGTACATGCCCTAAGGCAAAACTCAAAACTAAACTAAATATTTTTTTGTCTTTTTTTTTTTGAGAATTTTTTTTTTTTTTTTTTTTTTTTTTAAGGGGGGGGTGTTCTCCCCAAAAAAAA